>NC_137271.1:14475101-14875101 GCF_053477335.1 Acartia tonsa | reverse complement strand
TAGCCTATCCTCATGATAAAGTAACAGGATGTCTAATTGTCTGTTTTTTGGTTTTTGTTTGTATCAAAGGATCTCGCTGAGCTGATGTGGTTCTTCTTTACAGGGTAGTTTCTTTTTGCTCCTGGGAAGGTTTATAACTATTTTGGGGAAAGGTGAGTTTTTGTCTGAAGCAATAGATATTGACAGATGGTTGCTCGAATCGGTTGTACAATTCAGGAAAGCTTTATAACTGTTTAGGGATGGTTTTAGGCTACTTTACTTACCTACCCCACCCAATAGCATTAGAATGGAAATATAATGCCAAAAATATATAGCTGGCTTGCCAATAAAACATAATTAAAACAACAAATCTAAAGTATAGATGTATTTACAGATAACTACCTGCCTCCAATTTTTAATGACCTTTTTCGTCTGCTAGATTGTTTTCTGATACTTGGCTGTGTTAATATTCCCGACACTATTAAATGATTAATAGAGACCTAAGTGAGAGTCGGAACTTATTTATCACCTTCCCCCTCTAGTGTTTTAATCTAATATTAAAACATATATATTTGAATTTAGTAATGAAGGCTTGAATGATATACTAGCTCGAAAATTAATATATTTTCGTGGTGCTTCGCGCGCAAGTGATTATGTGCAAAAACTACAGGATCTAAGTAAGTATTATTAGTAGTTCAGCTACTCTAAAGCAATTTTCCGTACGTCTGTCCGCTGATTTAAAAATCTATCACAATGCAACAATATTTATTTTTGGAATATTTTTACATTTCATTTAATGGTACTATGTTCTTTTTAATTTAACAAATTTGGTTGCAATTTTTTACCCCAATTTTAAATATTATATTTAAATTTATAAGAATTAATATTTTTTTACTGATTTTAGTTGATGGTAAATTGATATCTAGTCAGGAAGTAGTCAGGTAGAATTTAATTTTGTATGGATTCGAAACCGATAAATATCCGCTGGATTAGAACCGGTTCTAAGCCACACTGAAAATCAATTATCGTATCGAATTATATCCAGTTTTCTACGAAAATAAAAATATACATTTTAAAACTAAATCCTTATTTTAGACCTGAAATGCCGAAGTCACGGGCTAAAAAACTGTACATTTATATATCCACAGAAAGCTGTTTATAATACGATGCGATAAATAACTATTAATGTTTTTTTAGTAGCGAAGCTACTCTTTATGATATTCTGTGGTACGTCTGTAAATATTAAATGTAATTTTATGATGATCTAATTAAAGCTTTAAATTACAGAATTTTTAAATATTTCCTTCAAAATCAACACTTACAGAGTTGAATACAAAGATTCTTTAATTCTGATATCAAAGATATCCGTTACAGACAGTCATAGGGATCTACCCTAAAAATGAAAAAGCTTCGCTGTAAAAAAAATATAATTTAAATAAAGAAAAAATAAACCTTTCCTTAAATATATAATTGAGATTTAAACTAATTTTAAAAGTTCAATAATAACCCCGAAGATAATAGAGACCCCCCCCTATAGGTTTTAATTATTATTCCTACAGATGTTGAAGGAGGGGGAGGGTTGTGATAATTACATATTCCAAATGATTGATTTTCATTGTATAATTGTTTTTTTTCAGTCCTACGCCTGATTGCTTAAACATCGGAATGTTGATAGTCAATATGAATGAAGATAAAGATTTTGGTAAGTTTGTAGAAAAGCTACGCTACTAGACATCTTTGTCTGTCGGTCAGTCTCTTATTATGATATTGCCTATGATTCAGCAAATTAATTCCCTTTGAAATTGCTGAAAGTTTTGATATTTTAGTGGCGTATTTTTTTTGCATAAAACTTGTTTTGTGCTGATTTTCCCTAGTCAAACATAGAATTCAGGGGCGTCCAAGCTTTTTTTATTTGGGGGGGGGGGGGTAATCAACACTTTACCCCCCCCCCCCCCCCCATCGTGGACGTCCTTGATAGAAACCCCATTCTATCTTATTTAGGATAAATTGAAAATATGGGAGAATGGTTGTTTATCGTTCACGGTTGGACCCTCAGATGTCAAAACTTTATTTTAGTGTTTGGCCAAAATGACTTTGCAATTGTATCTGTAAGTACGTCTAATAACACCCTTTGCTACTTTTAAAATCCTAGAAATTTTTTTTTGCAAGAAAATTGCATAAATTCGCAACCTTTTTTAGAACCACTACATAACTCGAGTTTTAAAACTTTTTATATAAAATCCTTTTTACAAAAAATATCAATAATTACTTAAAATTAAACCTGAAAGAAAAAAAATCTCATTACACGTGTTAATTTGCATGTTTTAGGTCTTTTTTTAAGGAAAGTATAACTTCCACATTTTTGACAATAATTATATTTTTTTTAACATTTCAAAGTAAAATATAATAAAACTTAAACGATTTTTCTTGAATTATCAGTTGAAAATTTCATCAAACATGCAATTTAAGTGATGAAAATTTAATAAAATCATTTTTTGAATGTTTAGAATTACCAATTTTCTACATTTAAAACAAAATGTTAACAAAATTTAAAAACATTTTAACATATAACTTCAAAAATCAATAACATTTTATAAAAAGATGTTTAAAAAAATAAATCATTAAAAGGTATTAAAATGCATTTCAAATTACTTAAAATTAAAATGAGAACATCTTTTTACACTGTATGCTGTGTAATAGAGTTTAAATGACATGATTAGTGAATGAAATATTTCCTAAACTCCTTAAGCCTTTTTGTGACTATATTAAAAATAATTTATTTTGTTTTATATTGTTTTTCTATTCAAATATTTGACAAAATTTTCCCTACGTCAATAAAATAAAGTCAGTTTTTTACTGTTTCCAGGTTTTTCTTTATAATTATAACAATTAAATATAATATAAATCTTCATTATCTTTTATTTGAATTATCATACACATTAAAATGTAAAGTATAAGCTAGAATAGCACTTTTTTTAACGAATATTTTAATGACATTATATCAAAATAATTCCTCTTAAATATCACACAACATATGATTGGGAAGTATAGCCATTTCTTTGAGGTATAATATTTACAAAAATACCATTAATTCTGTTTTTATCAGAAGTTAAAAAAATTGAACAATTCTAAAACAATGGTTGGCTGTCTAGATATTGAGTACACTAAGACTACGGCTCTGTTCTATTGTAATAACGTTGCAAAAAGAGGGGTTCTGAAAGTAATCTACCTAATTATTTTTAAAGAACCAACAAGTACTATCAGTATCTTTTTTCTTGTAATCTAGCAGACAATCAAATCATAACACAATTTTCATGATAAAATATTCAGGTTTCTACTTCACATTTTAAAAAATATACTGATCAATAAAATGTTCAAAATTTTACTTTGTACTAATTGAAAAAATATGTTGTAATTCTTATTTTAAAGTTACATTTTTATCCCTGACAAAATCATAGACGACTTTTAAAGGCATCTTATCTAAACTTTTTGAAGAAAAACTTAAAAACGTTAATTAAGTATTAAAACTATTTTCTTCGATTTTTCTGAAGTTATTATCGCATTCTATGGGTTTTTTATTATCATTTACTTATATTGAAAGTGCCAAACATTGTACCCTAACTTATTCATTTAATAAAAAACCAAGCGTGCGTTTGTTACTCCTAAACTTTACGTTAGGTTAGTTTGGTTTAGGGTAGCACCACAGGGTATAGGCCCCGCAAGGTTAGGGCTCAACATTGTAGAGGGGGGACACTTTGAGGAAAAGCACCCAGAATTAAGCAATTAGAGAGTAGCTGCACTTTTAGACAGTATACAAAATACTAGGGATCATTTAAAACAAAAATAATCTGTTTCAGAATTGTTTAAATACAAGATAAAAATTGACATACTTACATTTAAGATGTTATAGAAATGCTACGCTTTTAGTATTCCTAAATTAAAATGACTAATGAGCCAATTATTTCATGTAGATTCTTGTCCCTGACCAATATGAAACTTTCTATTAAAGAAACAAAATAGTTCTAGCATTTTATGAGATATCAGGGTCCAATCCTTATAATAAAGTAAAAGGATGTTTGTCTGTACCGAAGGATCTCGCTAACCGCTGAACCTATCGGGTTCTTCTTTACAGGGTAGCTTCTCATAGGTCCCGAGAAGGTTTATAACTATTTTGGGGGAGGGTACCACCACCCTCCCAAGAGAAATCGCCCCTAGAAAAAAAATAACCCCCTCCCCTAAAATATTTTTTTTTACTTTAAAAAAAAATCTAAATTAAAAAAAATAGGTTTTGGGATTCAACTTCCCATCTCTTAGAGGCCTCTAGGGGCGCAGCTGCTAGTTATATATATAAATATATGAATATCTTTTAAATTTCAGATCTTGGATTTAAGACACGGACGATGTATTCTTTACTCAGTTTAATTCTCCTAGCCGATCCAAACAAACCCTTACATCTCATTTTTGGTAAGTTTTTATTTCAGGATATGCGGAAAGTGTCATGTGTGACGTCATAAAAATACGTCTATTATCCATCGCTTGTGTGTATACTTTCTCACTTCTCCTTTCATCCTTACATTTTAGACGGTTTTTATGACGTCACACATGATACTTTCCGCATATCCTTATTTTAATTTTTTTGTAGGAAAGCTACTCCAGAATTTACATTGTCTGTCCGTCCATAATGCTATTGGGTAAATGTTATCTTCTTATGTGCAGTTCAAGGTAGACTTTTTAGGAACTCTCTTTGTCTCTTGCTCTAGCAGTCAAGCTACAAAAAATATTTAATTATATTCTTATAAGATTTCGTGATTTTTTATATTTCACTGCCTTTTTTTGAAATCTACTCTATGAGTCACTTTGTCTGTATGTCCATCTATAATTGTGTTGCTTTTCGCTACTTAGGGATGTTGTCACCCTTGTTATTTATTAACATTTATTTTTAGATTTAGAGTAAAACACTTGAGAGGGAAGGGGTTAAATAACTGTATCTTCCCATCGCAATGAATTTGTCCTGACTCTCAATTGAGTCATTGATAATCAACCCTTGGTGTCGGTTATTTTAACATAGCCAAGCAGCGGAAAACAATTTGGTAGCAGACGAAAAAGGTCATTGAAAAAAGGAGAGAGGTAGTTATCTGGATAAAGATTATATTATAGATCTGTTTTTTTAGTAACTGATGAAAAAAGCAAGCTTCGGGTTGGGTGGATGGTTAAAGAAGTTATTTCTAAAATTCTTTTGGTGGAAACCCTAGCGGTAAGAAATACTCCTCATATAAAAGTGACATGATGTGTATCTGTATGTGTGTATGTAGCGAAGGATTTATAATACTGTTGAACCAAAATGGTTTTTACTTACAGCTTAAAGCTTTTAATAAACCTGGGGAAGGTTTTTATTGAGGAAAGACCCCCCCCCCCCCCCAAAGGAAAACGCCCCTATAAAAAGTAACACTATATACTGTTTTTCTTTTTCTTTTTGAAGCTTAAATTAAAAGTTTACGGTTGACTATCATTGACTGACAGACCAACGATCAACGTAACTTATATACTAGATGCTCATTGACATTGTTAATCTACACGAAAAATTTCAGCCCTTTACTCCAAATAGTAGCCGAGAAAATTTACGTTTCGCCCCTGAAAGTTTATTATACAAACATGCAGACGGTTATTTCACATTTTAGAGTAGCTTCGCTGCTAACAGACATTATAGAGAACCATAATAAACAGACGGACAAACTAAATATTTTTAAACCGAAAAACAGAAAACCAATTGACAAGCACAAAAATATATACAGGCAGTTATCTCTACATTGGTTAGCCAGAAAAAAAAAGTCAATTTTCTAATTCTAGGCGTTGCCAGGAGAAAAGACACACATACCAAAACTTTACTTTTCTATGGGTAAGTTATACTATGTTTATACTGTTTGTCAACTATATGGCAAAGATAAAAGCTGCACCCTGAGCATCTAGAGGCTCTGTATTGGAAGGGAAGATCGGTAAAACAGCATAAAACTGTGCTACCAAGACTCAAATCAAAATTTTTAATAGCTCAAAATTGAAGCTTCGCTGAAATCGAGAACTCATATGGTTTAGTAGTTCAATCTGTAGTGGAACAATTAGTGACCAAAAAATCAGCCATGTGACGTCATAAAAAAAATAAGGGATTTTTTTTATATTTTAGGAGTCTTCTTTCCCTTTTCTCCTCTCATCTCCCTCATTTTTATGATGATTCACTATAGATGATTACATATTTGCTCTCTAGTTCGTTTATTTCAAAGACCACTGAATGTAGCTGTCTATAGTGCCCTTGTAAAATGGGGATAGATGTCATTGTTTTTGGCCTACCTATTCTATACCCTATTCCCCATCTTTTTTTAGGGGGTTTTTGACCCCTTCCCTTTCTCTCTCCCTCTACTACGATACTAATGGAATAGGTAGGCCAAAAGCTGTGCCATCGTTCCCCATTATCCTGGGGCACTAAACACAGCTACATCTTATTTTAGTTGATTACCATGACGTGTCTCAGCATGGTACAGATTTCCAGTGGGTGTTCAAGTATCATCTGGACCTATTGACAGCTCACGGTGGCACCAATACGGTAGGTAACGTTGGGCTGTTTTTTACACTAGTCCCCAAAGTTTTATAATAACGTTTCTATCAGTTGGCTTAACAAATTTGGGGATTTTTATTGAATTTTAATTAGTTGTTTCCTTAAGTTAAGTCTCCACACGTTTAAACCAATATTTGTAATCTACAGAAAGGGTAACTTTGTGTAGCATCAAGGGATATATACATCAATTTATTGGCCATTGTCTTATCCCTTCAGATCCCTAAGTAAATATATATATACCTTTGCCAGGGATCCTAATGGATAAGACATTGGATGCTTGATTGTTGTACATTATGATAATGATTTTTTTTTTTTGGGGGGGGGGGGATGGAGTCGACCACCCTCCCATTTTTAATTTAAGTTTTAAAAGATAAAGAAAATTTTTTAGGGTAAGGATTGATTTTTTTCTTGGGAGAGTGGTAGTACCCTCCCCCAAAATAGTTATAAAGCTTAACAGATTTTTAATTTTAGAAAAAATATTTCATGGATTTCTTCAATATTGGACCGATGTACCACAGGGCCTTTACTAAACTAGAAAAACTACTTTTTGTGGATTGCTCTGATTTAGGTAAACATTTTTTGAGCTTTTAAAAAAATAATAATTTTCGAAATATTTCCAGCTCCTGCAAAAGACACAAACCCTACAGGGCCTAATCAATTGAGTACTAACCCTGTCATGCTCTTCTAACCTTTACTTAACCTAACCTAACTAATGAAATATCTAAATTTAATATATTTTTTTCTTTTCAAATTTTGTTGTTGATTCTTAAGTGAAAATTTTAGTTTTCTAAGAAATTGAATAATCAAATATTAGAAAAACTATTTATCGCATGGTATTGTAGACAGCTTTTCGCGAATATTAAAATAAAAAGGCCCTAGAGCCCGTGTAATAAAACTGGTAAAATGGATTTTTTTAATACTCGTTAAAAATTGTTGAAAAATGCGATATTTTTTCAGTATGACTAAGAACCATCCAGTAAATATTAATCGGTTTCGAAACCATTCTGAAAAATATTTGATGTCAAGCAAAGCTAATCATTTTTTTTTCTATAATTTAGAATACAGAGCAGACATAAATTTGATACGCCAAGAGTTTGATGAAATGGACAAATGGCCGGCAGTTGTTATGGGCATTGGTAAAGATCTCTCCCTACATTACTGGTAATTAATCTTGCTTTTTAAAAGCGAAACTTTTCTATAATAAGGACCTGTTCGTCCGTACGTCCGTCCGTCCGAGACGGATAGCTTTTTTCGTTATTTTAGGCATGTTAGAATTGTCCTATCGATTTCAAACTTTGCTTGATGATTCCTGTAGTAGTTAGGTACGATTTAGAAAGCGTAGCAACTCTATATTCAGTATCAAAATGTCTGTACGTCCATTTTAAACATGTTGATTTTTTTACCTTTTTAACAAAAAAATTTTTATGTGATAAAATCATCCGATTGTTCTGATTCCTAGGACAACAAAGTACAATATTAAGTATGTCCATAAACAATACATTACCCTGTATCAAGAAGTTTTTACTCACAATTTTGCTTTGACTCTTATTCATTTATATTCTGATTATTCTGATCTGACACTATGCAAGTGTTAATGTTCGTCTGTCATACCGTTTTAGAGCTTCGCTTTTATGGATGTTGTCATCCTTGTTTGTGTACAAGGATACCAACATGTAAAAGTAGCGAAGCTTATAAATATGAAACTAAAAAAATAGCCAAGTAGATAGAGGAAAACTAAGTAAAGTTTAGATGCTAATTGTTTTTTGAAATATTTACACGAAATTCAGAATATCTATCTATGATTGCTACTACATATAAAGCAAATACTCTTTTTTTCTGCATAATTTGTATAATCGCTGTATTACAGTTTATTGTCACTTATTATTACACACTTGTGGTTGCACCCCTAGCATCTAGGGTCTCATTAGTCAAAGGGGAAAATAAAAGAATAAAATCATCCCAAATCTTAAATTAAAAAAAAAAGGAATATCCTAAAACTATCCAGGGGCCCTAGTGAAGCCTTTCTCAAATATATGAATCATAGATTTCAGCAGTTTTTAAAATCTACGGACATAAAAACTTTATATTTTGTGTATATACTGATTTGGAAGACAAGATTCATAAAAGCTAAGCTTATTAAATCATATTGACAAAAGAACATCAACAAAATTATATTAACATTGCTTTAATGTTAAAAAATGAAATGAACCTTATTATAAAGATTTATTATTATAAAAATGCTTTGCTTATAACATATAGCACCTAATCTTACTATGAATCAATAATTTAAAGAAAATAAGAAAGGATAATCCTATCACGAGACACATATGTGGCAAAATGGTAAAGAAATTAAGCTCTTTATAGTGGCTATGAAAAATGACTTCATGACAAAAATTCTGAATCACGTCATATTAGAATAGTATGGCGTCATTTTTTATAGGCAATTTAAAGAGCTTCCTTGATTTTTAAAATTTATATGAAGTTTTAGATAGACATTGCTGACAAACAAACAAACATCATGATATTTATTCATCTAGGGACTGGGTTGTTTCATATAGACGGGAGGTTAAGAATAAAACTCACTTTGGAAAACCTGGCCGATATCAGGTTATACAGATAGATAGATAAATAGATAAATTGATTGATTCTTTTAAATCTGGATTGCCAGATAGATAGATTGTTTGATAGACATATTATAGATTGATATATATTTATAGAATGTTAGATTGATAGATTTAAATATTTTTTCATTGCTATTTTAATAGACTAAAAATTATGGGCTTATTATTATAATAGACAAATAAATTAACAGATTAATAGATTTAATAAATTAGTAGATAAATTGATTGATATTTTATGAATTGATAGATTGATTTTAGATTTAAAGATCGTTAGATTGTTGGATTGAAAGGTTGTGGGATTGCTGGAATGATAGTTGTTAGATTGACCAATTTGTAGATTGACGATTGTTAATGGATTGATAGATTAATAATTTGTTAGATTGATAGATTGATAAATTGATTAATAGATTTATAGATTAAAAATAAAATGATTGATTAATAGATCGAATACTTGATAGATTTAAGATTTACGCATATTTTGAAAGATTTTTATATTGGAAAATTTAAAAATTGATAGATTAATAAATTGTTAGATTAAAAATTGATAGATTAATAAATTGTTAGATTTATAGAATGTTAGATTGCTGTATTGAAAGGTTTTACATTTGCTGGATTAATAGGTTGTAAGATTGTCTGATTTGTAGATTGATAGATTAATGGATTGATAGATTATTAAGGTGATAAATAAAGTCTGGTGAATTTGTATATTAGTAGATTGGTAGATTTATCGGTTGATAGATTAATATGATATATATATTTTTAATCGTTAGATTAACGATTTTTGATTCAATTTTAACTCTTTTTTGTAGGGTTTTAATAGTGGAGTGGTTTTATATGATTTGGAGAAAATGAGGAATAGCAAAGTTTATAATGAGTAAGTCATAGTTTTACAAGTGCATACCACGCAAGGGCGGGATTCTCCTTCGATTTTAAAGTGCTCATCTAGAGAATCCAGAGCATCATCCGTATGTAATGGGATGCGATACTCTAACACCCAAGGATATTAGATTAAGTAACATCCAACAGACAACCAACCCTTTGATTGCACGACCTTTGTCTGAGAAATCCTAACTGTGCATGGTAATTAGTTGCGCCTGCTTTTAGTTCCCCCTACTTTTACTACTTATGTCACACAATTGACATAGCAGCAGTAGGAACTATTTTAAACGTATTTAGTTATGATGCGGTGTCGGACGAGCGGATGCGCTACGTATTGAGCCACGATCGCGGGTTTACAAGCGCTCCTACTCTAGGATTATTTGTCCGTCTATCTCAGAACAGTTTTCACTTATGTAGATATTCTAGTGACCAAACTTTTCAACCAATGGTAACTTTTATCATAATTTGTTGGGGATTTAAATTAATTTATCGTCGATTGTCTTATCCATTTAGATACCTTGGTTTTTTTTAAATTAATATTATATTATGTTTGGTGTCAAAAGCTTTCATGAAGTCCAAAATAACAAAGATTTTCTATTTTTCAGGGCAATAACAAAAGATTATGCTCTACAACTTTTTGAAGAATTGGGCTCTATGTAAGTATTCATATTTTATAGTGTATTCTATATAATGATATGCACAGTTTTTTTTTGCTAAGAGGGGTGCAAAGCACATCCGATAATGTTGTCACTAAAATACCCAATTTTGGAACACAGTAATAGTGTCTGACTGATTATGACGTAAAAAAAAAAATTAGCCAATGAGAGGCCACTATAAATTTTACCATTGATCAATAACGGCCTCTCATTGGCTAATTTTTTTTTGTTACGTCATAATCAGTCAGACACTATTACTGTGTTCCCAATTTTGTATATTTAAAAAAGTACAATTTTAAAAAAAAGTTTTATTTAATAAACAGTTAAGGTATAGGATAGGTTGGGTTTTTGTAAGAACTTTATAAACTTAGATGACACTATGAGGGGTGGGTTGGGGGGCTTTCCTTTGGTCCATTTGCTGGTTCTAGGGTTTAATACAGATTTGATATTTTAGACCAACCGTTGGAGATCAAGATTTCTACACAGCCCTGGGATTTGTCCATCCAGAATTATTCTATATTATTGACTGCAAGTTCAATGCACAAACTTCGCTACAAGTAAGTATAGCGTTCTTGTTTTTAAAAACAAAGCATTTTTTTATAATTAGGGCCGGTCCGTCCGTACGTCCTTAACGGTAAGCTCAGACAGCTAAATCGATTCCTAGATTTTTAGGTTTTCATGATTTTCTCTATTCCTTTTCAGGATTGGCGGCTGAAATTATCAGGGGTTTAATTTGCTCATATTCTACATTTTTCCATCAAGTTTCATTGAGATTTGTCTATTAATTGCGGTGCTAGATCGATTCCTAGATTTTTAAGTTTTAAAGGTTGCGTGATTTTAAAGGTATCTTGATTTTCCTATTTTGTCAAGTTTCATGTTTAATGTATGTTACTGCTCTATATTATATTTTTTCCTGATATCCCTTCATTATTTTTGAGCTTCGCTACTTATGGATGTTGTCATCCTTGTTTATATATTTATTATAGCATAATTTTTTTCATTTTTCAGTATATGCAAGAACGATTTAGAGATCGTTTTGACGAATATCATTACTGTGCTGAAATTGATCAAATAAAGGTAAATTATTGAAAAGCTACAATACAATATTTGAAAATCTGTTGGTTTGTCCTGCAATGAGTTGATTAATATTGGCACTCATTGGTTTCTAGATATGAATTTTTAATTTTTATAAAAATTTTAAACACAAAAAAACAATAACTTTATAGCTTACAAATTAGGTACGAAGGGAGTGAACAATGGGCTGTTTATTATACTAGTCACCAAAGTTTTATATAACGTTTTCTCACTTGTAAGCTTAACAATTTTGAGGACTTTTATCTAATTCTAATTGGTTGGTTCTTTTAGTTAAGTGACTAAACGTTACAACCACTAATTGTAATCTACAGAAGGGCTATGTACATCAATGTATTGGCCATTGTCTTATCCCTTTAGAACCTTGTAATGTAAGTCTGTCTGTCCGTCTCTCCTTCTGTGACTCGATATGGGAAATTGGATTTACTCAGACTCTATTAGAGATAAATGAATTATTTACAGATGTTGTCATCCTGTTTTTTAAAAGCGAATTATTCCTATTATTAGGATCGGTCTGTCTTGGTGTTTAATACTAAAAGTGCAACCAAAATTTGTTTTTTTGCAATGTTTGCTTGTAAAGCGCTGAAAAGTGTCATGCGTGACGTCATAAAAATACATCTAAAAAGAAGGAATGAGAGGAGAACTAGGAAGGAAACCCCCCAAAAAAGAGATTGATTGAGACGTTTTTTATGACATCATATATGACACTTTCCAGCGCTTCATTGCTTGTTTGTTTGATTTGTTCAGCTTCGCTTTTTATGAATGTTATCATCCTTGTTTTTCCTCTAGATAATTCACAAGAACGGATGTGGTCCAACTCCCAGAGTTTGCGGTGAGGACGAAAGCAAAGTTGCAACGAAGGTAAAATTTGTTTCTCTATTTAGAGCAAGGGGTTAAGGAACATTGTTTATTGGCCAAAGTTTTATAAAAAACGTTTTATATTTGTTGGCTGAATAACTTTGGTAACTTTTATTCAAATTTGATTGGTTAATTGGAGTGGTTAAACGCTTAAACCACTTATTGTAATCTACAGAGTGTTAATTTCATGTATCGTCATTGGGGATGAACATTAATTTATCACTTTTTCCCCCAACATTTAATTAAAAGAATAGAGGGGACAGGGGTTAATTAACTATAGGTCCATGGGATGGGGACCCTAAGCCGATATTCGATTGGGTTTTTTAATATTATTAGCCAATAGCGTTGGAAATAACAACACAGCCAAGTCGCTACAAAAGACCCAATAAAAATTGGGACAGGAACCCGGCCCTGTGGGCAGAGCTAAATATAGGTGCTGTCCCCTTTATTTTTTTACTTTAATCTCCAACACTATCTAAGTATTTTTCTGTCTTTTACTTTTTTTTATAAAATATATTTTAATTTTTCAGTATTACCTTGCTGGAGCCTACAACGAAATAGAACGACAAATAGACTGGTCATTCTTTGCGAGACAAAAGTATAGAGAAGTGCCGAAATTAAATTTTATAAACTATTACAACTATATTGGGGGAAAACAACGGTTTGATGGATATTTGGGAAACATTTTATGATTATTGAATGTAAATTTTTGCCATTGGACAATCCCTCCCTCACCCACTATGTTTTAAATTAAAGTATTAAAAGCACCTTTTAGGTTAGGATAGAAATTCATAGTGTTAGAGTTCATTAAGAGGTTAAAACAAGTTAGTTTTTAAATCAAGATAGAAGGGGGGGGGGGAGGAAGGTCCTATGGCCATCAAAATGAAAAATACTATTAAATCTTATTTTAGAAGAAGCAAAGCTGCTTTGCAAGTATTTTGCGCCTGTCAGTCTGAGACGTTAATCTATGTTTAAGTTATTATCTTATTGGGCTTTTCTAGAGAGATTTATTTTTTTTAGAATCGTTCCAATTGTTTCTTTGCTACTTTTGGACGTATTAGTACTTGTATTAAATTTTGTGATATTATTGAATTTAAATTATTAGCATGCGGATTCGCGGAAGGGGGGTTTATTGAAGGTTTTATACCCCCCCCCCCCTCATGTTAATCTATGTGCACGCCACTGAATGTTATGTTGTTATGTCTTGCCACATTAGTTTATATTACAAGGCGTTGCTACAAAAGACCAACTCTACAAAAGACCAACGCCTACAAAAGACCAATGCCTACAAAAGACCAACACCTATATATTATTATATAAACAATAAATTTATTAATAATGTATTACATAATCAATACATGGCCACAGCGCTCGGCCCCCTTGCCTATAACCTAACCTAACCTTACTTAAATATTGAGAAAAAAAAATATTACAAATTTGAAAAAAATCTACCAACCACTTTTTGTAAAATCCACGATATTCTAAACTATAAATAAATTAATGTACATTTAACATTTATACATATAGGTTAGGTTAGGTTATAGGCAAGGGGGCCGAGCGCCCGCGGCTAGGCAGGCCAGGGGGCCGAGCTCTGCGGCCATGACCTTCTAGCATTAAGATTTTTTTAATGTTGGTCTTTTGTAGGCGTTGGTCTTTTGTAGAGTTGGTCTTTTGTAGCAACGCCATATTACAATGCATTACAAACTATTTAGACTATTTATATGGATGGACAATAAATTAATCTTCTTCCCAAAATATATTAGTGGTTATTTATTGCATTGTATTATAGACAGCTTTTCGCGGATTTGAAATTAAATAATATAAGATTAAAACAAGTTTTGTTCGCCCAGAGGGGCCGAAGTCCCGGGCTAACAAAATTGCTATAATATTATGGTTTTTATTTAGTTTTCGTGGAAAATTGTCTGTAATACGATACTATGCAAATTTTTTTTTAGTGTAGCTGAGAACTGGTTCTAATCCTGCGGATATTAATCGGTTTTGTAGTTATACTTGGAAAATAGTTTCTGCCTTTAGAAGAAAGGGGTGACTTTCCTCTGGATCATTTTAATCTACTTAAACATGAATTTAGTACATAATTGAGGGGTAGATTAATCGTCTATTGTCCTATTGCTGTACATATAATGTATACAAAACACTTTTATTTTGTAGTTTTAGATGATAAAATGCGCCAGTTGAAAAGCTTCCCTCTAGTCCTTTATTTGGCTATAGGTAAGCATTTACATATTTTGCAAAGTTTTCAGTCTGTTTGGAGCTGTGTTTAGTGAACTAGGAAAATGGGGATAGATGTCACCGCTTTTGGCCTACCTATTCTATTGACGTCATAATAGTGGGAAAGAGAAAGGAAAAGGGGAAACCCCCTAGAAACGAGATTGGAATTGTTAGAATTGATTTCAACTTGGAATGTTGATTCCTGTAACACTTTGGTACAATTAAGGAAAAATATTAACCCTATAATCATTCCTATAGAATGATAAGTATTTACTTCCCAGTTTTTAGCCTTATATAAAACAACATTTTAAAAGCTACTCTATAATTGTAAGTGATCGTTTTTTTGACCGATTTATTTGTTAAGCTTCGCTTTTCTAGACATCGTCAGTCATCCTAGTTAATTTGTTGTGACTGTTTTCCTTGCTTTTATTTCAGCTAGAGTATAAGTTATTTATCGCATCGTATTATAGGCTGCTTTACGCGGATATTAAAATAAAAAAGTATAAGATTTAAACCAGTTTTGTTAGCCCTGAGGTACCGGAGAACCAGGCTTACAACTGGAATTAATTTTATGATATTTATTTTAATATTCATGGAAAATCATCATACGATTCCATACATGATTTTTCAGTATGGCTTAGAACCGGTTCTATTACAGCGGATATTAATTGGTTTCGAAGCCAAACTGAAAAGATTTTTTTTCTTCTCAAAAATGTATTGCTAACGTTTTTGTTTTTAGGTTTTTTGATGTTCACAGTATTGAAGTCTTCCAGTAGAGATAATACCATTAGGAAATTATTCGTTTCATAGATTTTTAGAAGCGAAGCTTCTCTATTACTTTGTGTATTCATCAGTAAGTCCTTAGCACGAAAGGGGAAATGTTATTTTCAATCATGTAACGAAATACAAATATTAGAAAATGTAAAAATATGTGAGAAAGGTTTCGTGAATGTTGATTTTAACAAATGCTCTTCAAATCTCCTTATCCATATTTCCATCAATGATTTTTTGTGCTTCACTACTTATGAAAGTTGTAATCCTTGTGTAAAGAAATGTTAGCCTTCTTCGCTAAGTATGTCTTTACGTCTCTACGTAACTCTCAACCAAAAATTATAAAATTGTTAGATTATAGCTCTCTAAAGTCGACCCTCCAACTTCAATTAATTTTGAAAAGAAACACCTTCCCTGCGAAGCTTCACATTACAAACAGACAGACATCCTGTTACTTTTACTTAAGTACTAAGTTAAAAAAAGACGCTGCTTGGGTTTAGGAACATTCACAAAAAATATGAATGCTATTTTTACATGCGCAAATGAAATAAAAAAAGTTTCCTTACAGAGCCATGGACAGACGGACGGACAGAAAGACAAACAAAGTGTTTGAAAGAGAAGCTTTGCTACTACAAATTGTAAAACAGATGAAATATACAGTGAAGAAATACCTGAAGAAATAATTCCATTATTTGGGGAACATAGCTTTAATGAACATACTCCACAACATAGGTAAATATCTTTTTTAAAATATGAGAACATCCATAAAAGCGAACTCTGAAATGGTAGGACAAACGAACTTTAACATTTGTAGAGTGTCAGAACTGAATAAGCAGAATATAAATGTATAAAATTCGAAAAAAACTGTAAGTAAGTTTGTTGCAAAACTTCTTATATACAGAATACTGTTTGAGGACATACTTACATTTTTTATTTTAGAGATGCTTCGCTTTTAATATTTTATCTTGTTGTAATAGGAATCAGTATACCAAAAATCAAATAAATATGGTAATTCTAACCTGAATTGTACCTAACCTAACACGATCTAAAGTTGAAAACCAAACAAAAATACCCCTGTGCACCCCCTGTTCTGTGACTAACGGAAACCGCCACTATAGCTTCGCTATTAGAAACTAATAAAACATAATAAACTTATTAATTGAAAATCTTTATTTTTAGGCATAAATTATCCAAATATGAAGAAAAACCAGTACTGCCCCCATCTAGTAGTAGTAGTAGTTCTACAAGGCAAAATCCTTTTCATTGGACCATCAATTAACTTCAACCCGGCCGCCAATAGATTTATTATTACTTGGATCTTACATCAAATTATCATGCACTCTAATCAAGTGAAACTTGTAGCTGGCTAAAATAACGTTACCCCCCATCCATCCATATGATTACAGCTTAAGTTATTTTCCACACTTACTAAAATGGCAGAATTTTAGAAATGATGTGAAATCCCTGTATCACTACTTTCTGTGGAGATCTCAAAAGCTAAGACAATGACCGATAATTGATGTACATCTCGAATGTTGATACACAAATTACCTCTTCTGAAGATAACAGTTAGTTGAAACGTTGGGACATTCAACATAATGAAACAACCAATCAAAATTCAATAGGTAAAAGTTTCCAAAGTTGTTGATCCAATGAATAATAAGACGTTATCATAAAACTTTGGGGACTATTGTATTTAATAGCCCAATGCCCCCTCCTCCCTGAGTTTTAGGGTTGATACTTCCAAGGGTAGCTGTCTATTGTGCCCTAGCAAAATGGGGATAAATGGCACTGCTTTTGGCATACCTATTCTATTGACGTCATGAAATACTTATACCCCTATCTCTTTTCTAGCTAGGGCACTAAACACAGCTACCTTCCAAGGTGTCCAATTTAAAAAAATAGATTTTTGTTAATAAAGTAGCCTAACAAAATCTACCACAACAGTGGCAATGAAGGCGAAGCAGAACTTGCAACCAAGGAATATATATTTTGAAATCATTTTAATAGGGTGTCTCCAGATTTTGGCATTTAAACTAATCTAAGATAATAAATACTAATTACTTTGAATTGTAATGATTTTAAAGTAGTGAGGGAGGGAAAAGACTTTATGGATTTTAAGTTATGATGGCTTCAACAATTTTCAAAATTGAAAAAATATTCCTAAGATTATTATACCAAAAATTTTATGGGATTTGTAAAGAGTGGTAATTGTTGATGATTTGTACATAAGAGCTAAAGCCAATGTGTCAACTTTGTCCCTTTTTTATATTTTCAAAAATATTTAAAATCTACAGAAATTCTACAACAGAGTCACAATTAAATAAAGAAACAGTAGAGGAATCATCAGAAAATATTGATTATGTTACAAAATTGAAAGATTTAAGTAAGGTTTTTTTTTAATTAAAAGAAAAACATTTTTTGGATTATTGTCAATTATCCTATACTATAAAGTAATAAGCTTTTTTTGTCTGTATCAAAGGATCTCGCTAACAGCTGAACCGATATGGTTCTTCTTTTCAATGAAGCCTCTTATAGGCTCTGACATGGCTTTAGGCTATTTATTTTTTTTTAATAAATCTGAGTATGGTTCTAGACTATTTTTCTACCCTTCGAATATTAAGCCCCTAGAAGCTAGGGGCGCAGCCGCTAGTTATAAATAATGCAATAAATATCCAAATTTTCAGCAATTTGAAATTGAATTTATTTGCTGAGTCATGGTCCTTGAGTTAAAGGAATGGGTTGTTTCACTCAAAGTACCTAGTCTTAATTTGAAATAAATTTAAAAACGGGAACAGGGTTAAGTTTTCTTGTGTGTGTTAACTTTAGGTCAGGTTAGGTTAGGTAAGGTTTTATTGGGTGTGGGGTAGCCTTGCAGGGTTAGGGAACAACTACAGGTATAGGTTATATATGCAGGATTAGGCCCTAGTGTATGGGTTAGGCATGAAGAAAAAAAAACCCGACTTTCATTCATTTATTTTCAAATATAGCATAAATAGGGGGAGGTTCTCTGTGCTCGCCAAGCTTTAGAGAGAAAGCTCTAATATATGTTCTATTTTTAGTTAATGGTAAATTTACAAAGGCTTCTGAAGTAGTAAGGTATTAATTTTATTCTTGTAGCGAAGCTACTCTATAATTACCTGTGGTTTCTCAGCTAATTTGTCTAAGGATCTGAAGGGATAAGACAATGGACAATCAATGGATGTACATTCTCCAATGAGGATAAATAAAATCAACCCTTCTGTAGATTGAAATTATTGGTTGAAAAGATTTGACACTGTAAACATGATCCAACCAGTCAAAATAAACTAAAAGTATGTTTTTGAGCCAATGAATGCGAAAACTGTTTAAATAAATTGTTGGGTACAAGAATAGTTTAGAGTATCATAACCTCTCCCTCCCTAAATTTGCCTGTCTTTTTGTCAATCTGTATTGTAGCAAGGCAATTACGTTCTTTCTTTAGGCGAAGGCCTTGCCCCAAAACTCAGTATTATGTACAGTTAGGACTTTCAATTAAAGGGGTTGGCTTTATTTAGGACGTTTGGCCGTAAAATCATGCAATTCTTTATTAAGATTTAGCAGAGATTGTTTTCTAAGTGCACTTTTCTCTTGGGGGAGAGATGACATACCTATCCCCAAAATAGTTATAAACTTTTCCTAATCCAATAAAGGAGAACAATATCGATTGAGGGTTAGAGAGATCCTTTGGTACACACAGACATCCTGATACTTATGTATTTATAGTTTTATAATTTTAATTTCAGTCCTACCAAAGATGCTATCAACATAGGAATGATTATTGTTAACAGAAAGAGCAGTTCCAATTTTCGTAAGTTTCTTTAAGTAGCGGAGATACTATCTAATTTAGAGTATGGTCGTACGTCCGTCCGTTGCATAATTGCCGTCGTCTTGTTTATTCTGTAAATACAACATGGATATATCCTTTCTATTGTTTTCTTACTTTGATTTTTGGTTGAGTTTAGAATTTTACATATTATTGTTAGACCTTAATTTGAAAACAACAAAGTGTATTTTTGATATATAAACTGTGATTTTGACAGCATTTATGACTTTAATTGGTCTATAAATGAAATGAATATTATTTCATAGGTGTATTTTTGGCATATTGACAATAAATATTCTCAATTATATGTACATCTACTAGTCAAATTGCCATAAACACATCCACTTATTGTCAAAAACACTGTAACTGTAATTTTACTAATTGTAAAATTGGAAGCATTTCAGTAAACATATGATTTCATATTTTTAGTGGAAAAGGGCGAAGAATTTCGAAAGCGGTCAATAGAACAGATGAAAAGCATATTTGTAGAGGCTAATACAAAAACTCCACTTCATTTTATTGTGTGTAAGTAGATCCTTTTTAAAAAGTAAAAAGATGGCTATCTGTCTATGTTAAGCAAAAGATCTTGCTAACCACTGAACCATGATATGGTTATCCTTTCCTTATTTATATCTTTATAGAAATGTTTATTAGAAAAAATTTGTTAAGATTTTGGCCCCCAGCCAAAATATGGTTGATTTTTTAAGAAGAAAAAAATGACCCATGCAAAATATTATTTCTTTAATGCAAAAATTGCGACCGAACATACACTGCAACGTTTTTAAAATCTACAAAAAGACCTGTTTTTAAAGCTTTTGTGCGATCATAGTTTTAAAGATTTTTACAAAATTTCAATTCCAGCGTGTTGATATAAACCTGAAATTTACCCAAAAAATGGGGACTGAAGGTGTAACAAGTAATCTTTCAAAGTCAAAATTGCAAACCTATATAATAGGGACACTTTAATGCGCATAGCTAGGGGCGCAACTTCAAGTAGATTGTTGTTAAGTACATATACAATTAAATAAACAGATTGATAGATAGAATGATGGATTGATGGATTGCTGGATTAATAATTTGAAAATAGGCTATAAACACATATATAAGGCCCGGTCTAACAGAACTAGTATCAATTCTATGATTATTATTAATATGCATGGACAATTTTCTGTGATATGATGTTATACATGATTTTTCAGTCTGGCTGAGAACCGGTTCTTATCAAGCGGTTTAGAATCAATACTTGAAAATATTTTATTTATTTTAGTAACTGATGCTAGATCAAGCAAGCAGGTTGGAAAAATGATGCAGTATATAATTTCTGATACTCTTGTAGATGAACTTTTAAAGGTAATTATGCCTTATCTCAAGAAAATGAAAAGCTTCTCTGAAAATTCTTAGGCATATCTTATCCTTATATAAAAGTAACAGTAAAGTCTGTCTGTCAGTCTGTTTGTAGCAAATGATCTCGTTAACTGTTGAACCGACATGGTTCTCCTTTACAGTGAAGCTTATAATTTTTCGTATTTTCTTTTTTGAAAATTTTTAGTAGAGGGTCAACTTCCCTCTACTTTAAATTTCATTACGTGCCCCTAGAGGCCTTTAGGGGGCGTAGTTGCTAGTATACAAAATTATATGCCCATGTTTCCTTTAAGATCTGCAGAATGGCTGATTAGACTAGTCTGTATCTTTTAATTAATCTATGTGTTTATTCTAAGCTGGCTATGTTCTATTTATAATGAGAAAACCTCTTTCCCCCTTCCCCTAAATGATTTTTATATTTAAATAATAAATATTCTTTTTGTTTATTAGTTAGAAAATTTGGATCTACAGCAGTTCACGGTAAAATATTGCTGGTAACGAATATTGCCAAAAATCTATGAATTTTAAAGGCTGCTAGCTGCCAAACGGCTGAACGTACAGATCATGCCCGCACACTGTTTTAAGCAGCATAAGAAGGCTTACAAATAATCTGGATTAGCCATAAATCAATAATGCATAATTATCTCGCAGTTCAGAGAAATGCGCGAAAACGGCCTATTTTACGCGTTTTTTCTTCAGTGAAGCTTTTCCTGTGCATTATTGGATCTTGGCTATTTCAGATTATTTGTAGGCCTTCTTATACCGCTTAAAATGGTGTGCGGGTATGAGCTGTCCGTTCAGCCGTTTGGCAGCTAGCAGCCTTTAAAATTCATAGATTTTTGGCAATATTCCTTACCAGCAATATTTTACCGTGAACTGCAGTATATCCGAAAATTTAAATAACTATTTATTTCAGATTCATAATAGAAAAAGAAAATATCTACCTCCTGTTTATTTCTCATTAGGTAATTTTTTTTTCAGTATTGCTTCAAAACCAATTAGTATCCGCTGGATTAAAACCGGTTCTAAGCCATACTGAAAAATCTTGTAACATACAGTATTATATCCAATTTTCTAAGAATATTGAAATGTATAATCATAATATAAAAACCAGTTTTGTGAGCATGTGTCTTCGGTATCTTGGGTCTAACAAAACTGGTTTTAATCTCGAAATTCACTTTTTTTATATCCGCGGAAAGCTGTACATAACCTGGCAGTATTCAAACTTTTTAACCAATGATTTTTAACTATACAAGTGGTATTTCTGTTTATCATTATTGGGGATATTGATCAATTTATCGAACATTGTCTTATCCCTTAAGATCCTTGCTTAAATGGACATATTCAAAATTTTAACTGACTACAAAGCATTTGCTATTTACTTTTTATTTATATTTTTTGCTTCACTTAATAAATGTATAAGTATAGATGTACAAACGTACTGGCCCATGTAGACAAGACCTTTTTCGTCTGCTAGCAAATTACTTTATATATTTTATAGGAGCTGCGTTTATATTTCCGACACTATTAACTGATTTCAAAGACAAAATACAAATTCTGAATAGGGTCCCCGTTCATGCTCCTCTTTTCTTTTACTTTAATATACACTTCTTATGGATGTTATCATCTCTGGTTATGAAGCTATTTTATTTTTAGTTGACTACCATGAAGTATATGATTTGAATCCAGAGTTCTGTAACTCATTTAAAAATAAAAAAGATCCAAACGAAAAGGTAAAACATTGTTTTTTTGTTTTTTTCACATTTTTCTGTTATTATCTCTCTCTCTCTCTCTCTCTCTCTCTCTCTCTCTCTCTCTCTCTCTCTCTCTCTCTCTCTCTCTCTCTCTTTATCCATCTATCTATCTATCTATCTATCTCTCTCTCTATCTCTCTCTCTCTCTCTCTCTCTCTCTCTCTCTCTCTCTCTCTCTCGCTCTCTCTCTCTATCTACCTATCTATCTATTTATCTATCTATACCTCTATCTATCCTTCTATCTCTCTCTCTCTCTCCCTCTCGCTCTCTCTCTCTCTCTCTCTCTCTCATTCTCTCTCTCACTCCTTACTTTCCTTCTCTCTCTCTTTCTTTTTTTTTGTTTTTGCGATGTCTTTCTTTATTTCGTTAAAGGTTCTTTCACACTTTTGGCGAAAAATACTTTGATTTTAAAATAGTTATTTAACGCTTTATTCTAGACAGCTTTATGTTTTTTTTATTTTAATTTTCGTGGACAATTGTCTAGAATACGATGCTGAACATGATTTTTCAGTGTGGCCAGAGTATATTAATTGGTTTTATCGATCTTTTTTTCTATCCTATATCATTCTATCAAATATGTCAATTAACCATCTTTTTAATATACATTTTTTCATATATGTGTCTATATAATTATCTCTGTTTTTATTTTAAGGAAACCAAGTATTCTCATGATTTTTTCAACATAGCCCCTCTGTACGCCAATGCATTTACAAAAATGGATAAATTCATCTTTGTTGACTGCTTTGATTTAGGTAAGTTTTTGCATTCAAAACCATAGCTTTTTATGAAATTTCTGTTTTTTTCAATTCTTGTCATTGTGCCCGGCCGTCAACCATTGGCTGTGTTTTATGGTTCTCATCTTGGACCAGTGATAATTTTACCCTCATTAGTATAAGCAAAAAAATAGGCATATTATATCGGATGAAAAACAAATTTGCCTTCAAAGAAGTTGTATCAACTTTTTTGCTTTTTATTTAAGATAGCTAGCCGGTTCTTTCAGTAAGTAGTAGATGTAAAATTTTTCATAGAATTCAGATATGCAATTGGTTTTTTTGTAGACCTCTTATTTTTAAAGTAATTTAAGTTTTTTAAAAAAATAATTAAGTCGGTTTTAAGGTACTAAAACGCAACAAAATAAAAGAAGAAAATGGCCAGTATGAACAAAAATAGTAAGATCTTTAATTTGACACCTTACTTTTAAAATTCTGTTGAGTAATTATTGAAAAAATCTATTTTTTTAACCTCGGTTTAATAAAAACTTTAGACCTAAATATTTTCTCAAACAGACATAAAAAACATGGGTTCATATATACCTTTAGAATCAGAAAAATATTACGAATCTATTCTAAGCAAAATTGAAAAAGTTTTATAAAACTATTATAAAAAAAAAAGTTTATTTTAAGAATCATAATTTTCGGCTTTAAAGGGTTAGCTTGAACCAAACCTGAACCAAACCTAAACAAAAGACAATGCAATGTAGCAGATATTTTTTAAACACAAGAAACAATAATTTATTTTTAACTGCATTGTTTTGAAGTTTATAAACAGACTGATGCATATTTGTTCATAATTTTTCATTCTTTACATGTTCTTTAATATCACTATATTTATTGTAGTATCTATTGTATATATTGTATGAACGTTCTCCTTTTTTTCTGGCAATTCTATAGGTTAATTTTATAGATTAAGCTTCCCGATTCGTCAATTTTTGCGATTTGTGATTGGCTAGTTTAGTAGTTACAATTCTTAAAATAAACTTTTTATTTTTTCTATTTTTTATTACAATTTTTTAAAACTTTTTCAATTTCGCTTAGAATGGATTCATATTATTTTTCTCATTCTAATGGTATATATGAACCCATATTTTTTATGTCTGTATGAGAAAATATTTAGGTTTAATGTTTTGATTAAACCGAGGTTAAAAAAATAGATTTTTTCAACAATTACTCAACAGAATTTTAAAAGTAAGGTGTCAAATTAAAGATCTTACTATTTTTGTTCATACTGGCTATTTTCTTCTTTTATTTTGTTGCGTTTTAGTAACTTAAAACCGACTTAATTATTTTTTTAAAAAACTTAAATTACTTTAAGAATAAGAGGTCTACAAAAAAACCGATTGCATATCTGAATTCTATGAAAAATTTTACATCTACTACTTACTGAAAGAACCGGCTAGCTATCTTAAATAAAAAGCAAAAAAGTTGATACAACTTCTTTTCAAAAAAGAAAAGATTTTTTATAGAATATTACCTAAACTTTTCATGATTAAAATTCATACAAAGAAAATTTGTTTGACGTTTATTGTTATTCCAATTAACCTTTCCCTACATCCCTGACTAGGTGGAACTGTTACCAATCATTTACATTTTCCTCTTTCCTTCGAGGTTTATGTTTTGCGGTTGGTTTTAAGTAAGACCTCAATTTTAGTCAACTAAGAGGGTTTTTTTAGTAGGGCAGCCACTCTATAATATAAATTCTATCTGCTTTAACGTCCGTCATTTGCGATGTAATAGTAGTGCAGGAAAACTAAAAATAACTATCACCAATTTAAAATATTTCTAGAAGTTTAATCCCTCCTTACCCCCATTTCTAGAAGTACAATAAACGTATAAGTATATAGATGTACAACCTAGACAACTGCCTGGCCCGTGTGGTGGGGATCTTTTTCATCTGCTAGTAAATTCTTTTCTGATCTTATGTAGGGACTTGGCTGTATTTTGGCTTGTTTCCTACACTATTTGCTTTTATTCAATGACCCAATTGAAAGTCTGCAGGGGGTCCTCTCTTTGCGGGTAGAGTTATATCTTTTTTCTCTAAAAAAAAGGCATTTATCTAAACTAACCCTGTAATATTTATGTTTAGTGTTTCAAAGTGATATAAAAGAGTTGCAAGCACAGTTTAGACGCATGGGAACAGCCATTATTGGAATGGGTAAGGATCTAAGTCCGCATTACAGGTACAATATGTTTAAATTTAATCACGCAACCTTCCAAACAAAACTCTTATTTATATTATAAGTATTTTTTCTCGTATCCATACAAAACCGGTTCTCATCAGTACGAAAAAAACTATGTCTAGCATCGTATTATATTCAGTTTTCTACGAATATAGAAATAATCAATCATAAGATTAAAACTAGTTTTTTAGCCCGTGCCTTCGGCATCTCGGGACTTAAAATTAAAACTGGTTTTAATCTTATAATAATACATTCTATATCCGAGTAGATGCGAGAAATAACTATTATTTGCTTCATAAAAGTATCATTATATGTACGTGTTAACTAGTGGTTATGAAAGGAAACCTCCTTAATTCAGCCGTTTACGAGATCTTTCTGAACAAATACACACACCTACGCACCAGTTTAAAAACATGACAGTTTATGAACCTGTGAAATTTTCCGAAAATAGAGAACTCAATCGATTAAGTGAATAGCTAGATTTTAAAGGACAAATGACAAAACTATATTAGAGTATGTATAGAATTAGAGGTTACGCCCCCTAGCATCTAGAGGCTTTGTATTCAGAGAAGTAGAAGGGACTAGAATAATAGCTTAAAGCCATCCCAGTACTGAAAATAAAAGGCCTTAAACTGTCACAGAACCTATGTGGAGCTTACCTGATATAGAGAACCTAATCGGTACAGTAGTTGTTAAAATATTAAGCTACAGACAAAAAATCTTACTACTTAGTAATATAGGTTTGTAAAAAAGCGTATTGAATAGTTATTCATCGCATCGTATTATAGACTTTTGATATTCGTGGAAAATTGTATGTAGTAGGATGATGTACATGATTTTTCAGTATGGCTTTTAATTAGTCTTAATCCAGCTGATATTAAGCGGTTTCGAAGCAATACTGGAAAATTAATGATTATTTTTTTTTTAAGATACGCGTTAGAGAATAATTACTGGAAACTGTTTCCTAACACTCTGATTGGTAAACCAGGAAGATTTCAGGTAAATATTATTTATTTTCCAGTATGGCTTTAAAACCGAATAATATCCACTGCACTGGATTAGAACCAGTTCTCAGTTATACTGAAAAATCATGTATATCATTGGATCATGGAAAGAAAACGAAGATCGAGTTTCGTCATATTTTCACAGTAGCTTTTGATAGGTTATTTTAGGCTAGGTAAATGTTAATGATTGCCCAGCAGGGTTAAAGCCCCCCGCAGGAGCTAGAAATAGAAGAAAAGCTACTGTTAAAATGCGACAAAACCCACTACTTCGTTTTCTTTCCATGACCGTAGCATTGCATTAAAGACAATTTTCTACGAATATTATGATTAAAAATAATAAGATTAATACCAGTTTTGTTGGCCAGAACTTCGGGGCTAACAAAATCTAACTTACGGTCTTCTTGCGAGGCACTAACCCTGCGGGACTCTCTTTCAGTAGCCGTGTTTAGTGCCCTTGGAAAATGGGGATAGATGTCACCGCTTTTTGCCTACATATTCTATTGACGTCATAGTAGATGGAAAGAGAAAGGGACGGGGGAACGAAACCCCAAAGAAAAGAAATGATATACAGGGTACTTCCGGACGCCAATAGAATAGGTATGCCAAAAGCACTATAGACAGCTACCTCTTTAATCTTAATTATATGCTTAACACGTACATCGAATTTGAGAAATGATTTTAAATGATTATATTAACAGGGATTTAATAGTGGTGTAGTTCTGTATGATTTAAAGAAGATGAGACAAAGTACAGTTTACCAAAGGTAAAAAATCTTTCATATTCAATTCAAATTTGGCAATTAAAACTATAAAAGGGGTGGAATAACTTTTACTCTTAAGGCAACTCTAAAAGCAAACACTATTGATATGATTCTCCTTCAAAATGTAGCTTTTCATAGTTTTTTGGGAAGGGCATCACCACAATTCTACGAGATACCTCCCCCGACCTCAAGGACCCCTACAGGCCTCTAGGGGCGTAGCCGATGCTAGATATATAAAGCACAGATATCTTCTCGCAAATATTTATAAAAATTTGATATTTTTCAGTGCTTTGAATGGAAAGAGTGTATACAAGCTACAGTCAACTTTTGGAATAGTGTAAGTTTACAAAATTATTCAAAAGTAAATCTTTTTTTTACAGAATAATGATTAAATACAGCCAGAGGTGTGCATGAAACAAGAACCGTTGGAACTGATGCTCAGTTTACTGAGAATATGAAAGATGATGGTGAAATCCGAAAGGACCAATAAGTTCTAAGCAAAGCTGTAAGATAGGAACCTGGAATGTTAGAACAATGTATGAGTCAACTAAAACAGCCCAAGTAATTAAAGAAATGACAAGTTACAATATTGGAATACTTGGGATTGCAGAATGTAGATGGACAGGACAAGGACAAACTACAACCAAAGATGGCCACCTAATACTTTATTCTGGTCATGAAAGCCAACATATGTATGGTGTTGCTATAATTATTCAAAAACGACATGTCAATTCACTAATAGACTGGAAACCTATATCAGACAGAATAATTAAGGCTAGATTCCAATCAAGGCACTGCAAGTTGACCATTATCCAATGCTATGCCCCAACAAACGACAAAGATGGAGAAGTAAAACAAGAGTTTTATGATCAACTGCAATCAATCAGAAACCCAGTACCCAAACATGACATGTGCCTAGTTCTTGGAGATATGAATGCTAAAGTAGGAACTGACAGGACTGGAGTGGAGAATGCAATGGGACACTTTGGCATAGGTACAAGAAATGAAAATGGAGAACTTTTACTTGAATTCTGTTTAAATAATGATATGGTTGTAGGAGGTACATTATTTCAACACAAAACATTCACAAATATACCTGGACATCACCTGATGGACAAACAAGAAACATGATTGACCACATTATGATCAATAGAAAATGGGTCAATTCAATGCAAGACTGTAGGAGCTATAGAGGAGCCGACATATTTAGTGACCATGAACTAGTTGTCAGTAAGATTAAATTAAAGCTGAAGCGTACTGGCCATGATAAAAAGAGTGAGATTGGTAGACAATATGATTCTTCAAGATTAAAGGACCCTGTGATAAAGAATGAATTTGTCTTAAAACTCAGAAATAGATTTCAAGTCTTAGAGGACCTAAATGACGAGACTGAGATCACATGGACTTCAATTAAAGAAAACTTTCAATCTACTGCTAAGGAAATCCTAGGACACAAGAAACCAGAGAAAAAGGACTGGATCTCTGAAGAAACATGGCTCAAAATAGAAGAGAGAAAGAAGCTCAAAAACAAAATCCATAATGCTCAACATTTGGCTGACATGAGCAATTTAAAAGCTGAATATACTGCTAAAGACAAAGAAGTCATAAAGTGCACAAGGAAAGACAAGAAAGATTACATTGACAATCTGGCTGAAAAGGCCCAGAGAGCAGCTGACTTTGGTAACATGAAAACAGTATACAACATAACCAAGCAATTAAGTGGCAAATATAGCAAAAAGAGTGGTGAAACTATCAAGGCTAAAGATGGTAAATTACTCACTACAGAAAAAGAAATTGCTGAAAGGTGGAAATCACATTTTGAAGAAGTGTTGAACAGACCTGAACCAGAAATTACTGCTGAACCAGAACCAGGACATGAAATAGACATAGATATAAGACCACCAACTATTCAAGAAGTTAAAGCTGCTATACATAGCCTAAAGAATGACAAAGCACCAGGACCTGACTTGATAACTGCCGAAATGCTTAAGGCAGACATAGATCTTTCTGCTAGGACTCTAACTGATCTTTTTGATAAAATTTGGAGGCAAGAAAAGATACCAACGGACTGGTCTAAAGGTATAATCATAAAACTACCTAAGAAGGGAGATTTGGACAATTGTGATAATTGGAGAGGAATTATGCTGCTTTCTATCCCAAGCAAGGTCCTATGTAAAGTTATTTTAAACAGAATTGATGAGAAAATTGACAATAAACTGAGAGAAGAACAAGCTGGATTCCGTGCTGGAAGGGGCTGTGTTGACCAAATTTTCTTTGTTAATGTCAAGAAGACTGAAATTATGAATATACCTACAAACCCTGATCAAACTATAACAATAAATGGTGAACAATTGAAACAAAGCAACAAATTCACCTATCTGGGGAGTGTTATCAGCAGTGAAAATGGCTCAAAAGCTGATATTAAAACCAGGATTGATAAGGCTAGGGTTGCTTTCAACAGTCTACACAACGTTTGGAATTCAAAGAAACTTGCTCTGAAAACAAAAATCAGACTTTACAACAGTAATGTGAAATCAGTTCTTCTCTATGGAGCGGAATGCTGGAGAACTGTGAAAACTGAAACAAATCAACTTAATGCATTTCACAATAGCTGCCTAAGAAGAATTTGCAAAATATTCTGGCCAAACAAAATATCAAACCTTGAGCTGTATGCTAAGACCAAGTGCAATAGTATTGGAGCAGAAGTGAAATATAAAAGACTAAGGTGGCTAGGACATGTGCTCAGAATGGAACAAAATAGGTTTCCAAAAAAGTGCTTAAAATGGAACCCCACCACTGGTAAACGTAATCGGGGACAACCAAAAATGACCTGGAGGCGGAGCACTGAAAAGGACCTCTTTAATTTGGAATTAACATGGGGAGAAGCTGAGAAACTTGCCAAAGACAGCAGGAATTCATGGAGGAGCAAGGTGTCCGTATTCTCTGGCCTTCACAGTCAAAAAGAGAGATGCGTCTGATGATGATAGAAAGTTTAGATAATCAATCGCTCAGTTGGATAGATAGGATATAGTGTAAGAACAATCTGACTACGTTATTGGTTAGAAAGTATGTTAAAGAGCAGTTTTTTTTCCGCTTCCATATTAGGGTTAAGATTTACTTGATGAAATTGTATCTTATGAAAATTTAATTGCTCATATCATTTGATTGAATAATGGAATCAAATGCGACTATTGATTAAATATAAATATAAATATTTGTCTGCATGACATTTCTTTTATGTTGAACAGATTGCCCTTCTATGGAAATGAATCTAGCGTGCAATATATAATCATTACTCATTTTCGTTTACTTCTAAAAATGTTTATGGTGCCTCTTTACTTTTCTATCATTAGAAAATATTCCGCATTTTTAAAAGCGAAGATTTTCTATAACAGCTAGCTCTTTTCTATAACAGTTAGTTTTTTTGTTAATTTAAACTGGTTAGTATTCTCCTTTTAAACTTTGCACGATGATTCCTATAACAGTTAGGAACTATTTAGGAAGTACAACAACTTTATAATGGTTGTTAGAAAGACTGGAGTCCATTTGAAACAAGCTTATTTTTTTTACATTTTTGACAACAAATTTTTGTATGTTAAAATTATCCGATTCATCTGATTTTTTTAATACTGATTCCTATTACAACAAGGTACAATGCGAAGCATCTCTATAATCAAGTCCTAAAAATGTATGTATGTCCTTAAACAATATCATGTATATTAGCAGTTTTGCAACAAATTTACTTACAATTTGGTTTACTTATGCATTAATATTCTGCTTAAATAATATACAGTTCTGCCATTCTACAAGTGTTAATTAATGTTAGTTTGTCCTACCGTTTCAGAGCTTCACTTTAATGGATGATGCCATCCTTGTTTTTTCTAAATACTAATGTCGTTTTTGATATAGGACAAATGTTGGAGATCAAGATTGGTTCACCATGATGGGATGGAAGCACCCAGGATTATTCTATGTTCTTCCCTGTGAATTTAACACCCAAACATCATTACAGGTAGACGTCCAAGCTTTTTTGATGGGGTAAAATGAAGTATCTCAAAGGTTTGATGGGAGTAATCAAATGTATTTTTAAAAATGAGGGGTTTTTAATTTTTAGGAAAATACACACCATTTACCCCCCCCCCCCCCTCCTTCCAACAAATGAATAGGTGTTTTCCCTCAAAGTGTCTATCTAGCACTAAATCCCCCCCCCCCTCTTATTATTTAATTAAATTTAAAATAGTGATTGTGGAGTAGTTTTTTCTCTATATGAAGCCCTGCAGCCCCTGAAAAAATAAACAGAATACAAAATCATGCCTCCCCCTCCCCTCCACCCTTATCGTAATCTTTATTTCAAAATAAGGGAGGGGGAGTTCTATGCTCGCCTTGGCAATCAACGAAACGCTGTCGAATCTGTGTTCTTGAGGTGTCTTAAGGGGGAGACAATTTTGAAGGGGCTATTGTCATTCCCTTTCACTCCACTTCCAAATACTTATGGTTCTAACTAATTTATTATTCTTTTTATTATTATTATTTTTTTAGTATATGGAGCATAGATCCCAAGAGTTTTTTGATAATTATCATGCTTGCAAACCCATGGAGCAAACTAAGGTAATAATCATTAATAATTGTGATTGATTGGTTCAATAAGTTGAGTGTCCAAATATTTTAATCACTTATTGTAATGTACAGATGGGGTAAATTTGGAAGTCATCATTAGAAATGTATTTATTGGCCATTATCTTATCCCTGATTAAAACCGAATGTATGACACTTTGCCGCTTTTATTTAAGGACTAAAAGTTTTGATAACTTGAGCCCACCCATAGACGTGTATTTTCTTATATAGATCTGACATGGATCTTGAAGCAATGTAGCAGGGCCTTTTGTAAATGTTGAAAATTGAGTGATCTTGTTTAGTAAAAGTTGTCGCAAATATAGGTATTAAATAATTATAATTGTAGATAGTCCATCTGAATGGTTGTGGGCCAATGCCGGAGAATTGTGGCCACATGGGGGATCCTGATTATCATTCTACACCTGTAAGTATTAGGGTTGGGCTGGATGTAGTTGTCTATAGTGCCCTAGCAAAATGGGGATAGACGTCACTGCTTTTGGCCTACCTATTCTATTAACGTCATGAAATACCCTATACCCTATCTCTTTTCTAGTGGGTTTCTTTACCCCTCTTCTTTCTCTTTCAATCTACTATAAAGTCAATGTGATAGGTAGGCCAAAAGCGGTGACATCTATACTATCCCCATTTTCCTAGGGCACTAAACACAATTACGGCTGGGCTTGATACATATTTGTGCTTGTAACTGTTTGTTTTGTTCTATGATACATACAAAAGATTATATTGCCGGATATCCGGCAAGATAGTTTCAATAAAACTGTACATTATTGTCCCAGGAATCATATTCAGTAATCCAAAAATCAGCTAAATAGAATAATTATATCACATAAAAAATTATTAAATCTTGATTGGGGTTGAAATCATTCCCACCTTTATCTTATACTATGTATGGGGTTAATTTTGTTTATTTCATTTTTTGGATGTACATCAATTTATCGTCCATTTATTGGTCAGTTCGCTCATCCAGTAGGAGGGGAATTGATTAAGTAAAGTGGTTGGAAGGGGGAGTCGTATTTTTAGCCCGCTGCGTGTTTAAATTTATTAGTTAACATGAAAATCAGGTGTTAGATCCATGTAATAAAATATCTATTCATTTATTACATATATTTTTAGAAATATCGAGATGGCTATTATTTCTACTTGAAGTTTGATTTTGACTGGATGTTCATAGCTGGCTTCAAGGAATATGTTTATATATGTATCATAATACTGTTAAAGGATTATGATATATTTGAGTCTGTCTGTTTGCACTTAAGATCTTGTAAACGGCTGAAATGATTTTATGATGAGTAGATAAAGAATGTCGATTCTAAGATAAAATGAACTGCTTTACCTTAAGATCTTATAAACAGCTGACTTTGCAGGAAAAAGTTGATATTGGTCTTACATTTTTTCAGCCTATACCAACGACGAAATTAATTCGAATAAAAATCACTAAACCTTACGTAATTATTTTATATTTATTTCGCTTGTTGGCTTTATCTTATTCCTGACGGTTTTTAAAAGCGAAGCTTTTCTATAATTAGGGTCGGTCCGTACGTCCGTCCGTACGTCCGTCCGAGATAGATAGCTTTTATTCGTTAATTTAGGCATGTTAGAATTGTCCTATCGATTTCAAATTTTGCATGATGATTCCTATAGTAGTAAGGTACGATTTAAAAACCGTAGCAACTCTATAATCATCACCAGAATGTCCGTACGTCCATTTTAAACATGTTGATTTTTCTACTTTTTTAACAACAAATTTTTATGTGATCTAATTATCCGTTTGATCTGATTTTTGGTATATTGATTCCTAGGACAACAAAGAACAATAGTATAAGCGAATCAACTCTATAATCAAGTCCTCAAAATGTAAGTATGTCCATAAACATTATCCTATATCAAGCAATTTTCCAACAAATTTACTTAAACTTTGCTTCGACTCTTTTGATACTTTTATATTCTAATTATTCAGTTCAGACACTATACAATTGTTAATGTCCGTTTGTCCTACCGTTTCAGTGATTCGCTTTTATGGATGTTGTCATCCTTGTTTAGTTAGGGATGTTTATAACCCATCTCCCCGCATCCTCAAAAATCCAGCCATGTAACAACTTAAAATATATATTTTTTTTTTTTTTTTGGGGGGGGGGGTAATTTTTTTGGCTCACATATCTTGGGATTAGAAATATCTCACCACCGAATAGAATAAAACCTTCCCGATAATCTTAGAAAAATAAATATTTTATTAGACACACACATACGAAACAGCGTATAGTTTCCAATAAAACAATACAAATGACGAATGATAGGACAGTATATAATTTACAATTACAATGTTTACTGGCCTTTCAATGGTATTTTGTATTGTATAACTTCATGTTTTATTAGACAAACACACACACACACATACACATACACATCCTTCAAACTTTATGCGGTAAAAGATTAAAAACAAAAAAATGAGTATATTATATAAACATATTTTTTAATGAAAACAGAATAACAAAAAACGAAAAATAATGAATATCATGGGGATGCAAGTTGTAGTAGATGATGACAGCGACGATAAGGCATTTCCATTATTATTATAATAAATAATAATTATCAAAATTGTATCACAAAAGTAAGGAATCAGCTGTCTGTAGTACGATGCGATGTGTTTATTAATAATGGAAATGAATACAGAATGAGAAACTGAAATCCGAATATGATCTAGAAGAAGAAAATGAAGGAAAATTTACTTAAGATTTATCTCAATCTTATTGGTTGAAAAGTTTGAACACTGCTAGTTTGTTGATTAATATTTGATAAAAGTACCCAAAGATGTTTGGCTAACGAATAAGGCAAGGTATTTGTAGAATAACTTTAGGTAACAGTAATAAGTATATTATATTATCTTGCTAAAATAGAATCTCCAAATACTAATGAAACATTTATATATTAGTTGTACAGTAGCTGCGCTGCCTAAGATATCTAAGTGGTGGGGACCTTTTTCTACACATAAGTAACTACATAAAATATTCACTAATTTTTTCTATATTCTTCATGTTCATGCTTTGCAATGTTTACCTGTGATTTCAAAATTTATTTTAAATAAACAATAATTGCACAAGTGGTATTGTTTCAATTTGTATCTTATTAAAAGCGAAGCTTTTCTATAATTAGGGTCGGTCGGTCCGTCACACACGTATAGCTTTTGTAGTTAATCTAGGCATGTTAGAATTGTCCTATCGATTTCAAACTTTGCATGGTGATTCCTGTAGTAGTTAGGTATGATTTAGAAAGCGTAGCAACTCTATACTCATTACCAGAATGTCCGTACGTCCATTTTAAACTTGTTGATTTTTTTACTTTTTTAACAAAAAAATTTTATTTGTTCTAATTATCAGATTGTGCTGACATCAAAGTACAATACTATAAGCGAAGCAACCCTATAATAAAGTCCTAAAAATGTAAGTATGTCAATAAACAATATCCTGTATCAAGCAGTTTTACAATAAATTTGCTTACAATTTTGCTTCGACTCTTGTACATTTATATTGATTTAGTTCTGACACTATACAAGTGTTAATGTCCGTTTGTCCTACCGTTTCAGTGCTTCGCTTTTATGGATGTTGTCATCCTTGTTTTTCAGATATAAAGAATAAAATGAATTAAGTAAAGGAAGAATGAACTGTAAGAGGGAAATATAACTTTAGGCGATTGATATAAAATGGTAGATTTTTTTGTCTGTAGATTAAGATTTCGATAATTACTGAACAGATTGAGTTGTCCAGTTTAAGGACGCTTCATATAGGTCTAGGGAAGGTTTTAGGCTATTTTAAGTTTTAGATTAAGTCTTGGGGTGGTTCTAGGTTATTTTTTTGCATTTACCTATTTCTTTTAACTTTTAGATCAAGTCTTGGGAAGGTTTTAAGTCATTATTTTGCATTTCCATGCCCCTTTTAATACAAAGGTCATAGATGCTTTTTTGTGATTTTCTCAGGCTAGGAACGAGATATTTTAAAACAGAAAAAAGTTCCTGATTCTACTCCTCAAGGCTTTTCCCGGATGCACCATGAAGCCATAAAGGGAGGGGGGGCTCATAATTTCAAAATGCTTGTACCGTCGCAATTTTTGCATTACAGAAAAAATATTTTTCATTTGTCATTGTTTTTGCATAATATTCGGTGGGGAACCCAAATTTTAACAAAAATGTTCAAATCCGGGACAGGCTAATGTAGAGTTGAAACTTGTATGCAATTTTGACAATTTTGACTTTGGAAGATTACTTGCTACACCTTCATCACAATGCCATCGAAGGTGATTTGACTTTTGTGTCAGAACCTGAATTGGGACATAGAGCATTTCATTACCCTAGGTTAGGTAACTTCATTTCACTTTTCAATAAAATCTAAAATGCAGCCGTTTTTGCAGGAGGTACCATTTTCTGTGAAAATTTTAGAGGAAAATTAAACAGTTTTTAGTTAATTTCTACTTTTATTTTCAACTGAAGAAAAAATCCTTTTGTGTATATACAGAATCATTGTTGTTACTTAATCTTATCAAAAAAAAAATTTAAAAACTAACCCATAATAGCCGATTTTTCATTTTGTTCAATATGGGTAAAATAAAAATATTACCACTTCCAAAGGGTTAAAATAAAAATTTCAAAGCTCTAAAATGTTGTTCATCGAAAATAAATAGCAGTTTATAAGGACTTTTTGCATCCATCTTCTCATTTAACAGGGAAAAAACCAAAAATAGAATCAGTTTTTTCAGTGTTGACATAAAAAAAGCATTTGATAAAAAACTATAAAAAAAATATTTTTTAAAAGTGCTAAAAAGTAATACAGACTATTCAGTCTTTACCTCTGACATAAAAATAGATGTAAAAAAAAGTCAATTTAGTATAGCAGCCAATTAAAATAAATTTTCTTATGGAAATTCTCATCAGAGCGTTACTGATAAACAAAGGTCTTATTGGATAACATACTAAATGCTCCTTTAAAAATTTGTATTCTATGAGAAAATCATGTTTTCAATTGGACATTTCAAATTAAAGAGTAGCTTCAAGTGACTAGCTGTTCCCAGAGTGAGAGATACCAATGTTTATTACACTAGTCCTTAAATTTTTACAATTATGTTTCTTATTCGTTGGCTTAACAACTTTGAGGACTTTTTCAATTGGTTAGTTTATTAAGTTGACTGTTCAAACATTTTAACCACTAATCTTAAGCTCCAAAGAAGGTAGTTTTGTGATTCAATATTCGGGATGTACATCAATTTATTGGCCTTTGTCTTATCCCTTTAGATCCATGAGGTGTTCTACCCTTTGACTTTAGGGCGATATTGATCTTGAAAATAGTCTAAAACCACACCAAAATAAAAGTGCAACCAAGTTGGACCAGCGATTTCCGAGAATTTTAAATACAGACAAAAAACCTTAGTACTGTATGTATATTAGAATGACAAGATTGAATGTTTAATGTCTATTTTATAGGTAAAATTGTCTTTCTAACTCATGCTCTCTTATGCTCCCTCTCTCTCTCTCTCTCTCAATCAATCTCCCTCTCTCTCTTTGTTTCTCTGTCTCTTTCTCTCTCTATTCAAGGGTGATAAAAGGGAAATGCAGTTCTTCATAAAATGTTGTTTCATGGGGTTGTATACATCCCCTTCTGCACGCTTATGATCCAAAATATTGCAGACTATATTGTAACATACCCTTTTTACAAAATGATCCTGTTTATGGGTTGCACTTGTTTTTAAGAGAAGGCATTTCCCCTACTTTTACTATAAATACCGCTCATCTGACATAGCAGCAGTAGGTCTTTATTTTGTCTTTAGTTATGAAATTTGTTTAGACTAAGATTCGTACCTTTCTCTACCATGTGCAGATTTGCTGAATGCTATAGAAATATTACTATTACTTGGATGTTGCACCAGATTTTCGTGTACTCTAATAAAGTAATTCTCACAGCCAGCTAAAGTTACAATACCCCAATCCACCCCCTGGATGAACAAACTATAATAAACGAGGTACATATTAGCAAGCTAAATTAGCGACAAATTTTCCCTTGTATATACATGCATTCTATATACATTGCTAAAGTAAACCAGTTTTAAAAAATATAAAAAAGATAAACGGACATTGGAATTATAAAGTAGCTTCGCTACTAATAATGGATATATTATTATTTGGATTTTCATGTTCTCAAATAAGGCTAAATTAACATTTCCCCCTCTACCACATTTATATCCTCCCCTCTTTCTGGATGAACAAACTGACCAATAAATGGGTTTCATGTTAGCAAGCTTAATTGACGACAATTTCCCCCTGTCATTATATCCATGTATATTCTACATCCATTATTAAAATTGTGACTATTTCTAAATTATGTTTATTTGGGATTAAGTCAGACAGAAAAACATTGTTTTTAATCATATTATGTAAAACTAGGGGATGCGCCACTAGCATCTAGAAGCTTTTAATTCAAAGGGATGGGGAAATTCCTAAAATCATTCCAGGACCAGGTTAGTGAAAGGTTAGTAGAATAAAACCTTCCATCACATTTTCTACCGAATCCAACTTTTGAATAACATAGTTTAAATTAAGCAACACTTTTCAAGTTCGAGAGTTATTTATGAAATAATCTACATTTCTAATTATATACTGCCATGCTAGTCATATATATGTCAAGATAAAATTCAAAAACTTTTTGATTCTTTATTTTAATTCTTTAAAGATTAAATAGATTCTACTTTTTAAAAGCTACTCTATAATTTGAAATGTCCATTTGAAAACATGATTTTCTTAAATAATACATTTTTATAGAATCTTTTTACAAAGGAGCATTTAGTATGTTATCTAAGTCCTTGGTTTATCAGTAATGCTTTGGTGAAAATTTTGTAAACAAATTATCATAATTGTCTGCTATAATAAATAGATTTTTTTACATCTAATTAAATGTCAGAGGTAAAGTTGAATAATCTGTATTACTTTTTAGCACTTCTTTAAAAAATTATTATTTATATTTTTAATCAAATGCTATTTTTATGTCAACACTGAAAAAACAGATTCTATTTTTGGGTTTTATTCCTGTTAAATGAGAAGATGGATGCCAAAAGTCCTTATAAACTGCTATTTATTTTCGATGAACAACATTTTAGAGCTTTAAAATTTTGATTTTAACCCTTTGGAAGTGGTAATATTTTTATTTTACCCATATTGAACAAAATGAAAAATCGGCTTTTATGGGTTAGTTTTTAAATTTTTTTTTTGATAAGATTAAGTAACTACTATGATTCTGTATATACACGAAAGGATTTTTTCTTTAGTTGAAAATAGAAGTAGAAATTAACTAAAAACTGTTTAATTTTCCTCTAAAATTTTCACAGAAAATGGTACCTCCTGCAAAAACGGCTGCATTTTAGATTTTATTGAAAAGTGAAATGAAGTTACCTAACCTAGGGTAATGAAATGCACTATGTCCCAATTCAGGTTCTGACACAAAAGTCAAATCACCTTCGATGGCATTGTGTCATATATTATAATAGGGGCTGTCCCCATTTTTTTTTTTTTTTTTGTTAATTTCAGGTTTATATCGACACACTAGAATTGAAATTTTATAAAAATCTTTAAAAAACTTTGCAGTGCTTGTACCGTCGCAATTTTTGCATTACAGAAAATTTTTTTTTGCATGGGTCATTTTTTTGGCATAAATCAACCATATTTTGGATGGGGCAAAAATTTAACAAAATTATTCAAATCCGGGACAGGCTATTGCATATGTTACAAGAATTGATATATATTTATTTTTACTTACAAGTCTTGATATTTTCAAAACTACATGGGATAAAAATAAACTGATACAATTATATTTTTAAGACTAAAAAAATTAACTTTGTGGAACTATCCCTTTAACAATAGCTTTGTTTTGCATATACCAACATATAATTATATTAAATCAAAACTTGTATTTTAATTATGTGCAGAATATACTTCATATGCTAAATTATTGCGTTTTTAAAAGCGAAGTTTTCGATAATTAGAGTCAGTCCGTAACGGTTAGCTTCTTTCGTAAATTTAGGCATGTTTGAATTGTCCTCCAGAATGTCAACACGTCCATTTTCAACATGTTGATGTTTAACTTTTTTAACAGCTGATTTTTATGTGATATAATTATTTGATTGATATTATTTTTGGAGTATTTACTGATATCCAAAGACCCAATTAAAAGTTGGCTAAGGGTCAACCCTCCCCCCCCCCCCCCGGGGACATACATTTACTCAACCCCTGCTTTCTCTATTATTTCATTTTAATACTAGCGGCTGCGCTCCTAGCATCTAGGATCTATAATCAAATAAGTAAGGAAAGTAGGAAAATAACCTTAAACCATCCTGAGATCAATAAGCTAACATAAAATGGAGAACTCAATCGGTTCAGTAGTCATCAAAATTATAAGCTACAGACAAAAAAAAACCTACTACTTTACATAATAGGATCTATTCTTTAAATGTAATCTAAGAAAATGTTAACAAAGAATAGAACAATTGAAATAGCAGAAGACAAAAAAACAAGGATAACATTCAGAAAACTACGAAGAATCGCAGCTTGATACTGTGGTAAGCCGAAGCGTTTCAGCTCACCGGTTGCGAGTTCGAATCCAACGAGCCCTAGCCTTGAAGTATTCTACCAAAACAAACTAGCAGGATTTAGTCATACAGAAATTATATATTTAACTGAATACATTTACAATGGATGTTTACTATATATATACAACAGATTATAACAATAGGTTAGGTTTGAAGGGGGTGTGGGACACAAGGGCTTAGCCCACGGCGGTAGACAGTCTGTGGGGGTAGCTGTGGTAAAAGGGGAGGCAGCGCCTCCCGGTTGTATAGTTGCGTGAGGGGCGCGTGATAGCTGCGTGTCCGTGCCCCTCCCCATATTTAGCCAGGCCAGTTTGACCGCTGCGCAGCGGGGTCACCGGCGGTCATGAGGTAAATGGTGATATAATGGGATTAGTGCAGAAGGCTTGTTATGATAAGCCACTGCGTAGCAATTCTGTAAACTACCCGTCTGTCTGTTGCCGTATTACCACAATACAAATAAAGAGATCGTGAAAAGAAAAGGAAGGTAGCTGGTTTCGTCGTGTCTTCACAGTAGCTTTACTCCTATTTCTAGACCCTACAGGGAACAAACCCACCAGGCCTTGAACCTGGGGATACGGCAGCCTCTGTCTGCGCACGACAACATCTTCCTGGGGCACAGCTCGGTGGAGGACAGCTCTGGCTATACAGGCTCCGCGGGACACTCGCTGCTAGGTCTGGCTGTGGTTGGATATCAGCATTGTCAACTCCCGGTTGGCTTCCAGCCGTGGGTTGATGACAGCCAGGCCCCGTCGTTGGAAGTTTTGCCTTGTTTGCAGGACTAGTTCTGTCTCGGCTGGTAGCTGGACACGGAGGCCTAGGCTCACTCTGGAGGCTCCCAAGGGGGGAATAACGATGGAGGAAGGCGCGTAAAATTCCATGGGGGCACCTGCCTGGTCCAGGTTGCTTGGCCTCTTAGCTCCCACTCGGATGGGGACAGCTGTCATCAGCAGGGGACACATCGCTTCAGCTTCACCCTCTGGGGCCGCCACTTCCATCTCAGGGGCCGCTTCTCCTCCTGCAGGCTCGCTGCTGGCCGGCAGGGGCTCCATGTCAGTATCAGGGTTCCAGATGGCATCCCTAGGTGGCTCTGGGGCTGGCGGCGGCGGCGGTGGTTTGTTGGGTTGGTGCTGCAGGTTCTCTTCTACAGGGTCGCGATCCTGGCCGCTAGGCTGTGGGGCGGCGGCTGCCGGCTGGTACACTGGGAACTGTCCTGGGTCACTAGCTGGCAGCGCCGCAGCTCCGGCGGGCAGCTCAGTGGCGTCCTCGTCGCCGTCCAGGTCGCCTTGGATGTCTGTTGGAATCTGATGGGCAGTTACATCTCCGGTGTATTTGCGCAGTCGGCCTACATGCACGGTGATTTCCGAGATCTTGGCTGTTGGAGAGGCAGGTTTGATGACATAATGGACGTCTGTGGCTTGTCTCACTATCTTCCAAGGGCCAGTCCATCTCTTGGTAATCTTGGCTGACTTCCCTGGCACCAGGCGGGGGGCCAGATACCAGACCAGGTCTCCAACTTCGTACTTGGCTGTGCCTTCGTAGGCGGCCGCGCTCCTTCGGATGGTTCCCTCCTCTCGCTGCTGGATTGCGTCGTACACGGCATGGTAGCGTTGCAGGAGAGCTTGGACGTTGGCTGGGACTGAGGCATACTCAGTGTATGGCAGCCGGAGCACCATGTCCACCGGAAGCTTGGCCTCTCTCCCAAAGTAGGCCAGGAACGGGGTCACACCCGTGGATCTGCAGGCCTTAGTATTGTAGGCGAAGGCAATGGCAGGCAAGTGTGGCTCCCAGTTGTTGTCGTCTCTGTCTAGGAACAGTCGCATGCCTGTGTTGAGCGTCCGATGGAACCTCTCCACCCGGTTGGACTGCGGGTTGTAGGGCGGTGGATGTGTCAGGGCTTCAGCCACCGTGAGAGTGCGCTTGTTGGGGATGGCGTAGAGGCTGACAAACCGGCTGAACCCATCCTGACAGGTGAGGATGTAGCGGTTCCCGGCTGGGGTCTCTGGCAGGGGCCCCACCAGGTCAATAAACAGGACTTGCTGTGGATACCCCTGGCGGGAGGGCACGTGTATCCCTAACTTCAACCTTTCCTTGGTGACCTTCTGTACACACTCAGGGCAAGTCTGAACCATCAGGCGGACGTCACGTCAGGCGGACAGGTTGGGCCACCAGAAATGCATGGCGACGCGGGCAATAGTAGCGTCCATCCCAAAGTGCCCGGCCATGGGGGTCCCATGGGCCAGGAAAAACGCGTCCTGCTGGAGGGCCGAGGGCAGCAGGTATCTTGTCCTCTCTCCTGTCAGGGTCTGGTCGGTGGTGGTGGTGAGGCAGCCATGCTCGTCGAGTCCCAGGGCTGCGAAGCAGCTGGCGTACTGCTGCTCGTCCCGTTCCTTGCCGCGCAGCTCAGCCTTAGTTGGGGCTTTGCCATCGGCCACCCACTGGCGGACATGGAGCAAGAGGGGATCCTGTGTCTGTGCCTCTAAAACTCTGGCCGGGTCCAGCCGTGCTGCAGAGGGCCTGCCAGCTGCGGGCTCCCCTAGCTGGCAAAGGGTGTGAATGTACTCAGCCTGCTCTGCTAATTCTTCGGCGGTAGCTGTCGGCATATTATTGTCCTCCCGGCGGCTGAGGGCGTCAGCATTGGTGTTCTGGGTGCCAGGACGATGGCAGACAGTGAAATCTAGGGCCGCTAGCTCCTCCTGCCAGCGGGCCACCATCCCTGTGGATGTGTTCAGCGACTTCATCTGTAGCAAGGCTGAGGAATCAGTGTTGATCTGGAAACTACGGTAGGACAAGATGCCGTGGAATTTCCGAATTCCATACATGATGGCGGCCATCTCTCCCTTCCAGGACGGGTAGCGAGTCTCGGGGTCGGTTGTCTTGCGCCCCACGGCGGCAATAAGCCTCTCCTTGCCGTCCTGGCATTGGCTGAGTATGGCAGAGATGGCGCGGCTGCTGAAGTCTGTGGTGAGCTGGAACACAGCCGGTAAGTCAAACCTGGGTGGCGCTCGGATGGGGGCTTGGCGAAACTTGTCCTTGAGCTGTAGCAGCTGGGCTTCCATCTCAGCCGTCCAGGTCAGTGTCTTGGCCGTTTTCTGCCGATTCATCTCGTAGGTGAGGTCGGCATACTCTGGGATGAACAGGCGGTAGTAGCCAAAGAACCCCAGGAGCGCCAGCAAGTCCTTGGGGGTGATGGGGGCCAGCCAGTCAAGGATGCGGTCAATATAATCCTCTTGCATGGCTATCCCCTCACGGCTGAGGGTGTGGCCCAGATAGTCCACTTTGGCTCGAAACAGCTTGGTCTTGGCTGGCTTGAGGCGGATTCCTCCCCTGCGGTGGGCTTCCAAGACTTCCCGGAGCCTAGCCAGGTGGGCCCAGGTATCCTGGTGAAAGGTCAGGACGTCATCAAGATATGACTGGAGGTTGGCCGTGCCTAATGGGTTCAGGACTCCTGCAATAAATCTGGAGTAGACAGACGGTGCTGTAGCGAGGCCAAAGGGCATCCTTTTCCATTGGTACAAGCCTCTGGGGGTGGTGAAGGCGGTGCAGGGCCGGCTGTCCTCGGACACTCAGATGGTGTAGTACGCAGCCACCGCGTCTAAGGCACTGTAGACGCGGTGTCCTCCCGCCCGTTCTACCAGCTGCTGGATCCTGGGCAAGGGGTAGCTGTCCAGCTCAAGGCACTTGTTGAGGGCCCTGTAGTCGACGGCCCAGCGGGTGCTCCCGTCCTTCTTCTTGATGGGCACCAGGGGGCTGCTCCAGGCGGAGTCTGAGGGCTCTATGACTCCCTCTTGCAGCCAGGTGTCCAGTTGCTTCTCCAGCTCAGCCTCCTGCCGCGGGTTCAGATCCCTAAATCTCTGGCGGATCGGCTGGGTCCCTGGCTTGAGGCGCAGCTGTAACTCTACTACGTCAGTGCAGCCGGGGGTAGAGTTTGAGAAGACGTCTCTGTACTCTGATAACATGGTCCAGACCTCCTTCTTGAGCAAGGGGTCCTTGCGCAGAAATTCGTTCTCCTCCATCTCAAGGGCTGCCCACAGCTCCTGCATATCTGGGGGCTCAACAGGCTCTTGGAACGAATGAATACGAGGGGGAGGCTTGTCAGAAACCTCCAGAATGTCAGGCTTGACCAGCTCCCCAGCCACGGGGAGGCCGGCGTCCAGCAGGAGAGGCATCTCCCCTTCATTTACCACCAGCACTCGGAACACGCTGGCGGAGCCAGGCCTGTGGGCATACAGGCCTTCTGGGATGACAAGATCCTCCCCAAACCTCTGTTCTGGGGCAGATAGTTGGATGGCATTCTTGGTACGGTGCCCCACTAGTTCAACAGGGACAGCCATGACACCGCGGCCAGGCAAGACCACCCTCTTGGCCGTACGGAGTTGGGGTGGCTGGCCATCAGTTGGAGTGACAGCGCTTAGCCTGTACGTGGCTGGCACGGGGTCAGCTTCAGCTCCGGGAGCCACCGGCCACGATTTGACGGGCTCGGCGTCGGGAGGGGCTGAGGTGTCGGAGCCAGGCGTGGCTCCGAGGGCGTCCGGCCACGATTTGACGGGCTCGGCGCTGGGAGAGGCCGGGGTGTCAGGACCAGCCTGGGCTCCGTGGGCGTTCGGCCGCGACTTGACGGGCTCGGCGCTGGGAGAGGCTGAGGCAGCGGAGCCATGCGTGGCTCCGGGGGCGTCCGGCCACGACTTGACGGGCACGGCGTCGGGAGAGGCTGATTCCTGGGGGTTGAGCGTGGCTCCGGGTGCATCAGACCTCGACTTGACGGGCCTGGACTCGGACTTGGCCGGTTGGATTGCTGGGGGCCCTAGGTAGAGGGGGCCAGGTGGACACGGCTGGCTGTTGATGAAGGTGTCGGCGGAGAAGATCGGCTCTGGAGGGCTGGAAATCTCGGGAAACGTCGTTGGCAGGTTCTCCAGAGGCACCTTGAGCACTGGGGGCAACCCCATGGCTAGCAGGTTGGTCCCCCTATGGGCGTTTAGCGCAGCATCCACCCAGTGCGTGCCTTTCTCAACTACACGCGGCTGCTCTGGCAGTGGGCCTGGCAGAGGCCCCTCGTAACTCAACTCTCTCTCGGCTGTCTCCCGGTCGATGGGGACGCCACGGAGTGGGATAAACTCCCCACGCACCCACAAGCAGGGGGGTTGCATGTCGAAACAGAGCCTAGTTCCGAACTCCTTGAGAAAATACCCTCCTAGGTTCAGAGGGTGTGAGAGATTCCGTACCACAGTCACGTGGTACAGATGGAGTATAAGAGTGTGTGAAACTGCCATATATAATTCATATAATTTTCCAATTACCTGGAGGGGCTGCCCTTCCTCATTAGCAGTCAGGATTTGGGTGTTGTCTGGAACCAACATGCGCTGCACGCCCATTGCGTGCATGAGGTGTTCAGAAATGACGGCAGACCCTGGTACACGGTTGCCAGAATCTACCATGGCATCAACCTGTACGTGCTGGGCAGGGTCAGGAGTAGGAAACCTCACCCTGATGTGGCAGGGGAAGTGGAGGTCCTGCCCTTGAGACAGGGGGGCCTCCCGTTCGGCTGGGGTCGGCAGAAACTTTGGCGGGGGCCGAACCGCAGCTATGGTAGTATCGCTTACCATGGCATGTGTGTGTGTAGACCGCTGGTGGTGGCTTAGACTGTAGCTTCGAATCACTAGAGCTTATCAATTATCACTGGGTCAACAATTTTATATTTCTTTTTATCACTTGGTTGACATTTATACACACTTATGTGTAGTTATCACTAGGAGCTCTAGGTGTGATTCTGGAAGCACCGGCAGCAGGGGAATGTCCGTCCTGCAAGGGTCAGATGGATGGCGGCGGCAGGGAATGTCCTGTCCTGCAGCGCCGCTGGTTCGAATCCCGAAAGATGGCGGCAGGGAATGGCCCTTCCTGCAGCGCCTCGGGTTCGAATCCTGGGAGGCAGCGGCAGGGAATGTCCCGTCCTGCCATGCCTTTGGCTCAAATTCTGCTATCCGTCGCAGTGGTAGGCCTTACTTGTGTGCTGAAGCTTCGCAGCCACACATTGGTTTCTCAGGGAGACCAGCACTTAGCTGTCCGTCTCGTAGGTTTGGCCTGGGTGTCCTGGGGCTTGTCCCAGCTACACTTGCCAATTTAGACTCAGTTTTGTAGCCGTCTGAGCTAAATTATCCGATTACCGTGGCTGCGCACCTAGCGCTACTCCTACACGGTACGGAAAAAACGCCGTAAACTGGCGCTTTTAGCAGGCTAAATCTGCTTGCCAGAGGCCTACATAATGCGTTCAAATGATGGAAAATCGACCTAAAAGGCCGTCTCACGGGTCAGTTGGCTTCTCAGTTGGCAGCTGACTGTCCCCTTACTTGCAAAAGGGTCCAATCAGAGGTAGAATAGGCTAATTTCTGTAGGGCTCGATTGAAACACGCTGACACCAAGATGTGGTAAGCCGAAGCGTTTCAGCTCACCGGTTGCGAGTTCGAATCCAACGAGCCCTAGCCTTGAAGTATTCTACCAAAACAAACTAGCAGGATTTAGTCATACAGAAATTATATATTTAACTGAATACATTTACAATGGATGTTTACTATATATATACAACAGATTATAACAATAGGTTAGGTTTGAAGGGGGTGTGGGACACAAGGGCTTAGCCCACGGCGGTAGACAGTCTGTGGGGGTAGCTGTGGTAAAAGGGGAGGCAGCGCCTCCTGGTTGTATAGTTGCGTGAGGGGCGCGTGATAGCTGCATGTCCGTGCCCCTCCCCATATTTAGCCAGGCCAGTTTGACCGCTGCGCAACGGGGTCACCAGCGGTCATGAGGTAAATGGTGATATAATGGGATTAGTGCAGAAGGCTTGTTATGATAAGCCACTGCGTAGCAATTCTGTAAACTACCCGTCTGTCTGTTGCCGTATTACCACAATACAAATAAAGAGATCGTGAAAAGAAAAGGAAGGTAGCTGGTTTCGTCGTGTCTTCACAGTAGCTTTACTCCTATTTCTAGACCCTACAGGGAACAAACCCTGCGGGGCCAATTTACTAATCCTGCAGGGCATTCATTAACATATATAATATATACCTAACCAAACCTTATCAAATTTACTGTGAATATAAGATAAAACCCGCTATTTCGTTTTCTTTCCATGTGATCCAAATAATATAATAGAAATATTAGTTTGTATTTTTTCAATGGAATTAATAACAAGGATGATAACATCCATAAGTAGCGAAGCTTAAAAAATATGGATGGATATATGGAAAAAATTAACTTTATTGCAGTTTCATAAAAAAAAACATTAAACTAAAAAATCACGAAACCTTGTATGATATATATCGTGAAAATCTAGGAATCGATCTAGTACCTCAGTAAATTAGCAAATGAAACTTTGTGGGAATAAGTAAATTGTGAACTTATTTAATCCCCTAAAATATCAGCCGTCTATCTCAGATAGGAGTAAAGAAAATCATGAAAACATAAAAATTTTGGAATCGATTTAGCATTCCAACCAATAAGCAAATCTCGCTAAAACTTAAAGTTATGCAGAATATGAAAGTATTCAATCCCTGCAAATTTCAGCCGTCTATGTTGAATAGGAGTTGAGAAAACCATGAAAACTTAAAAATGTAGGAATCGATCTAGCACCCCAACCAACTGACGAATCTTAATGAAACTTTGTGAAAATATGGAGACTGTTAGCATATTTAATCCCTTAAAATTTAGCGAGATCTTTCGGTACAAACAGCCACAGAGACAGACAAACATACTTTTACTTTAATATAAGGATTACATAAATACTTCAGTTTTCCTCTTTTTTCACACTTATTTGCTTCAAGTGAATTATAGCGTAGAAGCACTACTAAAAAACATAATGCTCACTAATTTTTAAAATCGAAGCTTTATTATTAGGGTCGATCTGTCTGAGATAGTTATCTTTTATTCGTTAATTAAGGGATGATTTAGAAAGCGTAGCAACTCTATAATCGTTACCAGAATGTTCGTACGTCCATTTTAAACATGTTTATTTTTTACTTTTAAAAAGTGAAGCTTTTCTATAATTAGGGTCGGTCCGTACGTCCGTCCGAGATCGATAGCTTTTATTCGTTAATTTAGGCATGTTAGAATTGTCCTATCGATTTCAAACTTTGCATGATGATTTCTGTAGTAGTAAGATACGATTTAGAAAGCGTAGCAACTCTATAATAATTACCAGAATATCCGTATGTCCATTTTAAACATGTTGATTTTTCTACTTTTTTAAACAACAAATTTTTATGTGATCTAATTATCAGTTTGATCTGATTTTTGGTATATTGATTCCTGGGACAACAAAGAACAATAGTATAAGCAAAGCAACTCTATAATCAAGTCCTAAAAATGTACGTATGTCCAAAACATTATCCTGTATCAAGCAGTTTTTCAACAAATTTACTTTCAATTTTGATTCGACTCTTTCGATACTTTTATATTCTGATTATTCAGTTCAGACACTAGACAAGTGTTAATGTCCGTTTGTCCTACCGTTTCAGTGCTTCGCTTTTATAGATGTTGTCATCCTTGTTTCATAACAATTTTTTATGTGATAAAATAATCCGATTAATCAGCTTTTTTGATTACAGATTTCTATTACAATAAGGTACAATATTATGAGCGAACATCGCTATAATAAAGTATTAAAAATATCAGTATATCCTTGAATAGAATTCTTTATTCAAAAAGTTTTGCAATAAAATTACGTATAATTTTGTCAAACCTTACATTTTCATATTTTGTATATTTAGTTCGGACACTCGAAAAAAAGTTAATGTTAGTCTGTCTTATCGTGTCAGAGCTTCGATTTTATGGATGTTGTCATCCTTGTTTCTAATGAATTTCGTAGAACTACCAATTAACATTTAAATCAAATCATTGGGGTAGAAATAAACTTTTTTTATTGATAAAACTAATTTAATTTAACATAAAATTTATTAAGTTTTTAAACATAGGAGAAAGAATCTTCATGAACATCTTTCTTCTCGCCAACACAGACCTTGTCAATGATGATCTTCTCAGACTTGAAGCAGTATTGCTTCTTCTCTTCCTTGCACTTTTCCTCTGGCACATAACTGCACACCTTCCTCTGGACCTTGTCACACACAGGCTTCAACAGTTTCTTCTCAACATTGTCGCACACCTTCCTAGTCACAGGCTTGCAGTCCTTGAAGTAGGTGTACTGCTTGGCCTTCTTCGGTCTGGATCTGGTCTCAAGCTCACACCTCTTCATGGGCTCAGTGTGACAGTTCTGCTTCTCAACAGGAAAAGGAAACTCGTTGGTGAACTTTTCGCAGTACCTGGAGCTACGGGGCTTGCAGTATTCCTCATGCACCTGAAAAATCAAGCATTTATTTAGAGAAAAGATAAAGAGAAAGTAAGTTTGAGAAAGGATAAATTTGTTGAACAGATTTTACCTGGCACAAAATAAAAGGTGGTTTCACGAAATGCATTTGAACTTAATTTAGTGAACCGCATATTTTTTCCTGGTTAATTGGTTAAACTGAATTTATATGGCATATATTTAAAATTTCAATTTACTACCAAGCAAGACTTGAAAATAGTCTTACAAAACGACGATTTTCAAGTCTTGGTATTTTAAAAACTAAGAGGTAGAAAATTAAAATTCTTATAATATATGCCATATAAATATAGTTTAACCCAATTAACTAGCAAAAAATCTGCGGTTCACTAAATTAAGTTTAAATGCATTTCGTAAAACTATCCATTTAGGTTTAAAAGAGAAAAATAATTTTAATAAAAGTAGCTTTACCTTTCTGGGAGTGTCGTAGCACTTCTTGGTTGGAACCTTTTCACATTTGACAGCTCCCTTACCATCCTGGTCCTTGTGTTTACCACAGTCAAAGTCTACAGAGAAGATGCAGGTTCTGTCCTTTACTACCTTGTCCTCGTCCCAGCAGTACTGGTGCTCCAAGTCAACACACTGGAAGTCATCCTTAGTAGATACCTGAACATATTAACATTTAAAATATTATCAAAAATTACAACAAAAAAAAAGGGGGGGGGGCAGAAACAAAAGTGTTAAAGATAATTCATGTGAATTACTGGATCAATCACTTAATTCCATAAATTTAAATATGGTTTGAATAGGTTGTACTTCTTAAGGAAACCTTAGAATGGTCTTACAGTTGTTTTGTCCTTATCACCACGGTCTCTTCTAGAGGATATTAGTGAAGGAACTCGACTTGTTGATTTTAGAATGGAGGAAGAGTTTAAACTAGATAATTACTAAGCAAATGTTTGATATCATAATAGTTATTTCTTTCATCGTATTATAAACGGCTTTCCGCGGATATAGGATGTACACATATAAGATTAAAACCAATTTTTTTTTAGCCCAGAGGTGCCGAAAGCACGGGATAAAAAACTTGGTTTAATCTTAGGATTGTATATTTTTATATTCGTAGACAGCTGGATATAATACGATGCTAGACATACTTTTTTCGTATGGATGAGAACCGGTTCCTATCCACCGGATTCGAATGAATACGAGAAAATTAATACTTACAGAAAGATCATACACAGTATCACAGACCCTATCAGTGGCTCTGGTACACCTCTGAACAGTATAGGTTTCCTCCACCATCTCATACTGAATATTCTCCACCAGCTGACACATCAACTCGGTCACATCAAAGCACTCCCTATCCTCAAACTCATCAATAACAGCTGTGCAGTTCTTGTCAAACGCATCCTGGCACAACTCCTTCTGTTGGGTGAAGCAAGTCTTCTCTACATATGGAACACACTCGTCCTTGTACACAGTGCGCTCTACTGGGTGACAGTCTTCTTTGTCTCCAACCTTGTAAAAATATAAACAAGCTACTTGAAGAGTTCAATATTAGAAGAAAGTATTACGTTCTGTAAAAACTGAAAAAATAAGAATTATTCCAATTTAAAAAAATAAATTAGAAGTATAGCGTAGTTAACTGAGAAAAAATATAACAGGTTAGCTTTATATCAATTTATATCTTTTTGATTTCAAATTTAAAACAAGGATGACAACATCCATAAAAGCGAAGCACTGAAACGGTAGGACAAACGGACATTAACACTTGTATAGTACCTGAACTGAAAAATCGGAACATAAATGTATAAATGTCGAATCAAAATTGTAGGTAAATTTGTTAAAAAACTGCTTAAAACAGGATAATGTTTATGGACATACTTACATTTTTGGACTTGATTATAGAGTTGCTTCGCTTATAATATTGTTCTTTGTTGTCCCAGGAATCAATATACCAAAAATCAAATCAAACGGATAATTAAAACACTTGAAAATTTGTTGTTAAAAAGTAGAAAAATCAACATGTTTAAAATGGACGTACGGACATTCTGGTAATGATTATAGAGTTGCTTGGCTTTCTAAATCGTACCCAACTATTGCAGGAATCATCATGCAAAGTTTGAAATCAATAGGACAATTCCAACATGCCTAAATTAACGAATAAAAGCTATCTATCTCGGACGGACGGACGTACGGATCGACCCTAATTAAAGAAAAGCTTAGCTTTAAAAAAAACTGCCAATTCTATAAAACTGAGAATTAAAACATAATAAAATTTTTAGAAAAGCATAATCTGACCCCAAAAATCAGTGTTGCGGAGCCGGAGCCAGGGGCCGCCATATTTTGTTGGAGCTGGAGCCGTAATTTTCGTTAAATACATAACTCACTTTAAAAAAATCTGCAATATAAAATGACTAAAGAATAAAGGAAATAATTTATAGAATATAATTTTTTAACCTAAATTTATAAAGGGATTTTTTTTTTTATAACGATTGCAATAGATACAACATATTTATTATTAATGCACAGATAAAACATAAATGTGGAACAAGATTATGAAGGCAGTAATTCTTGTGATGGATTTGATCAAAGTAAAAGTTGAAAGAACAGATATAAAATAAATCTAATGATGAAAGTAGAAAAATTTAGTTTAATTTAACCAGGGACAAATGTTTAATGTTCTTCAACCCTCCTGCTATTGGTTAAATCAGACATTATGTCTCTTTAGTAATCTCTCTACTCACATTATATGACTAACTAGCGGCTTCGCCCCTAGCCTCTAGGGGCTTTGCCCCAATAGGATTGATCAAACCAATTTTTCGTATTTTAGATTCAAAAGAAAATGAGAGTGTCCTACCCCCCAAGAAATTAGTTACAAACCTTCCCGGGACCTATAAGAAGCTACCCTATAAAGGAGAACCCGATCGGTTCAGCGGTTAGCGAGATCCTTCACTACAAACAAACAAACAGACACACATACAGACAGACAGACATCGTTCTACTTTGTATTATAGATTATACTACTTTAAAGATTAGTAAATATGTACAAACCTTAAAAATTTCATTAGGAACATAGTAGTCCTGATTGATTGGTTGGTATCCTGTTCCATCCAGAGGGATTGGAGCGGCCTTATCACCAGGTACAAGACCACACTGGACAAGTGGCAAAAGGCAGAACAGAAAGAGAATCTATAAAAGAGAAATTTCAGTTTAATAATATCTGAAATAGTGGCGTAAATAGCGATTCTCGTAAGAGAAGGGGAGGGGGGAATTACAAGACCATTATTGTGGGAGAAAACAGAAGGCCTAAAATTTGGTTGCAAGAAGGTGCTAACACCCCCTTCCTCATAACAATATTCTAAAAAGTGAAAAAGATTAAATTAATAAGTAAAGTGCAATTTTAGAATTAAATATTTTAACGAAAAATAAATATAAGTTAAATAACTAATAAAGCTATAAAATGACAAATTAAAAAAAATAACTTGTCATAAAACTATGTTTTACAGCTATAAACTTAATATATGGCGCAAAATGGTTTCAAGCTATTTTCTAACACCAAATTCCCCCATAAAAAAATAAAACCCTTAGAATCTATAAGCGCAACCTATAATATTACAAGGATGACAACATCCATAAAAGCGAAGCACTGAAACGGTAGGACAAAAGAACATGAACACTTATATAGTGTCAGAAATGAATAATCAGAATATAAATGTATAAGAGTTGAAGAAAAATTGTAAGTAAATTTGTTGAAAAATTGCTTTATACAGGATAATGTTTATGGACATACTTACATATTTAGGACTTGATTATAGAGTTGCTTCGCTTATAACATTATACTTTGTTGTCCCAGGAATCAATATACCAAAAATCAGATCAATCCGATGATTTGATCACATAAAAATTTGTTGTTAAAGAAGTAAAAAAATCAACATGTTTAAAATGGACGTACGGACATTTTGGTAATGATTATATATGAGTTGCTACGCTTTCTAAATCGTACCGAACTACTAAAGGAATCACCATGCAAAATTTGAAATCGATAGGACAATTCTAACATGCCTAAATTAACAAAAAAAGCTATCGGTTACGGACGGACGGACCGACCCTAATTATAGAAAAGCTTCGCTTTTAAAAAGAATTAAACACGAGCATTAATAAATAATGAAAATCACATGTGTAAGTCAATATTTCTTCTTACCATAGTGAGACTGTACTAAAGTTATGATAGAATACGCTGTCTTTATATACCAACCAACTTCAATGGTTTTCTAGTAAAGTGTTTTTAAAAGAAGGCTAAAACTTTATTTTAGGAAAATAATAGCTAAACCTTTATAGTATTTGTCTTAAATTTCTAAGTTTTGTTTTAACCTGTTAATATATAAAAAAATTACCTAACATTAAAGATTCTGTAAAAATTTCTCATGCGCTCAACACAATTTATAGCTGTGTAATTAATGATAATAATAATTTTAAGCTATTTTGTAAGAAATACTTTAACTGCTGTACAAAAGTTACAAAGTTACAAAGCTACTCTATAATTAACTTTGTCTGACCGTGAGTCAGTACATTTCATTTAATTAATTTTTTTTGTATATTTTTAATTTTTTAAGGCATATTTTTAGTAGCGAAGCTACTCTATAATTTACTTTGTCTGTCCGTCCGTCTGTCAGTCAGTCAGAAACGCTATGGGGGGAAACGTGATTTTCTCGTCTCGTATTAAAGATAGACAGCTGAAATTTTTTTGTGAAGATTGCTATGACATATGCGCATCTAATCTATACATTGTTTTGTCCGTCTGTCTATTAATTGGGGTGCTAGATCGATTCCTAGATTATTACGTTTTTGCAATTTTCTCAATTCCTGCTCAAGATAAACGGCTGAAATTTTCAGGGATTAAATAAATTCAAATTCTACATATTTCTATCAAGTATTAATTCCATAATTCCTGTTTAAGATAAACGGGTGAAATTTTCAGGGATTGAATAAGTCAAAAAAAAGATTTAACTTTACTCTATACTAGCATACAATATTTATGAAGCAAGACACTCTAAAAGCTGAGTATTTTACCCACAGAGGAAAGAAACATCACGATTCAGTAAAATTTATTTAATTAATAAAAATCGATGTTGGCAATTGTTCTCATTTTTGGCTTTGCAGTATGATTCTACAGGTGCCAGAGTATATTTTTGATATTAAAAAATAGGTTAAAAACAGTTTAACAGAAATACAATTTTGAGGAAAAGACTTAGATAAATGTCAAAGCAGTTTGAAATGTACTTGTAAATTGTTTTCACATAAAGTAACTTTTGTTTAAATATTGATGTTTACAAACGTTTTTATAGAAATAACAACAAAGTAGAAATCATTTGAAAGGCCGCAAAGTGCAAAATATTTTTCAAATATGCAGGGATGGAGTGGACATTGGGCTATTTATTCTACTAGTCCCCAAAGTTTCATAAAATATTTTTTTATTCGTTGGCTCAACAACTTTAAGGACTTTAATCTAATTTCAATCTAAGGATTAATTTTGTGTATCATCATTGGATATGTATGTACATCAATTAATCGGCCAATGGCTTTTTCCCATAGATCCCTGCAAATGTGTATGTAATAAACAAGGATGGCAACATCCATAAATAGCAAAGCACAAAAAATCGTAGATGATTATTTTAGATTTCTTTGAGAAAATATGCACAAGACTCTATTTTATTTTGTATGATGACTGTTAGACTGACAGTCAAAGTAAATTAAATACTGGCTCCTAAGAACAATGGAAAAAATTATTTTGATACTGTCATCGAAAAAAAGTTTGAAAATCGGACCAAAAACACCAAAGATAAGGGGAAATATGTAAAATATAAAAATAGTCAAAAACCTGCTAAAAGACAGTCCGACCCCCATGGATATTTTATAGTTGGTCCATAATAATAGGAATGTTGTCATAAAATTGCCTTCTATCTTTTATAGGAGCCAAGAAAAGCATGTATCCACCTATCCATGTCTAACTTTTGCTAAATTTGTTAAAAAAAAATTATTGGTCATAACTGGGAATTTTCAAATATGGTAAGATTAATTTAATAATAAGTTTGTAATTTGCGAGAAGCGCCAAAATTTTTTTTGGTTATTATTGATCTTTGGGAAACAGGGGAGGGGGCAAAAAGGAGAATTTTTTAACATATAGGGGGGGGGGGCAGAGGGTCGTTAAATAGGGGGAAGGGCAGGGGGGGGCATTTTTGGCGCTAGGGGGAGGGGGGGAATCTCATGTGCCCCTCTGATTCGCACGCCACTGCTATAATTAGGGTCGATCCGTATGTCTGTCTGAAATGGAGAGCTTTATACGAAAATTTAGGCATGTTAGAATTGTCCTTTCGATTTGAAACTTTTCATGGTGATTTCTGTAATAGTTAGGTACGATTTGGAAAGCATAGCAACTCTAAAATCGTTACCAGAATGTAAATTTTCAAATATTTTAATAATTTTGAAAATATCTCATCGATAACAAGAATTTATATTTAGTTTACCTTGTTTTTAATCTTTATAATAAAGTAACAGGATGTCTATTTGTTTGTCTGTACCGAAGGATCTCACTAATCGCTGAAATGATTTGGTTCTCCTTCACAGGGTAGCTTCTCACCTGGGAAGGTTTACAACTATTTTGGGGGAGGGTACCACCACCCTTCCCAGAGAAATTGACAAATATAAAAAAAATACAAAAAAACGTCGCCCTGCGGACATTTTTGCAATTAGCTAAAAACATATCTAACACCATATATCGGCGAAAAAAATATTTTTGGTAAATAGCTGAATTTAAAAAAAAGATTGAAAGAAACAATTTAACGTATCCCTAGAGGCCTCTAGGGGCGTGGCCGCTAGTAAGAAAGAAAGAAAAACAGTTAGTATGCTCCGAAACATTGTGTACATTTTCACCCCTTTTTAATTTTCTTGTCTTCAAAACTGAATAGAATCATCATTTTTAAATGACATACATATTACATATTAACAAGAAATATGAAGGACAAATAAGTAAATATTACTAAGAAAAGATTTATGGAAAAAGATTAGAATAATTTATTTTCATCTTAAATTTTAATTGTCTTTTATGTAAATTGCAATCTCTAAAGGGGACTATCCACGAACAAGAGCAAGTGATTCTAAGCATCTTCCATCATTGACCCATAGTATTTTTTTAGTGAATATACTAGGTTTATGTTTAATATTTGCTTTATCGACTAAAAAGTTACGTTTCACCATGGTTTTATATGAAACAAACTTTGTAATGTAAAGCAATTTTTAAAGCAATATCATCAAATGTTTTGTTGAGTTCAAAGGACAAGTTAAAATAACACTGCAGAAAAGCATCAAATGTTGTAAATTGCAAAAGTACATTAACTAAACTGTTTACAATTTACCAACCCTTTTTCTAAATATACATTTTTAACCACAATAATTTATTTTGTGTCAAAGCTTTTAAACAACAGTTTGAACTCATCAAAACATTCGATGATATTGCACCAAACAATGCTTAACATTTCAAATTTTTTTTCATATAAAACCATGGTGAAACCTAACTTTTTAGTCAATAAAGCAAATATTAAACATAAACCTAGTATATTTAATAAAAAATACTATGGGTCAATGCTGGAAGATGCTTAGAATTAATTGCTCTTGTTCGTAGATAGTCCTCTTTGAATATCAAAATATAAAAAAACTACACTTGTTTTGTAAATGTTAAGCGTTGCAAATTTTAGAGGCCACTTAAGTAAGGTTATATAATTTGTATTCTCTATTCAGCATTAACAATGCATAATTATAGCATTGATTAAGTCATTATTCAATATTTTTCTTTTCACTTTTTCCAAGTGTAAAATATATCTTCAGGTTGTAAAACTATTAAAGGAAGCCTGCAAGAAATACACTGCTTTAACTTCTGAAAGACTGCCACAAGTAGACCCAATACCCCACTTTTGTAGCCTGCAGCTTCACTAATAAGAAAAAAGTCATAGGCAATTCAAAATGACATTTTAGGTATATGAAAATTTTGTAAGTTTTCCATTGCCCATGATAGAAATTTCAAAATTAAATCACCTCGGCTGGAAAGCAAAACTATAAGCTTATTTTCGGCAGCAATTTAGGTTTTCTGTAGCTGATTTTATTTTTACAAAAAAAACTCCTTTTTATATTAAAAATATCTAAAAAAAAATCAGATTAACTTTTTTGTTATTGATGCTGAAGGCTTCAAATTGTAGGTATTGGATCTACTTGCGGCAGTCTTTAAGCAGTTAGGTGTATTTCTTGCAGGGTATCTTTAATGATTATATTTATGTTTATGTAAAAATGCTTCTTATAAAACATGCCTATCTGTCTTCTGTCTGTACCAAAGTATCTCGCTAACCGATGAACCTTTACAGTTTAGCTCAAATGTCCAGTGAAGGTTTATAAATATTTGGGGGAGTGTAACACCTCCTTCCAAAATCTTATCTTAAATTAGGTTTTTTAGTGGCGAAGCTACTCTATAATTCACAATGTCCGTCCGTCTGTAATTAATGTATTAGGGGAAACGTGATTTTCTTGGCTCCTATATAAGGTAGAATGCTGAAATTTTTTGACAACATTCTCATCATTAAGGAGCACAATTTATTATAAGACATCAATGGCGGTCGGACTGCTTTTTAGCAGGTTTTAGGCTATTTTTATATTTTCCAAATGTTCCCCATATCTTTGGGGTTTATGGTCCGATTTTCACAATTTTTTCAGTTAAAAATATCAAAATTAAATTTCCCGTCGTTTGAAGAAAACAACGATGACGGTCAGACTGCCTATTTTCCGGTTTTTGGCTATTTTTATATTTTTTACATTTTTCTTCATAACTTTGGTGTTTATGGTCCGATTTTCAAAATTTTTTCAGTTAAAGATATCAAAATAAAATTTCCTGTCGTTTGAAGAAAACAACAATGGCGGTCAGACTGCCTTTTGGCTATTTTTATATGTTTGACATATTTCCTCATATCTTTGGTATTTTTGGTCCAATTTTAAAACTTTTTTGCATTAACAGTTTCAAAATATATTTTTCCATTGTTATGTGCATCTAGTATGTAATTTACTTTAACCGTCTTCATCATTCACTATAAAACAAGGTGTTTATTTTCTCCAATAAATCTATTCTTGATTTAATAAATACACTTTAAATATACTTGTACGTATTCCCATCCACAATTTGTGCTTCGCTACTTATGGATGTTGTCATCCTTGTTCAATTACATTTCTTTCTTACAGATAAAAAATATACATTAACTATAAAATAAACAAAATCCTAATATTAGAATACCTTGCCAAAAAAATTTATTTTATCAAAAACAAAAGAATTAGTTTTGATAAAATTCTTTTTAAAAAAATGTATCTTTTATTTGAATTTAGATAAGACAAGGAAATATTTTTAAAATTTATTTAACAAATCTTAAAAAGTTATTTTGTAGCTGATAATTCATACTAATTTAGCACCTGTTAAACAAAGACAGCATTTGTAAAAATTATGATTTTCAGTCTCTCAATAGCTTCATAGCCGAAAGGTAGGTAGACACTGTTATAGAACAAAACAATAAAATTATTGCATTAATAAAGTCGATAAGAATCCTTTATTGTCTTTTCTATATTTAATCACTAAAAATTGTTTAGTTAGATATCCTTATAATAAAGTAACAGGAATACAGACATCCTGTAACAGGATGTCTGTCTGTCTACTGTCTGTACCAAAGGATCTCGCTAACTCCTGTACCGATATGGTTCTCCTTTTCAGAGTAGCTTTTAATAGGCCCTGGAAAGGTTTACAGCTATTTTGGGGGAGGGTACCAATCGCAATATTTTTTTGTAAACAGCTGATCTTCACGTAGATTGAAAAGAAAACATTTTTTGGGCCCCTAGAGGCTTCTAGGCAACATTACCTCTTAATTTCTTGAAACAAAAATGAAGCCGAAATTTCTAAATTTTTTCTGAGTTTAGAGGGGGAGGGGGTTTCTGAGCCTGGGTTAACCAACCCAATTAAGATAATCAAAATCGTCAAAAATGCTTTGACATTACAAACATATTTTGCTTAAATATGAACATCAAACGTTACACGATTCCTTTTTTTTTAGAAAAGAAATGATTTTGTTTGTATTAATTCTGTTAGTACAAACACAAGTTATAGTGTACTATGCTTCAGCCCTATCCTACAATCCTATCACAATACCACAAGGTAACTTTATCCTTACAGTAAAAATAACAGTATGTGTGCTCGTCTGTGTGTTTATGGATCTTGGTGGATCTTGCTAACTGCTAAACCGATATGATTCTATTTCAATATACATTTGTAGGAGTTTGAAAATATTCCTGCTGTTTTAATTTTTTGATATGTTAGACTGAAAGTTAAGTAACAAATTGATTTTATGTAACTGGTAACGCAGCTACTCTATGATTAATGTCTGTACGTCTATATCCTTCCGTTTTTAACAAGTTTTAAGAGAATCTGACATATCAACTTGCTGTTTTTTTTTATATAACAGTTTACTGTTCCTTTTACTTCTGGGGTAATAATAAATTGGGAATAGTCTCTTTCGTGGCAACAACATATTTTTAAAATGGCTTTTATAGGTTATTTTAGGTTAGGTTAGGTTATATTGGGTTAGGTGATTGCCCGACAGGGTTAGGCAATTTTCCCCGCAGGGTTAGAGCCCTCCGCAGGGGCTAGAAATAGGAGAAAAGCTACTGTTAAAAATACGAAGAATCGCCCCTTAAGGTGCGTTGCCACGAAAGGGACTATACCCAATAAATTTATTTTCCTTGCTTTTTTTAGTGCAGCCATGTCAAGAAGGGTGGATATTGAATCCAGTGACAGGTAATGTATATCAGATTTATACATTTTTGTACATACTGAAATTATTGACAGCTAGACGAACAGAAAAAAAACAATTTACTTTGACATAGAATGTACTAGGTTTTTTCAAAAAGAAATTATCTTTTTAAATACATAGACTCTGGTAAAGCTCTTTAAAGTGCCTATGAAAAAAGGGGATAAATTTTTTAACTTTGCCATAATAATAAAGGTACTAAGAAAGAGAGGGAATGTCTGATTGAGCCAATAGGAGAATCGCATCGGAATTTACATTGGATCTCATTGGTTGAAATTATGTACACATTTTCCTACGAAGGCATGTTTTTTTTCATTTCATACATACATAAAAGTCAGCTGTTAACAGTATATTTTCTTAGTAGAAAGCTTTGCGGAATCAGAATTAATTGCCCAAAAATTTCGTTAACAATTTGAAAGCTTGAAACAAAGTTGGATTCTTAAAAAAAAAGTTAGGCTGGCAACTCGCTGGTGAGGCAAAATTATTTTTGTGAAAAATCCTCCAAAATCGAATAAAAAAATTTACAAAAATGAAATAAAATCTTAAGAGGGTTATTAACATATGATTTTGTTTAATTTTTGTAGATTTTTAATGTGCTTTTGGATGATTTTTCACAAAAATAATTTTGCCTCACTATCGAATAGCGAGTCTATCATTTTTTAAGAATCCACATCAGCTTGAGTCGAAAGTAAACAATACTTTTGTCTGCTAGGAATGTTCTCTCTTAGATTTGACGAAAAAAGGGTTCAGAATATTCTTCTACTCTTCTATTTCTATTGCCATAATCACCCTCATAAAAACCCCAAAAATATACTTTTTGGCGCTTCCTGCAATGATTAATAGACCATAGTTTTTACAAATGAGGTAATTTAACCCCCCCCCCCCCCACCAATCAAAAAAAAGAATAATAGCTTTGACGTCCTTGCACATAATAATTTTGTTTCAGGATCCTGCTACAAAATTATAAAGGAAAGAGTTAGCTGGCACACAGCTAAATCCAAATGTGCCAGTTTAGGTGCTCAATTAATATCAATTCGCACTAGTCAGGAAAATGACTTTGTAAAAAGTAAGTTTAGTTATTTCTCGCATCGTATTATAAACAGCTTTCCGCGGATATATAATGTACAATTATAAGATTAAAACCAATTTTTATATTCGTAGAAAGCTGGATATAAAACGATGCTAGACATAGTTTTTTCGAATGGATGAGAAACGGTTCCTATCCACCGGATTCGAATGAATACGAGAATAGTTATTTCTCGTATCGTATTATAAACGGCTTTCCGCGGATATAGAATGTACAATTATAAGATTAAAACTAGTTTTTTTAGCCCCGAGGTGCCGGAGGCACCGGCTAAAAAAACCGGTTTTAATCTTATGATTGTACATTTCTATATTCGTAGAAAACTGGATATAATATGATGCTAGACATAGTTTTTTCGTATGGATGAGAACCTGTTTCTATCCACCGGATTCGAATAAATACGAGAAAAGATATTCTTTCTCTCTGTTTTTGTGTCGAAGCTACTCTATAACTCCTATTGTCTGCCCGCAATGCTCTAGATGAAATGAGATTTTATCGGAAGCTCTTCAAGATTGACAACTTACACTTTTTAAAGATTTCTTATTCCAATGAACATCCAGTATATAATTTACTTGTTCTCGTCAGTCTTGCATGCTACAACAGACATGATATATATTTTATAAAATGTGTTATTTTCTACAACATATCCTTATTTCTCTCTCTTACTATCTCTCTTTTATGATCACTAAACATCTTCTCTTCAAATTACTTTATTGTCCATCCTTTATTTTTAATTATCGCTTCTTATCATTTACTGTATGGAAAAATACAAAGAAAGGTTCGGATATAAAATGATATGATATGATATGATACTAAAAGTTCTATCTACTGCTGATATGTAAGATGCAAGACATGTGTAGCAAGAGTAGGATAGTGCCTTGGCCAAAAACAGGTGTAAATTATTTCAAAAAGAGTAATGCCTTCCAGACAAAGGACATTCAAGCAAATGGTTGGTTGTAAATTGGGCTGTAAGCGTCTCTGGATCCAATATCCTATTATATAAAGTAGTAAGCGTTTTTTGTCTGTCCAGAAGGATCTCGCTAACCTCTGAACCGATATAGTTCTCCATTACAGTGAAGATTCTTATAGGTCCTGGGAAGGTTTTAAACTATTTTTGGAGCGGGTGTCTTCACCCCCCTCCCCTTAAAAAATATTTTTTTAAACTCTTTTGAAACTCAAATTTAAAATGGGATGAGGTCGACTTTTCCCACTCTTACCAGTGCCCCTAGAGGCTTCTAGAGGGCGTAGCCGCTAGTTCTTATATAAAGTAACAGTCGTTCTATCTATCTGTATGTAACAAAAGATCTCACTCACACCACTGTACAATTACATCTATGAAATCAACACTAAAAAATATATTTTTCATTATAAAACTAAAATTAAAATTGATGGTCACCTGTCCACATCCTTCTCAATTTGTGCCCCTAGAAGACTCTAGATGTATAGCCACAATTAAATTATAATTATGATAATTTTTTTAAAGATATGTTGATAAAAATTGACGATGATCATGGATTCTGGAATACTGGAGACAGTGCAGGCTCATGGAAACATTCAAATGGCTCTGAAGGTAAACAGTTTAAAATTTGAAATTTAAAAATTGAATCAAGGGAGGGTGGGGGGTAGTTCTTTTTCTATGCCTAACCCCTTCGGCGCATATACCTACTGGACTACCCAATACCCAATTTAACCTAACCTTGCCTTAAGTATTAATAAAAAAAAAATGAAAGACTTCATCTAACCCCCTTATTTTAAGTTCTTTAAAAAAGGGCGGTTGGTTCTGTGCTGAACAAGGTTATGGACAAAATCATTATTAATTGAATTCAATTAGTGCTGTTAACTTATTGGCTTGAGTCCTTGCTCTCTTGTGGTCAGTAAAACGGGAATTCATTTTCTTATCCACAGACTACATGCAATTCAATGCATTATTTTTTTTAGTTAATTTTATAAGCTGGCATGACCAATTTGATGGATTTTGGTTAGGAGCCAATGATATACATCATGAACGTACCTGGGTCTGGACAGACGGATCTCCAGGTAGAATCTCAGGGTTATGAACATACCAAGGTCCTGACAGATGTTAATTCAGGTATTATCTCCAGGTTATGAACGTACTTAAGTCTGAACAGATGGTATCCAGGTTATGAACATAGCTTGGTCTAGACAGAGAGTTCTTCAGGTATGATCTCCAGGTTATGAACATACATGGGTCTGGACAGATAGTTATCCAGGTAAGATCTTCCAGTTATGAACATACCTAATTCTGAATAAATGGTTCTCCAGGTATAATATCCAGGTCATGAACATATATAAAATTTGCAAATCAAGGATACACACGTGACTGCGATTTTTTTACCCTTTGGTTTAACACTATCAATGATTTTTTATAGTAGTGGAAACATTACCTCAATTTCTTATATATTTTTAGTTGATTATACAGACTGGCATGTAGGACAACCAAACAATATACCCTACCAAGATTGTCTAGAGGTAATAATCAAATTTGATTTATAAAATCGCTTTATAAATATGATTTAAAAAGAAGAAATGTGGTTTAGTGGTTGGCCAGATCTTGATGGACAAACAAAAAACCGAATCACTTCTGCTTTATGTATTGTTGTCTCTTGGAGCAAAAATTATGAAATTTTATATTGTATGTTAGTCAATATAAAATTTCTGTTAGATGTGGTGGACAAAAAACGAGTTGGCCTGGAACGACGCATTTTGTTTAACTCTGTTGCCTGCTATTTGTAAGTTACCAGGTAATTGGTAATTAATATTATTTTAGAGGATTTTTTACAAAAACAATTTTGGTGATCTGGCGACTCTCGCCGATTTAGCGATCCAATTTTTTTTTAAACAATCCACCTCTGTTTAATGTGTTTGGGTTCCATTGGAATTCAGCCCACACGGGATTCAACCCACGGAATTCAGCCCAGCGGGATTCAACCCAACGGTATTCAGCCCACACGGGATTCAACCCACGGGATTCAGCCCACCCGGAATTCAGCCCACATGGGACTCAACCCTCGGAATTCAGTCCATATGGGACTCAACCCACGGAATTCAGTCCATACGGGACAAAACCCATGGAATTCAGTCCATACGGGACTCAACCCACGGAATTCAGTCCACACGGGATTCAACCCATTATATATCTAAAATTACCAGTTTGCAAAAATATTTTTTTATTAAATTTGAGAACTAAATTTTTAGAAAATTAAAAAAAAGTTTTAAGTTTATGTAAATTTTTTTTACTGTAGAAATTATTTTTATAAAATATGCTTTATAAAAAAATTTGAGAAAAAAAAATTATTTTCTAAAAATTTGTTTCTTAAATTTGAAAAAAAAAATTATTTGTTTTTAAAACTGAGAATTCAGTCCACACAAAATTCAACCCAATATATATATGAAATGCTCAGTTTTAATAACAAATAATTTTTTTTTCAAATTTGAGAAACAAATTTTTAGAAAATAATTCTTTTTTCTCAAATTTTTTTAAAAAGCCTATTTTATAAAATAATTTCTAAAAATAAAAAAATTTACATAAACTTTTTAAAAAAAAATTCTAAAAATTTTGTTCTCAAATTTAAAAAAAAAATATTTTCTTTCAAACTGGTAATTTTACATATATAATGGGTTGAATCCCGTGTGGACTGAATTCTGTGGGTTGAGTCCCATATGGACTGAATTCCGTGGGTTGAGTCCCGTATGGACTGAATTCCGTGGGTTGAGTCCCGTATGGACTGAATTCCGTGGGTTGAGTCCCGTATGGACTGAATACCATGGGTTGAATCCCGTGTGGGCTGAATACCGTGGGTTGAATCCCGTGTGGGCTGAATACTGTTGGGTTGAATCCCGCTGGGCTGAATTCCATGGGTTGAATCCCGTGTGGGCTGAATTCCAATGGAACCGTCCTGAGAAGGTTTATAACTATTTTGGGTGAGGGTATCTCTACCCTCCCAATTAAAAATGACCCCCTCCCGAAGAAAAAAAATATTTTTTTCTTTTTAAAACTCAAATTGCTATTTAGGTGGGGGTCGACTTTTCCCCCCTCCCACCTAAAGTGCCGCTAGTGAAAGATAAAAAGATAAGGATACTGTAACGGATCTAAAAATAATAGATTTAACCCAAGATTTGGAAGAATCAACAGAATCGCCAACAAACACCATTCCTTCAGTTAAAATCCTAAGTTTTCCAACAACCTCCAATGCACCAATTGTTGACTCTACAATAACCTCCAATGCACCAATTGTTGACTCTACAACAACCTCCAATCCACCAACTACAACTACTGCAATAGAAGGTAGTTCAATTCCAGGTAAAATATTATGAATTCTTTTAAAAATTTACTTCTAACGGCATTGCTCCTTGAGTCCTATAGGGGCACTTTAGAGAAAGAGGGTTGACCCTTTAATTTCAATTTAGTATAAAATAAAAAAGTAAAATATAATAATTTATGAGTTGTTTTTTTGGAAGTTCCCTCCCTAAATAGTCATGAAACTTCCCTTCTTTATGAAGGAGAACCATATCAGTTTAGTTGTTAGTGAGATTCTTTGCTACAGACAGACATTATTTTACTTTAATATATTCTAAATTTCATATTCTTGTCTTCAGAGGAAAAATGTGAGTATGGATTTACAAAAAATCCAGCAACAGGTAAAAATGTTACATAATTAATATTGAAATTGATATTCCTCATAACATTTTTGTTAGTGGGTTTACGGTGGAGTGGTTTACCTCAAATTGTGCCGAGTCAATCACAGATAAACCTTTTTACCCCCCCCCCCCCCCCCCTCCTCCTGTTATTGTAAAATCAATTGAAAATTGTGAACGGTAGTTTTTGGATATTTTACCATAGGCAAAATAAACCTAGCCTTATTTTCTATTTATTTTAAAAATTATTAACTCTGGTAAGGTATCTGTAGGGTGAGCACTGAGATAACTTAATAGACGTCTCTAAATTTTATTATCTAAGTGTTGAAATAGGAACAATTTCTTACACATATCCTTAAATGTAAAGGTAAAATTTGCAAACTTTGTTTCAGGAACATGCTTCAAAATTTTGAAAGATGAACAGAATGGGGAGGCTGCAGATGATCGGACTTGTTCTGCTTTGGCTATTAGTGTTGGTATTGCTATTGGTAGAAGGAATAAAGACAAAGGTGGTACAGGCTAGTTTTAATTTTAGTAGCTATATGTTAGTCTAATGTATATTTGTCTAGTTTTAGCAGGACTGTAGGGAATATTTGGCTGTTTTTTTACACTAGTCGGGTATAGTCCCTTTCGTAAAATCGCACCTTATGGGGCGATATTTCGGATTTTTCACAAGAACTTTTCTCCTATTTCTAGCCCCTGCTGGGGGTTCTAACCCTGCGGGGCCAATTACCTAACCCTGTGGGGCATTCACCTAACCCAATATAACCTAATCTAACCTAAAATAACCTATAAAAAGCTATTTTAAAAATACGACGAATCGCCGCTTATGGGGCGATGTTACGAAAAGGACTAATCCCCACTAGTCCCTAGAGTTTTACAATAACGTTTTCTTATTCCTTGAAGACTTTTATTTAATTTTGATTGGTTGTTTAATTAAGTTGAGTGTCCAAGCGTTTGAACCACTAATTGTTATCTTCAGAAAATCCTTTGGTCTTAAGGTATAAGATAACGGATGATAAATTAAGTTACATCCCTTATGATGAGAAACAAAATTATCACTCCTGTAAACTGAAATTAGCGGTTGAAAAGTTTAGACACTGCTATTTTTAATCAACCAATCAAACTGCTATACTAATGAACAATATTGACCTTGTAAAAATTAATTAAATAGATATTTAAAGATTTTTTACATTTAGATCTTCTTATACAAATAAATGGACAATATGGAGAATTTGTTGATGGATTTGAAAATGATATACCATCAGATGAAAGCTTTTCATGCAGCATCCTTTATAAATAAAACTAAAAGACTGTAAAAATAAACAAGGATGACAACATCCATAAGTAGCGAAACACAAAAATCATTGAATTGAATTGGGTTCTAGTGAAGATTTTTAGTTTCAAAACAAAAATAGAAAGAGAGAAAATATTTAAAAACTGAAAGAAACCACATTTACCCCATAATATAGCGTTGCAGACTGACTGACGGACAGTCAAAGTGAATTAAAGAGTAGCTTCGCTATTAATATTTTTTAAAAAGTGACAAAAATGTAATATTAAACATAATTATTTTTAAAAATGTTTATTGAAATATGTTCAGAATGATATTAGTGTAAAATAAAATCTTAGTCTTTAAAACTTACAATACAATTTACAAAATTAAAAGACAAAAATAAACAAAAATTCTAGAATATGTAATATAATATATTTTCTAGTAATCTTGATTGATTGGTTTAAATCATGGGACAATCTTAATTATCAGCATTGGGGAAGGTACATTAATTTATCGGAGGAATAAGGTATGACCAACAAGCGAAATAAATCTAAAATAAAATTGGGGGGGGGGAGATGGAAAGGTCGTCAATTTTACTATGTGATGCCCCCCGATAACAGCTTAAAAACACATATACGTTTCGAGAATTTTTAAAAACTTAATTTCGTTGCTGCTATAAGCTGAATTATCGTGCAAAGTCTTATTCCGTGAAATCCCCAATTAAATTAAAATCTGAAAATAATCTTTGTGGAAGACGACTTTAGAAACAAAAATAATATAACGGCATTATTAAGTTTCCGCAAATTGTAAACAAACAATTTTAAAGATTTTAAATTTTGAAATTTTAACTAAATGTTATGATAAATAATTTGAAGATTATAGAATAATGAAAGACACTATCAACTGCGCCCCTAGCATATAAAGGCTCTTCATGTTCATTGAGGTTGGTTGGGGGAATAACCGCCCATTTTAATTATATTTTTAGAAATTATTTGTAGAGAACAAATTTGTATATATTTATAAAACAATATAGAATGATGTCTGTCCGTCCGTCTTAAGCTTAAGATATCGGTAACCGCTAAACCGATTGCATTCTACTCTTCAGGGAATATACTTGATGGTCCTGTGGTGGTTTTAGGCTATTTTTATTTGAGGGAGGGGGACACTCCCAAACCTCCCCAAAACAAAAAAAAATCTCCCTTCCATTTATTTGCCGATGCATGTACCTAATGAAAACTTTGGAGCTGCATCACCATTTTTTTGATTACCTCTTTGGGCAAAGTTCCTAAGGGCTAGGGGCAAAGCCGCTATTATGATATAATATATATATATAGCGAGCATTATTTTTGGGGGTTTTCTTTGAGGCCGGACAAACAAACGAACACCATTCTACACCTTTTATGAATAAAAATAAATATATAAAAGAATTTTAGTATAATCCTTATATAAAAGTAACAGTATGTCTATATATCCGCTTCCGCCGTCTGTCTAATTGAGATCGAGTAACTTAAGATCTCATTAAACCTATAGAAATGGTCAATTCTCCTTTACAGTGAATCTTCATATAGGTCAAGGGAAGGTTTATAACTATTTTTTTTTGAGTGTTTCATCTATTTATCATCCTATCACCAAGACAAATAACACGCTGAAAATAATAATACCCTTTCCTATAAAAATAATAGGTACCTATATAATATATATTTTTTTTATAATTTAAAATTATACCATTCTTATTGTATTATATCCCCTCGATTTAGGTATACAAGAGTGTCAACATTTTTTGGGTGTGCTTTACGCACCCAAGTGGTAAAAGTCTTTGCACTGGTTCTATTTGTCACATTTTAACATTATTTTCAGAATTAAGAAATCAAATTTAAAAATGGATCAATTATTATCAATCAGCAATGAGCTCTCAGTTTGTGAAGCTATGGTTGAGGACATACTCGAGAAATTAGATGATCTGGAATCTCCTTCAATTGTCAGTGAAAATTTGTATCTGCTACTCTTACTGGCTGGAAACTGCAGGTTCGGAATGACTTTTTAGTATTAAAATAAGTATTTTTAAAAGACAAAGGTTGCCACGAACTTACAATCTGGTAAATTTTAGACTTTAAGAATTAAAAATTTAGAATAATTTCATATTTTTACCCTAGATCTCATATCAAACTGCATGTACAAAACCAGCAGGATGGAGTTAAAAGATATAAATCCGCGAAAGAATGTTTTGATGTCACATTCGACCAAAAGGAAAGTGTTCATTTAGATCATGTGTTACCCACGGCTGATTGTAACTTGCAGTCCATCATTGGGGAGGTGATTGGTTCGAATCTCGGTCCTAACCGCGTCATAACTAAAGACGTCAAAAGTTTTACTTTTGCCACTATGGTAAATGCGTGACATTAATAGTAAGAGTATGTGAATGCCATAGCCCAAATAAGGGGCAACTCATAGTTAGGACTTCCAGGCTTCTGGCCTTACGTTCTTATCAATCGTCAATAGAGGCATTACATCATGGGTTCATGTTTATCAATTAAAATCATGATAACAAAAAAAGGGATAAATATAACTTTTCAATCAATAATATGTATATGCAAAATGAGTAATTTTGTTTATCATCATTGGGGGATATACCAACTAAGCGTCTATTGTCTTATCTCATAAGATCCCTGATAAAAATTCCATTGTTATAAATAAAATAAAAATATGATCACTGAATAAAGGAAGGTGATATCAAAGTAGAGGTTGAGAGTTCGGATGATGAATTGGAAACTGGAACAAAAAGAAAAAGGGAATATACATTCCATTTTACAAGATTTATATTTGATTTTACAACTTCAAAATTTTGAGGGGTTTGCTGTTTAGTTTATAAGATTATATCTATCTATCCTATAATATAAAGTAATAAGCTTTTTTTGTCTGTAGCGAAGGATCTCGCTAACCGCTGAACCGATATGGTTCTGCTTTACAGTGAAGCCTCTTATAGGCTCTGAGATGGTTTTAGGCTATCTAATTTAAAAAAAAAATAAATCTGAGTATGGTTTTAGGCTATTTTACTGCCCTTCGAATATAGAGCACCTAGATGCTAGGGTCGCAGCCGCTAGTATGTAATATTTCATTTTAATATAAACCAAAAGTTCTTTGGATTTCCTGTAATGGATAAAAAATGAGTTTATTATTAGCAAAGCTACGAAATATACGTCCGCTTGTAAGACTAAGCCATTAAATAGAGAAACCTTGTATTTCTCGGCTCCTATTCAAGATAGTTTTATTTATTAGTGTTTTTTTTTTCACACAAAAAAAAAGATTTTAAAAACCCAAGGATGTTATAAAATGGAAATTATTAAAAGACGGAAAAGAGATTGTGTTGTAAAGAAAGAAGATTCAAACAATTCAGAATCTTTAGGAATAAATATTTTTGATATATGTTGAACCCCCTGGCAAAATTAAGTTTTAAAAATATCAGATAGGGAAGGGACATTTGACTATAAAATAAATTAGTAATTATGATATCTCAGTTTCTTTATAGTGTAAAAACTTTGGGTACTTTTCTTAAATCTTTATTGGATGTTTCAATCTATTTCAACCATGCCGTTTTTAAGGTTCGTAAAAAACTACTTATACATTAAGTTATGGTGAATTCAGAGGTAAATTCATATAAAACTTTTGCCTCACTAAAATCAGTTTGCCTCACTACAATTTTAGTGAAGCAAAATTATTCCCTCGAAATTTTTAGTGAGCCTCACTGATTTTAGTGAGGCAAAATTTTTTTAAGAATTCACCTCAGTATTTTTTCCGCTATTTTATGATATCATAAGCATTTTAATGAAAGTTTTAATTTTTATACTATGTACATGTAGTTTTCAAAATATCAAAAACAGCAAAGCAAAATTTGTCATCAAATCATACTATGTTTGGTAGAAGTTAGTTTTTTTTCTAGTAATTTTATTGCTGATACATAATTATCAGGTATACATACAATTACACCTCAATACATCAAATGCACCTCATGCAACTATCCCTTTGTAAAAGTTCAATATTGATCGATATTTATACTTAACAGGATTACATTTTGAAAACACAGAATACTTGGAAAACTCAGATAACGGTTCTGACGCTGATTTTGAACCTTATAAATCTGACAAATCCACGAAAGAATCATTCTCGTGTGATATATGTAGTAAACCTTTTGCCAAAAAGAGTAAACTTGAAAGACACATGGAGACTCATAGCAGCAAGAAGTCTTTTAGTTGTCAGGGATGATTATTGTTTACCAAAATTGCAAGAATTATAAAAGTAAATTAGATGGTCCATTGACTATACCTGCTTTAATATTAATCATAAGGAAAAAGGATAAGAGGATGAATACTCACCCCTTTTTCATGGTAAAATACTACTTCCCCATCCCTAAATTTAGAAGCAGACGAAAATCAAAAACCGCCCAGGGCTTTTTGTAAGTCAATCATAAATAATAATGTGAATAAAAAGAAAAGCGATATTTAGCAAACAGCCGTGGGCGGTCAGAATCAGCTGAATGTTCATTATGAAAAAAATTTCCCCCTTTTTAGAAATAGAAGGATTCATCTTTCATGAACAAATTTTTTTAAATAAAAAAAAAATTCTATGTAATTTTTAATTAAAACATTAAAACGAAAATATCTAATCTAATATTCTTGCCCTAAATATGGAAATAGTAAAAAGTAAAAAAATATTTTTTAAAATAATTTTTAATCCTCCCATTTGAAAAGTAGTGGAATAGCAATAAATTTTAGCGCGGCAACAGCGCTGAGTAGGCCTCAAGGCCCACTGCCTATTTTCGTCTTCTAGTTGCTTCGATTCCTCTCTTTTATTTTTTTCTCTATGATATTAATGCACAGTAGGGTTGCACTCTTTTGGTTTTCTTCCTAAATTTTAGAGGTATTGTTAAAAGTTAGACTTCAGCACGGGGTTTGTAGGGTTATTTAATCTATCTAGATTAGTAAGTAATATACGTGGTTACTGCGGGGGGGGGGGGTTCTAAACCACTTTTACCAGGTGTGTTGTTTCTCTATTATCATTATAATACCTACCCTTCCTCCAAACAACTTTCAAGAAATTAGAGACTCTTCAAAATTCAACATACAAAAATCTAAAACTTTTTGCAATAAAAACAATAGGGTAAGGGGGGGGAAGTTTCGGTAAGGGGCTATTCTCGGTAATTTCGACCTACCTTCATTAAATGACCTTTTTCTCCATGTTCCTTTCAAATGACAGAAAAAAACATAAAAGCAAATTTGTTCCTTATTAAATTGCCTACAAAAAAGTATAAAATGAATTTTTTGTGAGATGAATATTAAGGGTACTTATTGGGTCTCAAAGTCGGACGAAAAATTTTTTTTTTCCAAAAATTTTTTAGTAGGTGTGTAAAGATCGACGTACACAAAAATTGGTAAGACCTAGAGCTGATCTGAAAAACTTTTTGAACTAGAAATTGCCCGCTTTTTCCAAATCCGTTGAGAGCTTTAAAATCGGGTTAATATTTTTTTCAAAAATGACCAAAGTTGGCGCCGGGGGAAAAATCGGTAATTTCAAAAGAAATTAAAATTCAACTTTTAAGGTCATGTTTTCATGTTTTCTTTTGTCAAATCTATTATTCCATATGGACTTTTTAAGAATTAGGCCTAAAAATGAATAGAACAGATAAAAAACAAAAAAAAATTAATTTTATTTTTTGAATCAAAATTTTGCGAGGAAAAAATCAAAATTACTGGTCCTTTGAAAAAAAAAATATTTTTGACATAGGAGGAATAGTCCGATCTTTATGAATTTTTTTGTGGTTAATCCCAATATCCTATACTAATTATGATTTATTACGCTTGGTTGGTCGTTTGGCCTTTTTTCATCAATTTTTTTAAGGTTAAAATGTAGTCAAGATTTTTTGCAAAGATGACACTTTTGCTTCAAATTCAATTTTTGAGGTCAATTTTTAATCAATTTTCATGTTTTTTGGGCTAAATCTATAGTTCAATGTGAGCTTTTTTAGGATCAGGCCTAAAAAGTAATAAAATACGTTTTTTTCTTATATTAATTTTAAGTTTAAAAAAAAAAAAATTTCGAAAAAAAAAATCGAAAATTCGCGTCTTTCAAAAAAATTCATTTTTAACATAGAAGGAATAGTCCGATCATTATGAAACTTTTTGTGGATAATCCCTATAACCTATTCTAATTATGATTATTTATGTTCGACTGGCCGTTTGGCCGTTTTTCATCGATTTTTTTTAGGTTGAAAAAAATTACCGATATTTCCCCCGGTGGTGGGGAAATATCGGTAACTTTTTTGCGGTCAATTTCGGCCAACTTCTAAAAGTCCTAGGATAATGTCCTTTTAGGACCTGATAGTCCTTTCCGTAAGCTTTCTACTGGTCTTGGTTTCATTTGAAAATATTAATATTTACCCCATTTTTTTTCAAAAAAACCGAAAAAAAACCGAAATTTCCCCCCCCTTACCCTAATCAAATGTATAGCTGTGTGACAAAGACTTTAAGTATGAACAAAATTTGCGGCTTCATTTTAACAAAGTTCACGCAGAAAATGATAATCAAAAACTTTTCAATTGTGACAAGGAATCATTTTATTAGATGTTTTCTTTAATAACTCTTAAAGTTTTCATAGAAAGGTTTTTACATTTTCCATCCAAAACTCTAAACATTATATATCCAAGATTTGAAGTACTTAAGAGGGTTCAAATTGTGAGCGATTGGTTTTTTTTAGCACCCTTTAACATACCCTAACCTGACCAAAATTAATAAACAAAGAAATGAAACCCCCAACCCCCTTATATATTATTTTTTTTCAATTCATTCCAAGTATCATGTCAATAAAAGTGATAAGAGTAAAGAAGGTAAAGAAATTACATTTTAAACTGTTTAGTTCTATTATTACATTTTAAACTTTTAGTGCTATTGATTGAAAAATTTGATAGTTTACAATATCATACACAAACTTAGCAACTCTAAATTATGGCAGAGGTCATAATAGCCTGATCCTTTAATTTATAAGAAAAAAAAATGTGGATAAAGATGGGAAATAAAATGATTTCTTGTGGTTAGTGTGGTGAATCATTTGCTCGGATGGAGTCTTTGAAGAAACATATGGAAGTTCATTTTGTTGAGGAATCTCCTTTTCATTGTAAACTTTGTGTCAGATCTTTTCCAGATGAAAGGTATGCTTCATGTTTTTGATATTCTTGGTCATTAATAGTTTTTGATTAACTAGTTATTAGTCTTTCAAGATAATTTTGTCATGGGCCTCAACTAATAAAACAATCAATCCATCCTTAAATAAAAGTAACAGGATCAGTGTGTGTCAGTCTGTACTATAAGATTTCTGTAATCACTGAACTGATATTATTCTTCTTTACAGTGTAGCTTACAGTGTAGGTCCTCAGAAAGCTAGTAACTATTTTCGGGGAGTATACCACAACCATCCCAAGAGAAATCAGCAATAGAAAAATATAATCACCCAAAAAAACTTTTTATTAAAACTGCAATTGAGGGGGAGGGGTTAACTCCTCCACCCCCTTAAGGGGCGTAGCCGCTAGTATAGTAGGAAGGGATATGCTATTTCAAAACCAAGCCTAAAACAAAGCTTAACTAGTTGCTCTAATGGGGTGCAGTTTAAAATTGAGAAGTAATGGCGAAAAAACAACCGTTAAAGTTTTTGAAAGCTTTTTTGCCAAATTAGACTATTTTAACTTAATTGAGACCAATCAAAAAAGTTCCCCGGGCTTACATGCACTTTTGACAATTGCATTATTTGAAAAATACCACTACTTAATACTCAACCACAAAAAGAATATGCATTTTATGTTTTTTTCTTTTGACTCCCTTTAAAATTGAATAACATATTTTAGTAAATTGGACCAGCACAATAAAAGACAGCACAGAGAAATGTGGATGAAGGAAAATAAGAAAAATCTTCTCTCTTGTGAACAGGTTACATTTGACACTTCCTTTTAATAAAAAATCGAAGGGGTTGTTGGCTTTAGAGGGATGTAATACATGCAAAAAAATGCGGTTCTATTTCATAGTCAGATGAGTGGATACACCCCACCTTTAATAATAAATTGAAATTTTTTGGATTTTAAACCTTAACCCCCCCCCCCCCCTTCTCCTTTTGGCTGTTTTAGAAGATTAATTAAGGTTGTGTATCCACCACCCCTCTTCTACACGCCTCTAGATGGAAGATATCACAGAGTTTTAATAGTTTAATCTACCTAACACTAGATTCTCAGCAAATGTCCTAGCCACATTAGTCTTTTTTAAGAATGGTAATATTTTTGTTCTGAATATGGTGTAGGTACTTATTGGTGAAATTGTTTTTTTTTTTGTGAGAATATTATAAGTTCAATTAATTTAAATTCTTATTTTAGTGTGAGAAAACTTTTATGTCTTCCGATCATCTGATGAAACACATTTTAAAACATGCTGAAAAAAGAAAATCAAATAAGTAAGTAGGTATAGTATAGATGTATTATACAAAACAACAAGAGTTACGTCCATAGCCTATAGTTATTAAAATTAGTGATGGCAATCCGTCGAATTTTTGGGCCGGATTCGGATTCCGGATTCTTAAAGAATCCTTTTAAAAAAAGTGGCGGATTCCTTGCGGATTTCGGATTCGGATTCCGGATTCTAGCAGTATTTTAAAAGGCTTTTTAAAAAAATAAATGAAGCATGAAAAGCTGTGAAATGAAAATAAATACTTACAAAAAAAAGGCAACTATGGATGCCAGCTACCATTATACCTGTAGTTAAGAAGAAACAATAAAATACTTTTTATGTATATGTCTGCCACAATATAAATAAGTTTTGTCTGAAAAAAAAACTGTTATTTGTATTTGTAATTCTAGCCTACCAATTAAGAATCCGGAATCCGCTATTAAAAAACAGATTCCGGATTCGGATTCCAAAATTTGCCCAAAAATTGGGCGGATTCCAGATCCGGATTGCCATCCCTAATTAAAATATAACAACCTAAAACCTTCTACATATGCTTTCCTTGTATAGAGGACCAAGGCAATACTTTTGTTAGTGAGATCTTAACTCATAAACTAAAAATCATATATAATAGGATACCTAAGAAGTCTTATATTTTTTTAGAAGCAAAACAGTAATCCAAGAAAATTGTTAGATGCTATATAAAAAAATGTTGATTCTTGAACAAAATCATGGTTTTATATTTTTCTTTTCTTGAGACATTTTTTCTAATATATTATTGATAGGTAACTAACTAACAATTTTTTTTATGTGTTTTTTATTTTTGTGTCAATTCTCAGTGAAACAACTAAAATACTCAGGAATCTTGAGGGATTAGACAATGGACGATGAATTAATATGTGTCGCTAATGAATGATAATAAATAAAGGGGGGGGGGGGGGGCGAAAGTGACACTTTTTGAAACCAAAACTAAAAATCAAAGGAACTCAACTAAAAAAAGAGTTATAGGTCTGACATTTTTGAGTTGAGTTTCTTTGTTGACTTTTAGTTTTGGTTTCAAAAAGTGTCACTTTCGCCCCCCCCCCCCCTTTTATTATCATTCTGTTGATTTAAAATATTTTAAAAGTTTGGTCACTGCTTGTAAATGAACCAAACAATAAGGATTTTATAAAAGTACCCAAAGTTTTTTTTTAAGTCAACGAATGTGTTTCTACAACTTTGGGTTTCAGTATAGTTTACAATCCATTGTCCCCTCCTTTCCTGGAAATATTATTTTCATTATGTAAGTTTTTTATGTAACTGCTATTTAATTATTATAGAAAGTTAAATTAGTCCTAGTGTTTGTTAAGTTGAGAAAGTAATTCTTGTGAAAAACCTATGCATAATAAGGCATTTTGAAGACCTATTTTTTTTAAATTGAAGTACTTTGTAAAAAATATTATGGTTCTAATAAGATTTTTATGAAAAATAAACTTGTTTTGTATTAAATTTTTATTGTACTAAATGAATAGTTTCTCAAATAGTTTTGGTACTTGGAGTAGTGAACCTTTAAATGTTTTTTTTTGTGTAGAAAATGATTAACACCTATAGGTTTACCATTAAGATATTATTAAAAAGGGGAAAAATATTGATATCACAAAATATATAATTTAAATGCATTTCGTGGAATTAGCTCTTCATCAATGTTATAGATAAATAAAAATGTTATATTAAATAGTGGATACTTATTACCTATAACTTTTTTTATTGATAATGATAATTTTTCAGATAAAATCTATAAAATGGAAAGTTTAGTGATTATAGAAGAAAGTATTTCCCAGCAATATGATGAGTTGTCAGATTTTCTTGATTTTATTGAGACGACAGGGAATAGATATAACATTAGAGTAAAACACTAGAGAGGGAAAGGAATAAATTATTAATATTTATTTACGATTTATTCCAATAATACAAGCAACAAAATTTTTCGACAATATAATTTTCTGAAAGCTAACTTATTTTAAGAAATTCAACTATTCACAGCTAACTTATTATTCATGTTTTATCATTTGCTTTCCATTTTACGAAGGAAAACTACTTATGACTGACTTAATATGCGAGGGAAATGAATAAAAATAATTGCCCTCATAATAACTTACATTTTTTACCAATTATATGACCAGATATGCTGATTATGAGAGTGTGTATCTACTAGGTATCTATATTATATCTATTCTACAGGGTGTCCACATATTGTTATGAACAATTTGAAGTGTATTTCATTATTGTTCCAAAACAGTAGAGAGCACATTCAATTTGAAAGAAAAAATATCAAGTCTGAAAAAATTGTTAATGAACAATTAAGAAATAGGGAAAGATATTTCACCTGAAGAATACTTTTTTACTTCCGTCTTTATGTTGTTGTATTTTCTATGGTGTTTTATGTTAAGGAATGCGATACAACCAAGTGAAAATTTCTGAATGAACTACACATCATAAAAACAGATAGAAAAATCAGATGTTAATTAAATAATATTCTAAGTTATAAACCAGAGCTTACTTATTATTTTCCAACCCTGGCTTTAGTAGGTATTGCAGATGCGCCTCCATCTGTAAGAAACAGAATGAGGGAAACATGAATTTCTCAGCTGCTATTCAAGATACAACTGAAATATTAAGTTAAGAATCCTTTTACTAATGAAATGCATTTATTTATGATGATTCTCTCTTTTCTTTTACTCTATTTTTTTTTTTATTTTAACTAAACATTTGATCTATAACTCACTTTGTCTGTTTAACTGTTTATGATTTTTTGGCTTCGCTACATATGGAGGAAAAATTGGTTGTTCTTCGAATTAAATATCTCTATACACATGTGTAGTAGTGAGATGTCAGAGAAAGCAGACTTTGAGATGCCAATAATTGATAATGTAGAATCATGTGAAGAAGTTGACTACACAGGGGTGTAAATATTCTGCATCAAATCAATCTTGTTTTTTTCAACACTAAAGTTCATCTTCTTTTGACACCCACTCAAAAATCTTTTTCTAATAATACATTTTAGGGATCATGGAAAGAAAACGAAGTTGTGGGTTTCGTCGTATTTTTACAGTAGCTTTTCTCCTATTTCTGGGGTTGGGGAAAGGTAATCTCGCAGGGTTAAAGCCCCCTGCAGGAGTTAGAAAGAAAAAAACAACCACTTCCTTATTTTCTGTGCTCGACTGACACTTTTAGGAAAACCGCACTAATCATTTTATCCAAAAATGTCCTAAAAAATATACTGCAGAATATAAAACACCGATATAATATAGAGACAGAAACGGATGAAAACTTTGACCCTTCATTGGTTATAGAGGAAATAATTGAACCCGATTCAGATCCTGATTTTATTATTGAAGAAGGTACCTAAGGGGGGGAAGTTTGTACAGTTATAGGAAATGAAATTCAGTATAAAAGTTTGGGAGGGTCGTGTGGGCTTGTTTTTATAGTTATCAACCTAATTCTTTTTGTAGGCTCTCTTATATGACTGGATGTACACATAAAACTTTGAAAATTGAATTTCGGCACTTTCCTTCTTGGGGCTTGTGGAGCATAAAAACCCCCCAAACGCTAAAAATATTAGTTCTGAGCTTATTTTTAAAGATATCAACCTGATTTTTTTTAAATAATACTTATTTAACATAACTGAATCAACGAACCATTACAGATTTCATTTTGGAACTTTCCTTCTAGGGGCTTGTGGAGCAAAAGACCCCCAAAAACTAAAAATATGCGTTCTAAGCTTATTTTTAAAGATATCAACCTGATTTTTTAAAAATAATACTTTTTAACATATCTGAATCAACGAACCATTACAGATTTCATTTTGGGACTTTTCTTCTAGGGGCTTGTGCGGCAAAAGACCCCAAAAACACTAAAAATATGCGTTCTGAGCTTATTTTTAAAGATACCAACCTGATTTTTTTTTAAATAATACTTTTTTTAACATAACTGAATCTACGAACCATTACAGATTTCATTTTGGGACTTTCCTTCTAGGGGCTTGTGGAGCAAAAGACCCCCAAAAACACCAAAAATATGAGTTCTGATCTTATTTTTAAAGATATCAACCTGATTTTTTAAAGGAAACTTTTTGAACATAACCAAACTAGGGAACCATTACATATTTCATTGGACTAAGGAACCATTACAGATTTAATTTTAGGACTTTCCTTCTAAGGGCTTGTGAAGCAAAAGACCCCCAAAAACACTAAAAATATGAGTTCTGATCTTATTTTTAAAGATATCAACCTGATTTTTTAAAGGAAACTTTTTGAACATAACCAAACTAGGGAACCATTACATATTTCATTTTGGGACTTTCCTTCTAGGGGCTTATGGAGCAAAAGAACCACAAAACACTAAAAATATTAGTTCTGAGCTTATTTTTAAAGACATCAACCTGATTTTTTTTATATAATACTTCTTTAACATAACCAAACTAAGAAACCATTACAGATTTCATTTTCGGACTTTCCTTCTAGGGTCTACTGGAGCAAAAGACCCCCAAAACACTAAAAATATTGGGACTTTCCTTCTAGGGGCTTGTGGAGCAAAAAAACCACAAAACACTAAAAGTATTAGTTCTGACCTTATTTTTAAAGATATCAACCTGATTTTTTAAAGAACACCTTTTTAACATAACCGAACTAGTGGGGCAAAAGACCCCCAAAAAGTATTATGTTAAAAAGTATTATTTTTTAAAAATCAGGTTGATATATTTAAAAATAAGCTTAGAACTCATACTTTTAGTGTTTTGGGGGGTCTTTTGCTCCACAAATCACAAGAATAAAAGTCCCAAAATAAAATCTGTAATAGTTCGTTGATTCGGTTATGTTAAAAAAGTATTATTTAAAAAAACCAGGTTGATATCTTTAAAAATAAGCCCTGAACTCATATTTTTAGTGTTTTTGGGGGTCTTTTGCTCCACTAGACTCTAAAAGGAAAGTACAAAATGAAAGCTGTAATGGTTCCTTAATTCAAGTATGTTAAGAAAGTTTTTTTTTAAAATCAGGTTGACATCTTTTAAGCTCAGAACTCATATTTTTTGTGGTTTAAGGGTCGTTTGCTCCACAAGCCCCTAGTAGGAAAGTCCCAAAATGAAATCTGTAATGGTTTGTTGATTCGGTTATGTTAAAAAAGTATTATTTAAAAAAAATCAGGTTGATATCTTTAAAAATAAGCTTAGAACTCTTATTTTTAGTGTTTTGGGGGTCTATTGCTCCACAAGCCCCTACAAGGAAAGTCCCAATATGAAATCTGTAATGGTTCGTTGATTCGGTTATGTTAAAAAAGTATTATTTTAAAAAATCAGGTTGATATCTTTTAAAATAAGCTTAGAACTCATATTTTTAGTGTTTTGGGGGGATCTTTTGCTCCACAAGCCCCTAGAAGGAAAGTCCCAATATGAAATCTGTAATGGTTCGTTGATTCGGTTATGTTAAAAAAGTATCATTTAAAAAAATCAGGTTGATATCTTTAAAAATAAGCTCAGAACTCATATTTTTAGTGTTTGGGGGGTTTTTGTGCTCCACGAGCCCCAAGAAGGAAAGTCCCAAAATGAAATCTGTAATGGTTCGTTGATTCAGTTATGTTAAAAAGTATTATTTTTTAAAAATCAGGTTGACATATTTAAAAATAAGCTCAGAACTCATATTTTTAGCGTTTGGGGGGTTTTTGTGCTCCACAAGCCCTAAGAAGGAAAGTCCCAAAATGAAATCTGTAATGGTTCGTTGATTCAGTTATGTTAAAAAAGTATTATTTTTTAAAAAAATCAGGTTGATATCTTTAAAAATAAGCTTAGAACTCATATTTTTAGCGTTTGGGGAGGTTTTGTGCTCCACAAGCCCCAAGAAGGTAAGTGCCGAAATTCAATTTTCAAAGTTTTATGTGTACATCCAGTCATATAAGGGAGCCTACAAAAAGAATTAGGTTGATAACTATAAAAATAAGCCCACACGGCCCTCCCAAACTTTTATAATGAATTTCATTTACTATAACTGTACAAACTTCCCCCCCCCCTTATTAAGTTTGCAACACGTAGCGTATAGGCTCGTTTTCAGGAAGGTGATGGGTTCGAATCTCGGCCCCAAAACTGTATCATAATGAAAAACAATTATGTTTAAACTTGGGTTAATGTTCATTTGTCTTATTCTCTGGTTCTAGAGATTCGCTTGAATGGATGTTGTCAATTGTCATCCTTGTTACATTATGCCCTTATGAAAAAGGCATCTATTTTTCATTTCTTCCAGCAATTACAAAAAAAATTAATGCTTTCTCGTCACTTGTATGGCCTTTAGGACATATAAAATGATGGTTCCCAAATGTATATAATAGAGCGAGAATAATAGTTTTATTTCTTAGCTTGTTAGTTTTAGGAAACAATTTTAAATCTTTAAAGTTTTTTTTGTCTTTTCATGAATGGATGATAGTATTTTTCTTTACAAAAAGGCTCAGATTTTATTAAAACTGATCATGTTCTCTCTTTATTTAGAAGAAGAATCGGAGGGAGATGAAGAAAGTAGTGAAGTTGATGAGGAAACAGAAAAAGAATATTCTTGTCATAAATGCAACGAAACATTTGTCATTAAATCTAATCTGGTTGACCATATAAAAGACAAACATTCAAATGACCATGTAAAAGACCAATATTCAAATGAGAAAGAAGTTTCAACTGAAGACCATTTCCATGTAAATTGTGTGATTATAGATTTAAACGTAATTCTCACTTGACTAGGCATACTCTAAAGGTTCATAAGAAAAAAACAATGAAGCCTATTCAGGAAGAATCAAAAGTTAGAAACCTAAAGGGATATACTTGTGATGTATGCAATAAAGTATTTAATAGAAAAGACCACCTTAAAAGGCATAAATCTAATTTGCATTCAATTACTATACCAAAGAAAGAATTACTAAAAAAAGAAACCAACAATTTATTACCTAAAGATCACATTTGCCTTATATGCTCCAAATCTTTTGGAAAAAAATATCATTTGGATAGGCACAGACATAATGTACATAAGATTTAATTTTATATATGTATACATTGTTAAGTTCTGTTTGAAAAAAATTGTTGTTTGTTTGTTAAAATGAATTTATTACTGTTCAATTATTTTACTCTTCAAGTTTTAGAATTTGTTGGCGATTGCTGGGGCCATTAAATTCTGGTTATTTTTGTTTATAAATTATGACCATATTTTTTTCAGATAAAATCAAAATGGAAAGTTTATCGGAAATAGAAGCTAGTATATCTAAACAATGTGACGAATTAGCTGAAATTATTGGATCAATAACCACTAAAGAGTGTCCAATCATTGTAATCAACAATCTAAAATGTATTTTATCACTGTTCCTTAATAGCAAAGAACATATTAAACTGGAAAGAAAAACTACAAATCCTCTGGAATTCGTTGACATACAAACAGAAAATGACACAACAGACACAGTTGACTTTGAAACTCCGCAAATCTTTGTTGGAACATATGAGGAAAATGTTTCTGAAGGAGATATAGTTGAAGCGGGTACACACACTCAGTTCCAGGTGGAGAATGATTATAGTCATTCCTCGGTTAAGGAAGAAACAGACTTTATGCTTGTTGAAGGTAAATTTGTACAAATCGATTTCTCGTCATTCTTTTCGGCTAAAACCATTATGAATTAATTTTCAGTCGTACTATGCAGTAATTGGATGTCATTTTAAAAATGTAGTAAGAGGTTTTGTATAATTTTGCGTAACTTAGCTATTCGGAGAGAAAAGTTAAAAATAATCTGTGTTTGGTAGATGCTGGTTTTCATAAAATAAACTGCCAAATCCCAGTGCTGTTACTCTTCTTTTGGTTTGGTTCCTTTTTATTTTGGGTTATGTTTCAAACACTTTAACATCATCCCCTCTCCCCTTCCTTTGAATACTAGATTTAATTACAAATACCTTCTCCTTTGTCCCAACAAAATAGGTTTGTTTTAACTTACAATCTTTTTTTAAATTGATTTAAATAATTCTTTTTTTTCAGATGAAGACATAGGGAACCAAAGTCGAAACGATGAACAATTCTCGTGTGACGTTTGCGGGAGATCATTCGCTAGTAAAGGTAATTTGGAACGACATAAATTACTTCACAGTGAGAACAGACCTGAATATTCTTGCAATATATGCGGAAATTCATTTTCTCAAAACGAGAACTTGAACAGACATGTGAAAAGGGTTCATCATTTAGAAGAATCCAAGGAGTTTCCATGTGATTTATGCGGCAAAGTATTACAAAGAAAAGAGAATCTACGAAATCACAAATTAAAGTTTCACCCCGACGATCCGAGTACTGTACGAGAGCTTGTATCACTTGAAAAAAGGCGCCAGGGGCCCAGGAATTTTCTTTGTGATATCTGCATGAAGGCGTTTACAAGAAAAGATCATTTGAATAGGCATAAACTTAATATACATAATATTGGATCGGGTTAAGATTAGCATGCAACATGTCCACTGAAAGAAATATGTATATTTTGTAAAAATAGGATTAACTAATTTGCAATTTTCAAGTAAACAAAATATTGCGACAATTTTTACATTGTAAAGAATTTTGATTTTCATAGCGTTGCGTTTTTATAGCTGCCTGTCTGACCTATTTTAGATGCAACTTCTTTTGTATCTTTTAATTACATAGGTATTACATAGCCTATAGATATTATCTTTGTTAAGATTTAGCTATTATATTTATTGTAAAATAATTGAAAGCTTTTATCGTTAAGCCACTGTTGTTAACACTGGAGGCTTCGCCCCCCTAGCATGTAGAAGCTCAAAATTTAAAATAGAAAAATAGCTTTAAACTGACCCATGAATTAAATTCAGGGAGGGAGGTTACATTGGGCTGTTTACTACACTGCACTAGTCCCCAAACTTTGAGGATTTTATTGAATTTTGATTGGTTGGTTCATTAAGATGAGTGTCCAAACGATTCAACTAATAATTGTAATATACAGAAGGGATAATTTTGTCTGATTCATTTAGATACCCGCAGTAAATTAGAAATAAAATAGCCTGAAACGAATAACTGGGTAGCTTAGCGAGATCTAAACATAGACAAAAACCCTACTACTTTACCTATAAGATATACCTAATACTTTTTTCTTATGAATTTCTTATATTTTTATAGAAATTATTGATTGTTTCTCAGTAAGTCTTTACAGTTTACATTGAATGAAAGATATTTAGGTAATATATTCATTTCCAACAACATTTTGTTAACACAAAGTTTTATTTTTTACTTATGAATAATGTAAATAATTTTGATAATTTCATATATATAAATGTACATTTTTTATTTTATTTTATTAAATAAGTATTGTATTTTAAATGTATTGAATTTTGTTGACTTGTTATTGCTGCTCTTCTAATGTACCTACACTTAGGGAAGGGAGGGAGGGATGGACATTGGACTGTAAATTACACTGATACCCAAAGTTATATAGATACGTTATCTTAATCGTTGGCTTGTTAACTTTTGGTACTTTTATTCAAATTTTATTGATTGATTCCATACTAGCTTGTGTCCAATATTTAACCAATGATTTTAATCTTCAGTAGGTAATTTTGTTTATCATCAATGGGAATATATTTCAATTTGTTGTTCATTGTCTTATCCCTTAGATCCCTGACTTACAACACACCATTATGATTATACAATTCTAATTTATTTCAGATTTGAATTTAAGCACAAAATGGAAACATTGTTACAAATCCAATCTCAAATTGAGAGTCAATGTGACACTTTTGAAAAGTTGAAAGATTCTTTGTTAAACTCTGTGGCATGTCCTGAAATTGTGTGTGACAATTTTATTTGTATAATGTCTCTGTTAGCAAACAGTAGAAATCATATCCAGTATGAAATTAACCAAAAAGTTTCTTTCTATGTAGACAGAAAAAGAAATGAGTGTTCTAGAGTACAAAATGTGCCCCAAATTACCTTGAAAAGAAAACAACAAGAAATTATAAATGACTTGAGGACTAAAAAAGTTAAAGTTTGTCTTAAGAAGATTAAACTTCCCGTTAAAACCATTGAATCCCAGACTAAAATCAAAATTAAAACAGAAAAAAACGTTGATGAAGATACTACTAGTGATGATATGGAAAATAGTTTCAGTGATGAAGAACCTATTGATGATATGGAAAATGGTTTCACTGATGAGAATTTTATTGAAGTTGATTATAATATAATCAAAGAAGAAATTAAAATTGAAGATAATCCAATTGAAGGTAATCAACCATATTTCAGTTGATTTTCTTATCCTCTTTATAATTTCAAGTAGTAAGTTTTTTTTATTAATCTATAGATCTTAGAAAATGCTGTTCCAACTGGGACGCTACACTACAGACCTTTACTGCCCTCCCCTAGAGGCTAGGGGCGAAGGAACTTGTTTATTTTTTTTTAAAGTGACCTTAATATGGGTATATGTGAACACACAGTTTTTGTTCAACAGCTTTTGGTCTTTTCATTTATGTTTTAGTTATTAGTTATAGAAAATAGAATACATTGATTACTTTAGGTTTTTCTCCATAAAGTTTCGCTACTACTTACCTAATAAACTTAATCATACATATTTATTTTTTTAGACCCTTTTGATTCGTTACATATACAAACGGATAATAGAGAACCAAGTCCTAGTCCCGAAATAGAAAAGAATAAAGAATCTGTGAGCAAAAAACATGATATTATTTTGAAAGTTGGATACCAATGTAATTTTCAAAATTGTGATAGGTAAGCGTTCTACTCTTTACATATCTTTACCATTAACCCTTGCTATTTTATTATTTTAGCTGCTGCGCCCCTAGTGTCTAAGGACTTTTTATTTGAAGGAGAAGAGGAAGAGGAGAGCATTTAAAAATCCCCTTAAAATTCAAACCTAAAAAATAAGATAGCCTAGATCCATCTCAAGACATATATGATTTTATTGGCTGCTATTTAAAATAAACGGATGATTTTTTTTGTGAATATTCTCTATACTAATTAGCATCAAGCATATAATTTGCTTGGTTTTTCGGATTCATACTATTTACAAAATATAAATGAAACCAATTTTCCCTTCCTTATGACATCTGCTTTTTAAAAACCTTAGTCCATATTTCCTTCCATTCTTTTTTTTGTACTTCGCTACTTATGGATGTTGGCATCTTTGTTTATTTCAGTGTCATAAATTGTATTCCTGGGTCAACGGAATTCAAGAGGCACTGGCTATCCCACCCTGGGGCTAGCTTCAAAGATATGGCTTTTACTGAAGTCAATTCCAACAAGGTAAGGTTGCATTTTTCTTACTTTTTGGCAGGGGTGCATATTCTGCACAAGATTCATTTTTTCCCCTGCTGCAAAATTTTTTATCTTTTCCCATCCTAGTTTTTTCCAGCAAGAAGGGGAAAAACTGGAAAAATAACTTAAATTTTAATTTTAAATTTTAAATCTTAGGGAGGTTATAAGTTCGAATTTCCGCCCCTATTGTGTCTAAATTTTAAAACCACCGAAAGACGTTAAAATTTGAACTTACCGCTGCTATGCCAGATGCGCGACATTGATAAGAGTATTAAAAATGCCTTGGCCAAAAATAAGCGCAATTCATTACCATGCACAGTTAGAACTTTTAGACGAAGGGTGGATTGTCTGCAATTATTTGGACGCAAGTGCCTTGTGACCTACTATAAAGGTCTGGCCCTATGCTGTTATTAACCGTCCTCAGTGGTATAAATCAGGTATTAGGTATAATTGATCGTTCCTTGGATATTTTTTTAGATAGTGGACCAGGACCTGTAGTGTAGGTATCGATCCACATTTTTAGATTTTGGACCTGAAATTTCTATAGCCATTTTTTAGATTGTGGACCTGAAGTCTATCTATCCATATTTTTAAATTATGGACCTGAAGTCTATCTATCCATATTTTTAGATTATGGACCTGAAGTCTATCGATCCATATGTTTAGATTATGGACCTGAAGTCTATCGATCCATATGTTTAGATTATGGACCTGAAGTCTATCGATCCATATGTTTAGATTATGGACCTGAAGTCTATCTATCCATATTTTTAGATTATGGACTTGAAGTCTATCTATCCATATTTTTAGATTTTGGACCTGAAGTCTATCTATCCATATTTTTAGATTATGGACCTGAAGTCTATCTATCCATATTTTTAGATTATGGACCTGAAGTCTATCGATCCATATGTTTAGATTATGGACCTGAAGTCTATCGATCCATATGTTTAGATTATGGACCTGAAGTCTATCTATCCATATTTTTAGATTATGGACTTGAAGTCTATCTATCCATATTTTTAGATTTTGGACCTGAAGTCTATCTATCCATATTTTTAGATTATGGACCTGAAGTCTATCTATCCATATTTTTAGATTATGGACCTGAAGTCTATCGATCCATATGTTTAGATTATGGACCTGAAGTCTATCGATCCATATGTTTAGATTATGGACCTGAAGTCTATCTATCCATATTTTTAGATTATGGACTTGAAGTCTATCTATCCATATTTTTAGATTATGGACCTGAAGTCTATCTATCCATATTTTTAGATTATGGACCTGAAGTCTATCTACCCATATTTTGCTGAGTGTGCTCTATGTCCAGAAACATGTACAAGTACTCTTAATATGAAGGAAAATGGACGAACATAAATTAGATAATAAGTTCAAAAATAGAGAGGGCAGGGATCTAAAGAGATAAGACAATGGCCGATAAATTGATGTACATCCCCAATGATGACAAACAAAATTACCACTTATGTAGATTAAAATTATTGTTTGAAACATTTGAACACTCAACTTAACAAACCAACCAATCAAAATCCAGCAAAAGTCCCCAAAGTTTTTAAGCCAACGAGCAAGAAAACATTATTGTAAAACCTTGGGGACAAGTGTAGAAATAAACAGCCCATTGTCCTCTCTCTCTCTCTCTACTTTTATTCACATAATATTTACTGAGTTAACCTATTGTGTGAGTCAATATGATTGTCCATATAAAACTGCAGGATGCTCTCCAACAAGTTATGCGGCACTGGAAAAGCACCCATGCAAATACCTCACAGGTATAATGATAGTATATGATAAAAAAAAAACCTGTGCCTTTCGGGATTTTTACGGGTTCAAGTTTTGAACCACGCTGCGTCATAATAAAGACGTTAAAAATGGTATATTGATGGATTGTCACTACCTTAAACTAACTAGAAGCTTATTAGGAGCAGGGGTAATTCCTATTGGTATTTTTAAAATTAATTCAGAACTCTGGTTTTTATTTGATTGAGCACTTAAATAGTTTGGTCTGTTTGGAAAGGATATGAAGATAGGTAAATAAATGAAAAGATAGTTATTGATCGCATCGTATTATTGACAGCTTTCCGCGGATATTAGAATAAAAGATTATAATTGTAGAAACAGTTTTGACAGTCCCGAGGGGCCGAAGGCCTTGGTTAACAAAACTGGCATCAATCTTATGATTTTTTTTTTCGTGGAAAATTTATTGCATGCTTTTTTAGTATCGCTGTGAACCGATTCTAATCCAGCGGATATTAATTTGTTTCTATTCTGCACTGGACAGTAAATTAATTTTTGAATTATATTTAGGAAGTTTCACAGCGCGTTGTTCATCCACTTTTACCCTCAAGGAAAATATAAATTGTAGAAATATTGTAAATTTAAGTATTTCTTTAGTTAAAAAGAGTACCTAAAGCATTTTCTAAAAACAAAATCTCTTTATTTTATTTATTTAAGAGTTATTGAAAGTAACAACTGCAGAATAAATGCATTGTAGCACAAATCATTTTAATTACGCTACGCAAATTTTCAATATAGTATACTTAACGGATAGCTCAGATTATTGATTAAGGTATGTTAGTGTTGTCCTATTAATTTTAACTAGACATGATTATTCTGTAACAGTTTAGTACAATTTATACATCGTTGCAACTCTATAATAAATGAAAGGCATAAAAGTCAATTTTATACATGATAATTCCTAGGGAATAATCACATTTAAATAGTTTTTAGAATGTTGCTTTCTGATGATGATAAGGCAAATGTTACAAGCGAAGCATCTTCATAATCAAAATAACTAGATCCATAGAACACATAATTCAATGTATTTCATTAAAAACAGAGTTCCATTATCAGAATTGAAGCAAGGTACTCCCATTGAAGTCGAACCTATGAAAGATGATCTGAATCTTAACACAGTTGATGAAGCACACAGTCTAGATAAAAGAAAGATAACAATTAGAAAGTTCTTTGATGAAGACTGAAAAGATTTTCCTGTTGGCTTTGAATTCAGGTTCTTAGCCTTTTACTAAATAATCATTAAACTATTTGTAGAGTTGCTTTGCTTCTAGCCTGTATTCATATAAATCATGAATTTAGAGAAGTTTTATAATAAAGACTGATAAAAAAAATGAATAAACAGTACCTTCTATGCCACATTTCATTACATGGTTTTTAACACCCTTGCTCCAATCATTGCAATCTTTTTTTAACAACCAAAGTCAGAACTAGGAGCTTCAAACCAGTTTCTATCCAAATAAGATTTTTGACCAAACATTAAATACTAATGCCATGTTACAATCATTTTTTTTTTGTTGGCTCGGGCCTTTGGCCTCAAGGGACCAACAAAACTGAAATCAAACCTTTAATTTAACATTACTATCCGTTAAACGTTGTCTTTAATACGATGCTATCAATGATTATTATATCACTGTTTACAAAATTAATAAAATAAATTGTATTTATAAATTTTTACATTCTCCCCATATTAATTGTTATATTTGATTATTTTTAAGTCAATTACCTAGAATAAAGCTTAAAACAATAAATTTATTTTTAATCAACCATAACATTTTTTTTCCAGAATAAATTGAAATGAAATGTCGCTAGCAAGCCAAAAATGAATTCCTTGTTGTCAGTAGAATTCGAGCTGGAATTGTATTGTGCCAAGATAGAGAAGACTCTAGAATCCGCCAAGGGCTCTGGATGTCCTGTAATTGTTTGTGATAATCTCACCTGCATTTTATCTCTACTAACTAACAGCAGATCTCATATTGATATTAAGAAAAATGAGATTACCTATTAAACTGATGTAAATTTATAATGAATGATAAGTCAAATTTCATTGATTTATATTAAATTGTAATTCAGAAACAAATAATTTTCTGTTAAAAATAGAAATCTTTTATATAGAAATGGATACTTTACTAGGCATAGAAGAAGAGATGCTTGTTTATGAAACTAAAATAGGAGATGTACTAGAAACTCTTGGCAATACAGAATCTCCAGATATAGTTTGTGACAACCTCAGTCTAATAATTGCCCTCCTTGCTAACAGCAGATCTCATCTACATAACAAAGTGAAGCAACTAAAAACAATATCAAATCTTAATTATGCTGAGATATCAAAGAAAAGGGCTGTTGTTTGTCTAGAAAGTATCAAATTAAGTAGTGAAGAAGTTGCACATGATGTAAAAGTTGAGGTGGCTGATGATAATGATCACTTGATAAATGAAATAGTGGATAATGATATAGATGTCAATTTAGTGAAAGTGGAAAGTTTTGAAAGTAATATTGATCCTCTAAATGGTGAAGGTAGGTTGCTTTGTTGCTTTTTTTCAGAGAGGGAAGGGACTAAGGAGCATTAATAACACTAGAACCAAAAACTTATAACCACGTAATCTTATTTGTTGGCTCATAAACTTTAGGTATTTTATTTCATTGGTTCTAAACTGTTGCGGGGTTTTAACTTAGTGTGTGTTTTTTTTTATAATAAGCAAAGTTTCTTTATTTTTATTCTGTTAAAAGTAGCTAATCCGTCGTCACTAATTAATTTACTTGATGTTATCCAAAAAAAAACTTGAAAAACTTTTTTTTCTATATTTCAGCAGGAAATAGTTTGGATGACTTCAATGCAACTAATGCAGAAGATTCTAATCAACCCTTACCTGTTATTAAAAAAGTAAGGGTTAGAAACCGGTATGGCCAATTAAAATGTGAGATCTGTGAAAAAGTTTTGTACAAGAAGAGAGAGTTTAATAAGCATTTGGCAACTCATAAAATCAATAGGTGAACTAGAATTTTCAACTATGTTTTGATTTGGTATTTAAAAACATAATAGTTTTTAATTTCTTCAAAATTACTTTTTAAAAATACTAGCGGCTACGCCCCTTGAGGCCTATTGGGGCACTTGAGGTGCATGAATGCTTGAATTGGATATCCTAACCCCTATTTTTAAAAGCGAAGCTTTTCTATAATTAGGGTCGGTCCGTCCGTACGTCCGTCCGACACAGAGAGTTATCTCTTTTCTTTAATTTGAACAGGTTAGAATTGTCCTATCGATTCCAAACTTTGCATAATGATTCCTGTAGTAGTTAGGTCCAATTTAGAAAGCGTAGCAACTCTAATCAATACCAGTATGTCCGTACGTCCATTTGAAACATATCGATTTTTAACTTTTTTGTCAACTAATTTTTTTATGTTAAAATTATCCGATTCTTCTGATTTTTTGAAAACTGATTCCTATTACAACAAGGTACAATGTTATAAGCAAAGCATCTCTATAAACAAGCCCCAAAAATGTAAGTATGTCCTTAAACAGTACCATCTATTTATGCAGTTTTGCAAAAAATTTACTTACAATATTGTTTGTACTAATGCATTAATATTCTGCTAATTCAGTTCTGACAATCTACAAGTGTTAATGTTCGTTTTTATTTCCATTTCAGAGCTTCGCTTTTATGGATGTTGTCATCCTTGTTTATTTTTGTCCCAAAAAAATATCTAGAGAGAATTGTTTTTGAGGGTGGGGGCCTTCTATAAAATATATAAACCTTCTCAGGATCTATGAGTAGCTACACTGTTAAGGAAAACCGTATTGGTTCAGTGGCTAGCGAGATCCTTCGCTACAGACAAAAAAACACCTTACTACTATTATACATTATCTTCAGATTCTTACTTGATAACTCTTTAGAATTTAGAAATTCAAGAACTTTAAGACTTAGTAGCGGCTTCGCCCCTAGCCTCTAAGGGCTTTGCCTCAAGAGGTTTGATCAAACCAATTTTTCGTATTTTAGATTTAAAAGAAAAAAAAATTTTTTTAATTTTTTTTTGGGGGGAAATTTTTTTTTGGGGGGGGTAGTCGACCTTCCAAGAAAATAGTTATAAACCTTCCCTGGACCTATGAGAATCTACCCTGTAAAGGAGAACTTGATCGGTTCTGCGGTTAGCGAGATGCTTCGCTACAAACAAACAGACAGACAAACATCGTTCTACTTTGTATTATAGATATAACATCAAAACAAAACCTAGCTACTCTTTTGGAAAAAATACCCAATATTGTCAGAAAATTCTAGTAATGCACTTGATATAGTACCCCGTCATGCAAATCTTGTGGAGAGACATTAATACCCCCATACAACAAGCAAAGATTAATTTGTAAAAACTGTCTCAAGATTCGAAGAAATTCTAGGAAATACTTTAGTGATATTATTGTTTGTTTATAGTCTATAGGATAATTATATCATATATAGGGTTGGCAATCCGGATCCGGAATCCGCCCAATTTTTGGCCAATTTTGGAATCCGGATCCGGAATCCGTTTTTTAATAGCGGATTTCGGATTCTTATTTGGTAGGCTAAAATTAGCGTCTTGAGTTTTTTCTTTCAACTCCTCCTTTTAAAATATTGCTAGAATCCGAATCCGGAATCCGCCAAAAATAAGAATCCGGAATCCGCTAGGAATACGCCACTTTTTTTGACGGATTCTTTAAGAATCCGGAATCCGAATCCGGCCCAAAAATTCGACGGATTGCCATCACTAATCATATTACCTAAGAATTGTTGTCCAAAAATCTGAAATTGACAAAAGGTCTTTCCGGCAATTATTACAGAGTTGTTACGCTTTCTATATCGCACCTTATTGTTACATAATTCAAGATTGAAAGAGATTGGTCGTTGCTTTCATATAAAGTAACTGTTGAACACTGATAAACCCCGCCACCCCAGCTTATTTTTTAAATAAAATAAAATAGAATAAAGGGTGGAGGGGGTTACTTATCTCTCCTGGAGGAGCCATACCTACCCTGCCTTAACCCTATGGGGCTACCGAGTACTTACTAAAACCTATCCTAAACAAAAATTATGGATTAAATTAAAAACACATGAAAAACTATCTTCATAATAGTACAATTTTAAAAATCCTAAATTGGATGGACGCACTATGTACCGACGACCCTAAATATACAGAAGCTTCGTTTAACATTAATGATCTATCTATTATACAAAGAAGAAGGATGTCTGTCTGCCCGTCTGTCTGTCTGTTGGTCCGTCCGTCCCTTAAGATCTCTGTAACCACTGAACAGATTGAATTCTACTCTTCAGGGAATATACCTACTGGTCCTGTGGTGGTTTTAGGCTATTTTTTTGGGAAGTGGGACACCTTAACCTCCTCCCCTCAAAAAAAAACAATTTCCCATAATTTTTTTTTGATGATGCAGATGATACCATTATTATTTAAATATTAAAGTATTAAATTAAAGCTTAAAATGTGAGCTGTGTCGAATGACCTGTAGGACTGAAGAGGATCTACAAAATCATCTAAACAATTTTGACCATGAAAAGTGCAAGTAAGATTCTCTTTTTATTATTCGAAAATTATTACATGTAATTTTATTGTTTAAATTCGGTATATTTATATATGATATTATTTATTTGAAAGCTCAAGATCTCGCTAACAGCTGGAGCTTATTGTCATATGCCATAGATACCTCTTGGGGTGATCAAGGGTGGTGGGAGGGGTAATAGTCGACCCTTCGGCTTCACGTTAAATGAGAACCATACCGGTCCAGCGGTTGGCGAAATCTTAATCTACACAAAGTCATCCTGTTACTTTTATATAAAGATACTTTTTTTAAGATGTCCGAAATGTGGAAAGCAGTTTCAACTTTACAGGCTGATGGAAAGACATTTAAAGGCTGTTCACGAAAAGGAAAACATTTTTACAATTAATATAGGCTACAAAATATGGAATTCATATTCCAGTATGTGGCATCGTATTACAGACAATTTACCACGAATAATAAGATATAAAATTATGAAGTAAAAACTAGGGTTAGGCGGGCAGGATATCGGTCTTGGCTGGATATCCGGCCAGATATTCAGCAATTTAATCTTATAAATAGAAATCTTTTCTTTTCAAAATTTTAAATGACTGTAATTTTTTTAAAGCTAGAAGAACATTTTTTCCGAAAATGTCTATCTTGATGTAAATTTTATATTGGAAATCTAAAAACAAATTTTTTTGCAGCGATAGCAGTACTTGGCAGCTGCCAGCCGCCCTATCCAGCGGTCATTGGGTAAGCGGCCATATAATATTTTTTTAAAAGTTTCTTTAATATCCTGTTATCCGGTAATTTGCCGGATTTCCGTCGGATACGAGGCCAAACCCTAATAATAACAAGTTTTGTGTGTCCTACACGTACTGGAAATCGCCATTTAAACGATGATAGTATTTTTATTGTAAAAATGCAACGGTTCAGCTGAAACCCTACGTTTGTGATATCTGTGGGAAAGCCTTTCCAAATCTGCCCTATGTTAATATTCACAAGGAAAGAATCGCCATAGTTCTTTCAAACCCATTTGGACCGATATTGCTCCCCTACAATGCAATGTATGTCTACTAGACATTGTCCAGGATTAAAATTTTTGGGGGGGAGGGTACCCCCACCCTGCAAAGAGAAATCGCCCTTGAAAGCAATAACACCCCCCACAAAAAATAACCTTCCTTTAATGCCCCCAGAGAACTGCAAGGGCTTAGCCACTAGTATCAAATGCTTTTATTGTATTTTTTTATTTACAATTTTGAAGAAAAAAAACGCTAATAATGGCGCATTAAGTGAATGTCAATTCTTGTAGAAATATGTTCATGAAGGTCAGAAATATGATTACTTGGAGTGCAAGGAAAATACACATTTAAATTTAACGTTTATTTGAAGAAAAATCGTTTTACTGCCTATATTGTCAGTGCTTGTGCGAATGGCAGTCAAGCTTAGCCTAAAATAACTCGAAAGGGAGGGGGCCCCGGGGGGGGGGGGGCATTTGGCTGTAAATTACAATGGTTTCTAACGTTTCATAACCACGGTATATATATTGTACATTGATTACTTTTTTGATCACATTGATATGGGAACTTTTATTGGATTTTAATTTATACCAAAATAGTAGAGTCTAAACTTTTTAACTTATAATTTTATTCTATAGAAAAGAAAATTTAGTGTATAATCATCAGTGATGTACGTTAATTGTCTAATCCCCTAAAATCTCTGATTTAGGCAGTAATTAATCTTTCCTTTTTGTTCTCTTCCCCTCTCTTCCCTTTCTTTATTGAAGACTTTACTTGCAGCAGACATAATCTGTTTAAGCTGTTGAAAAAAAAGATTTCTTTTTCAATAATTTATTGAATGCTGTATTGATGTTCAAGATTTGTAATAAAATTTTGCTTGACAAGTATAAGCTGACTCGTCACATGAAAATTGAGCACGAAATGGACCAAAAAGTTCCTTGTGACCAGGAATTTACATAGATTTTTAATAAGCTTAGCTTATTTGTCATTTTTATTTTTATTTTAAAAGCTTTCAAACTTAATTTTCCCAAATATTCCAAGTTAAAAGATTTTGGTGATTTCCCTTAAAATGTCTAGTTTTACAGAAACCCCGCCCCCTTATTTTGTAATAAATTTAAAATAAGGGAAGAGGTAGATATCTTTTCTGGTGTTTATTGAAGTTAGGTAAAGTTAGGGTTAGGGTACCGCAGGCTAAGGCCAAAAAATATTTCCTTCCCCCAATCTTACCTTTAATTATTTTAAAACTAGAGTTGGCTCGATATAATTATCTCCCTATTGGCTAGTTTTCTATATGCATATCTATTTCTCAATAAATCTATTTTCCTCACCCGGCATTACTATCTAAAAGAAAGTAAATATTTAATAATTTAAATGATTTTTAAAAGATTTTTTTAAATTATATTTTTTTCTTTACATTACCATCACCAAAGGGTTAATGATGATGATTACAATTTTAGTTTAATATTTGAACACACAAAATATCGCCACAATTGAATTCTTTTAAAACATAGTTTTCTTAAATTTATCATATTATAAATTTAAATTTTCTTTTTTATGATTAGAAATTAAATACATCAATATAAGGTAAACAGCAACATGAAATGAAAAAAATGAATTTATTTTTAATAAAGTAAAATAATGGGTCTTATCGTTCTGGGCAATGAGAGTTTATTATGGATTATTGGAGCACTATGAGTTTTAATCATATATTCCTAGGAAAACTTGAGCTAGTTTATAGACATTTATTTCCTATATAGATCTGACATGGATCTTGAAGCAATTAAGCAGGCCGTTTTGTACATGTTAAAAATTGAAAGATTTCATTAAATAAAAGTAATCGCAAATATACTTAGTAAATGAAGGGGGGGGTCCGTCCTTGTTGGGCTTTTTGAGGGAAAGTTCTTATAATTCATGATAGGCAAATTCTGTTAAGTTATAAACAAATACCTATAATCTATGTAATGTTTTGAAGTGTGGAAAACTTCTGCGTAATAATTTGGAACTATCCAAACACGCGAAGATGGCCCATGATGACGAAAGACCATTTTCCTGCACAGTTTGTGAGAAGAGATTCAAAAAGCAAAGGAAAAATAGTTTATTAAAACGCTGATTGAGTTATGGTGTTCTTTTTTATTTCGGTGCTTACGACTCGTCGAGCACTGGTTACTCCCATAAATTATTTTGAAATAAATTGTAAATAAATGAGGTGGATTATGATTGTTTCTTCATTTCTCCAATTCCTGCCGGGGACCTTAACCCTGCGGAGTCACATACTACTTTGATTAACCAAACCTAAAGTAATTAACAAATAAAAAACCACCCATTTTTAGTAGCGAAGCTACTCTATAATTCGAAATGTCCGTCTGTCCGTCCGTCCGTCCGTCCGTCTGTCCGTCCGTCTGTCCGTGTAAGACAGAATAGGGGAAACGTGATTTTCTCGGCTCCTATTAAAGATAGACAGCTGAAATTTTTTGACAACATTCCCATTATTAAGGAGCACAATTAACTATAAAACATCAAGGGCGGTCGGACCCCTTTTTAGCAGGTTTTAGGCTATTTTTGTATGTTTCACATTTTTCTCCATATCTTCAGTGTTTTTTAGTTATTGATATCAAAATTAAATTTCCTGTCGTTTACAGAAAACAACCATGACGGCCACATTGCCATTTTGCAGGTTTTAGGCTATTTATGTATTTTTCACATTTCCACCATATCTTCAGTGTTTATGGTCCAATTTTCAAAATTTTTTCAGTTATAGATATCAAAATTAAATTTCCCGTCGTTTAAAGAAAACAACCATGGCGGTCAGACTGCCTTAAATCAGGTTTTTGGCTATTTTTATATGTTTTAAATATTTCCCCATATATTTGGTGTTTTTGGTTTTAGGCTATTTTTGTATGTTTCACATTTTTCTCCATATCTTCAGTGTTTATGGTCCAATTTTCAAATTTTTTCAGTTATAAATATGAGAATTAAATTTCCCGTCGTTTAAAGAAAACATCCATGACGGCCAGACTGCCTTTTGCAGGTTTTAGGCTATTTTTGTATTTATCACATTATTCTCAATATCTTCAGTGTTTATGGTCCGATTTTCAAAATTTTTTCATTTATAGATATCAAAATTAAATTTCCCGTCGTTTAAAGAAAACAACCATGGCGGTCAGACTGCCATTTATCAGGTTTTTGGCTATTTTTATATGTTTTAAATATTTCCCCATATATTTGGTGTTTTTGGTCCAATTTTCAAACTTTTTTGGGATAAATACACTTTAAATCTACTTTTACGTATTTCCATCCACGATTTTTTGTGCTTCGCTACTTATGGATGTTGTCATCCTTGTTATTTTCTATTTTGGATAGCCCTTCTAGCTTATTCAACTTTATGTTTCAACACTTGCGTATAGTTATCCCATTATATGAAGTGATAACTTTCTTCTCTTTAAGTTAAGATATATATAACTACTGAACCAAGTAAGGTATAAATTTTAGAAAAGTTTAGCTTACGTTAAGGGCTTTTTTAGGTAATTTTTACCTAAACATTCAAATACAAAGCCACTATATGATAGGGGCACAGCCGCTGGTAATCTTAATGAAACTTAACTATTTTATTATTTACAGATACATGAAAGAACACTTTTTGAACTCGCATAGCAGTGATAAACAGGCAAAAAAATACTTATTTGAACAACATTTTTGCGCTTTTAGTTTTTTGTTTTATGTGGTGGATTGTTTTTTTTCTGTACTTCTGGGGACAGATGTCTTATTTTATAATTAGTTTTAGATTTAGTTGGAGTTTTACACGAGGAAAGAAAGCTAAAATCTTGAATGAAAATTACAAGCTATTGTTTATAAGAAAGATTTTTCAAAAAGTTTATTACCTGAGATGGGTTTTTAATAAATGCCGCGTTTTTTCGACAATTTTTTAGACATTGATTGATTGAACGAAGACGATGGGATTTCAACACAGAGTATACAACATAAGAATTCAAAATTTTAAAATTATTATTTTAGCCATTTGTATAATGTCTAATACAACTTAAAAATCCATTTTCGCTGCATATTTCTTAATGCATCTTTTTAGAGCTGTGTTAGACATTATACAAATGGCTAAAATTATAATTTAAAATTTTGAATTCTCAAGTTGTATACTCTGTTAAAATCGTACGTGGTATTGATCTTCAAGATGAAATAAGGTTTTTAACAGAGTATACAACAAAAACCCATCTCTGATTTTACCCACCCAGGGACAAGGGAATGGTATTCTGACAAACAACTCCAAAGAAAAGTTTCTTAAAACCTCCTTTTCCTCCCCTTCTTTCCCACCACTCTTCAATTACATGACAAAAACAAAATATACCACCAGATACTTTATAAGGCTTCGTGATTTTTTTGCTGAATTGTTGGTTAGATTAGCTACCCATGGATTGTCCCAAAAAGGTTTAAAAAAAGATATATTTTGTTGCCCAGTATCCATGCAGTGTTTGTGATATGATTCTGCCTTACCCTCTAAATCTCAGACAACACTACAAGTGAGTTCACTTTTGGTACATTGAACATCGGGCCCATATTTTATTATGACAAACACTAGAATCGAGGGATCTTAAGGGATAAGACAATGGACGATAAATTGATATACATGATACATCTCAAATATTGTAAACCAGATTATTGAAGTTTGCAGACTACTATTTTGGAAACAACTATTCAAAATTCTATAATAGTTCCCAATGTTTTTAAGCCAGCGAATTCACTGAAAAAAAAACTTTGGAGTCTCCGATGATTCTAACAAAATTACCCCTTCTCTAGATTAAAATTATTATTTAAAATATTAGACACTTAAAGTTTAATCCAACCAATCAAAATTTTATAAAAGTTCCCAAATTTTAGAGCCAACGAATTGAATGCATTACCGACATACTGACACCTTTAGAGTAGCTCTTTTCTATTAATAAATTTTTCTTCAATGTTTCAGAGCAGTGCACAAATGGGGAAGAATGGAAATCGGCCAAGCAATGAAAATATTCTTTAGACAATCTGCAGACTCGTCGGTTTACTTTAAATCTTTTACAGAAATGAAACATGATGAATCACACGATTCCAAGATAAATCACCACATCATTGATTAGAATATTTGAACATTTTTTACTTCTTTATTATAAAAGAACAATAGAATAATCATAAAATAAAGCAATTGATTTAATATCACAGATTAATAACTATCAAATAGATGAAAATATAGGTTTTTACATCTTAAATTAAAGCCTAAATCATATTTTTACAAAATTTACAAAAATTAAGCTTAGTTAAACCTAAACAATTGTACATTAGATTATACAAGAAAGTGAATGAGCTAGGACTATGCATAAACAAGAGCTAGTGATCCTAACACTTTAAAGCATGGCAAATGCAAGGCTTTTGCATGCAATAATGTTTCTATAATGGTAACCTCAACAATCACAAATTAGACATTTAAGGTGTCTAATCACTTGCATAATAAAAGTTATTTTTTATTAGGTACTAACCCATAATTATCATTTCTACAAAACAAAATTTTGTATGGTTCACTATTCCAAGTATTGTAACTTGTTAAATGCACTTTATGCAACTATCACTGCTCTGGCGTTTGCTGGGTTGCCATGATCACTCATTCTTGTTTTTGCAAAGCATCCTTTTCCCAAAAAAATTAGGTAACTGATTCAAGATTAATATTTCCATGCATACTGTTCAATTTCAATGATTTCTCTCTCTTGATGTATGGCAAAATTGACTTCACATTGAAACATAACAAATCTTTCAAAAAGATCTTGTACATTTTTCGAAAATCCTGTAAATAAATATATACAATTTATAACTTTCTGTTAATTCTAAAAATTAAATAAACTCAAGACAGTAGACTAACCTAGTTTTCTCTTTAAATATAAGCTTAAATAACAATTTTAGGTTTAGTTCAATTTAATGATTTGATCTAAAATTGATGATTCTAACCCATTTTTTCTATCTTATAGTTGTAACTTGCACTTTATTGCACTTGATGGAATTACCACTTTTTAATAAAACTTTTAACTAACCTGTATTGGTGCAATGTAAACAAAAAAGTTTGACACATAAATCCACATGTACCAATGGAAAGCTAAAAAAAATAAATAATATTTTAATATATTTTTTATGAATATTAAAAAAGATAAGATTGTCGAATGTTTAGTTCAATCCAGACTTTATTTACATATCTTTTAAATGCAAATACTCTGGATTTACAGGTATGCTGTATATTTACAAAAACAAGGATGACAATAACCATAAAAGTAAAGCTCTGAAATCAAATGGTAGAACAAATGAACATGAACAATTGCAGATTGTCAAAACCTAATAAGCAGAATATTAGTTTGAAAGTATAAACATAGGTATAGTATTATCAGGATTCTGTTCGTGGACATACTAGGTAAAAGGACTTGATTATAGATATTTTTCGCTTAATATATTGTACCTTATTGGCCAAAGAATAATTGTTCCAAAAATTCAGAGTAATATGATAATTATATCTTACCCAAAAAAGTTGTACAAAAAGTTAAAAATTAGGTAATTGAACATACGGCTTTCTTGTAACGATTATAAAGTTGCTACGCATTTTAATCGTTCCTTTTTGTTACATGAATTATCATCAAGAGTTTTACATTGATAGGACAATTCTAACATGCCTAAATTAAATAAAAGAGCTAACCGTTATGTACAGACCGGATGTCAATACTCTAGATATAGAAAAGCTTTGCCTTTTAAATACTTACAAAATAAGCTGCACTTTGAATCAGTAAACGATGAAAAACGAACTAAATAATAAAAAATATTTATATATTAAGCTGAAGTATTAATAAAAATGATTAAATAATAAAAACAGAGTGCTAATTAACAAACTTTGTGTAATTCAAAGTCTTTTTAAAATATTTAATGTCAATGTACAGCAAGGCCCTAAAAACTGCTTTTTAAGATTTAAAGATAATATTGCTTGTTTTAGTTAAAAGAAAGATAAATTTTGTCTTAATGAACAAAATAAAAAGAAGAATTTTAAAGGGCGAGGAGGGTTGTGCTAAAATTCCGTAAAAGTAGTAATGGTAGTTGCTCTAATATAGTACATATCCACTTTATACCCCATTAAAGCAACTTTCATGCTAAATTTTAGAGTTCTACTTCTATTTTAAATTCTTAAAAATCACACCTTTACGTCAGCACAACCTACCTCCCCCATTTTAGAATTGATAGAAAATACCTGCAACTTGAAGTGGGATGACACTAATTAGATGAGGTAGTACTGACAGCCACACAGTCTTATGTAGGTTTGAGATGTTCAAAATCTGTTTTGTGTGTTTTATTACGATTAAAAATGTAATAAGATTATCTTATGGTGAAGTAATATTAGGCGTCATTACTCAAAGTGCTTTTAAAATATAAATTTTAAAAAAGAGAGGAGTGAAGTGGAGGAAGTTAGTTTTCCAGTTGTTTGCTAATTATTTTAGGTTTGATTATGTTGAGTACTGGGTACTGGTAGCCCCACAGGATTAGGGCACTGCAAGTATTGGCCCCGTATGGTTATGATTCCTGACTGCAAGGGATAGGCAGAAGAAAAAAAAAATATTTTTTTTTTTCAAAAATAAGGGCGGGGTGGTGGGGATCAGTGCTCTACATGCTTTTTGTGCAAAAGTGCCTAAAATAGAAATTCATTTAAAAAAACACAAGCCTGAGAATCTATTCTCTTCAATTTGACCGTCAGCACCACAGCATAAGTTATTAATATGACAACAAATGGGAAATCCATCCCAATTATTCTGAGTATTTGATATGGCCCAAGTGTTTGGTCATTTCTTTGATTGCATGTTTGATAATCACACATTCCTTGAATTGAAAACATATTTTTGCTTTAAATCATGTGAAATGATACAAAAAAAAACATTTTTTAGATTTCTAGTACCAGCAATTTCCGGCTAGAACCGTTTGAAAACGTTTTGGATCGGAAAAGAGCATTATGTGGAGAGAGGTTTCGTGATGGATTTCGCTTGAAAATTCCCAACAAATGTCTAAACGGATGAGCCGTTAGCCGCTACTTTTCCAACTTTTTGTTCGATTTAGGGAAAATAGACCTACCAAGGATTACTCATGCAAAATTTCAGATCCAAATTCGAATTCTAAGTGCCATTTATACATTGATTACGAGATGGTTGCATTAAACCCCCCCCCCCCCCCCCTTAATAATGATGCAAAAGGCAGGGGGCAGATGTGCCACTCAGCATGTAAACCTCAAAAACAAAGAAACTGTGATTTTGCACGGCAATTGCACTAGTAAGGTACAATTCCTTTTAACTTATTTTTGCAATTCAGCAATGAATTAGACATTTATTTCTTAAGGCAACTTTTAAAAATTCTGAATAAAAAGTGCAAGAGTAAGAGTTATTTTTTTTCTTCAAAAAACCATATGTTTGACTCAAATGTTGGGTAAGAAAAAATTGCTAAAAGATTTAGTTAGAGATTGCAGTTTTCAGCAAAAATAAGTACTCCGCCATTTTATTTAACAGTTTCTTTGTGTTTTAGAATTGTTCACAATTAAAGTGACAAATCTGCTCATTCCCTTGAAAATACAATTTAAAACTTTTTATTTCTGTGAACCTGTGAAGGGACTGGGAACTATCCTCCCCCAGTTGTATCCTCCCCATTGGACATTGAAAAGAGCAGGAACCAATATTATAAATGAGATTAGCCACGAGCATGAGCAGTGTAGTATTGTTCTTCTTAAATTCCACTTGCTCTCGATGCTTTGCAAATCTTTTGTCATCCTTAATAACAATGCAAGTGAAATTTTTTAGAAAATATTAGGTAGAATTTTCTTGAAGAGATTAACAAAACTATGAAGGAATTCCCAAATTAACAAGTGACATTTCTTATTTCATGTTTCAAAAGGCATAAAAGAATATTTAACTTGGACATATAAGCATGGATAAGTTTATCAGAGCTGGATCTTTCAAAATCGGCTCACTAGAGGCATCAGCAGTGGCATAGCTCTGATTTAAAGATTAAGCATAAATGTTTTGTTTCTTATTTTATTTTTTAAGAGAAATGAAATCATACCTTATGAAAGCAATGCTTGCAACTGTATAGAAGCTTGTAAAGGAATTTAAATTGCGGATCATTGCAGTGAACCAACACCAATTGTGGGAAAAGGTGAACTCTTTGTTGATGTAAAAGCTCAGAAAAAATGGCAGCCCGAGCAAGATATAAACTGAAATATATTTGGATAATATAAACCTATGTATGTCATTTTTATAAATGATGACATTGGGATAATTAATGAATATAAAGCCCATAAAGGTGTTAGAAATATATTTGTTGCTGATTAAAATTGGAACTAAACTGTGAAAATCATTGTGTTTTTCAAATTACAAAAGAAAAATTGTTAATGAACATGTATTGCATACATATATTACTTTGAAGCCGGCTGTGAAAAAAAGTGGCTTCGAAAATGAGAGAATATATGCTATTAAGTAAAATTTCTTAGCATTTATATAGTAAAACTCCATTCAAATTTTCAAACATATTGATTTAGGGTAAGCTGTATAGAACATGATCTGCATTTGTTTTAAATTATGGTTTATAGAGGTGTATAAATCTAATATCAACTATTTAGTTTTATGTTTTAACAAAAATTTCAAATTGATACTGTTTGAAATATTAAAGAAATATGCATCTGTTTATAAAAAAACCTAATATTACCTAAATCACAGAATGAGAGGTGTAGTAATAGTAATGTTATTTGATTCCACCTTCTTACAAATTTTTTAGGATATCTAAAAAAAAATAGAATAATTAGGTTCAATTATAGGAAAGCTGTTTGAAAATTATAAGCAAAATACCCATTATGTCAACCAATAAAATTGAAAGAAAAAAGAATAAATAAAAACTAGAAATAAGAGAGAGAAAGTGATAGGGACAATGAATAACTATTTTCATAATCTATTTATCCTGATTTTGTTTTATGTATGAATTAGTGAAAACTAAAAGGCCTACCTGAAATAAACATAAGGAACTGCAACAAGATTCAGTAAATGTGCTGTTCCACCTTAAATTGGTATGCATTTATTCTGTTTTTTCAAATTTATTAAAGTTAAACCCTAAAAACTAACAAAAGGCACTTTCCCCAAGGGAGTCCAAGCTTTTTGATTTGGGGGGGGGGGGGGGGGAATTTCAAGTTGGAAGAAAAAAATGTATCCAAGTATTTTATTTCATAGTCTGAAAGTCTTAATAATAAAGGAAACCACGCAGTTTTAATAGACCTCTTGCTCTAATCTTTCGACCCTTCTTTTCTTTCACTAAATTTTAAAAGAGATTACTTACCGATTAGAATTATTAAAAAAGTATTTATAATGAAGAGTCCTATATCATAATCTCTCAAATAATCCAATTGTTGAGCACAACATTTCAACTCTGTTTCAGTTGGATATTTTATGCTGAAAAATATCAATGTTATTTAAATCATTAAAATAAAGTAACAGGGTGTCTATTTGTGTCTTTGTATAATTGTACCTAAGGATCTCGCTAAACGCTGAACCGATCGGGTTCTCCTTTACAGGGTAGCTTCTCATAGATCCCGGGAAGGTTTATAACTATTTTGGCGGAGGGTACTACCACATTCCCAAGAGAAATCACAAACAAAATCGAAAAAAAAAATTGCGTAGGGACTTGAACGGAGCATAGACAATTATTTCACAAATTAGATACTTAAAATAAAAAAAAACATTTAAAGTGTCACTAGAGGCCTCTAGGGGCGTGACCGCTAGTTAAAGATAAAACATTAAACTCAACAAATCAATAATATTGCGTAAAAAATCGCTGAATATTTTGAATATTTTTCATATCAAACCATAGTAGAAATTAACATTTTACTTAATAATATATTTTTTTTTAAACTTATTGTTAACCAACTTACAATAATTACTTACCTATCATTTTCTCCACAAAAAAAAGTTTTGTAATTGTCAGAACAATTTTGAACGAATAATTCACAATTTATGGTCAAGTCTGACATTGATCTAACAATATTTACTTCATTCGCCATTTTTTTATTTCTCTTTTTCACCGATTTTTACACCTATGTGTTTTAATAAGTTATAAATATTATTGGTTGCTTGCGCAGTAGAAGGCGCATATCTTGTAACTGGTTTTCACCGAATATTAGAGCTATTTGATTGCAGTGGAACACAGTAAAACTTGTGTATTGGTTTGCCTGATATAGTTGTGTGATACTGATGTTTATAATGACCTTAGGAAACTACCCTACTACCACCAACCACAACCAGTGTGTAAATCCCGATCTATAGTAATAAAATGCCGTTTCTCCCGGTCGTACGCGGTGATGCGTTTTATTGAAAGGGTGGCGCAAATTTCAGATTTCGCGATTTCAGAAAAATATTATAAAAAATTAAATAGTTTTCCAAGCATCGCTTTTATATCCTAGAAAAAAAAAGTAAATGAAATAGCTGAGATCTTAAATTTGCTGAACACACTTCCAACATGACGCATGACCGCGTACAACCGGCATTTTATTACTCGCCATCGGAAATCCCTAGCATTAAAAAATACTTTCATCCTACAGTAACTTTTTAGCCCATCAACTACCTCCCTAATAAGTTTTAATATAAAGTCGTAAGGTTTTATGTCTGAAGTTTATAAGTTTAATAGTAATTTTTTAACTTCTTTTTAGGGAAGCTTCTCATAGGTCCCCAGATGGATTTAGGTTGTTTTGTTTTTATGATGTTTTGAGGCTATTTTTGCCCTTTGTTTATATCTTTAAAAACAAAGCCCCTATATGCTGTAACTATAACTAATAAAATATATTGAGTTAGGGCTAATACAGAGGTGTTAAGAATCCACATCAGATTTATCAAGTATCATTATTTGTGTAAGGTGGAGGTGCTTTCCGGTTTAGTTTAGATTCATAGGATAACTCCACCGCTCCTAGGAATAGAAATAGAAGAATAGAAGCATATTCTGAACACTTTTTTCGTCAAATCTAAGAAGGAACATTTCTAGCAGACAAAAGTATTGTTTACTTTCGACTCAAGCTGATGTGGATTCTTAAAAAATTATTGACTCGCTACTCGATAGTGAGGCAAAATTATTTTTGTGAAAAATCATCCAAAAGCACATTAAAAATCTACAAAAATTAAACAAAATCATATGTTAATAACCCTTTTAAGATTTTATTCAATTTTTGTACATTTTTTTATTTGATTTTGGAGGAGTTTTCACAAAAATAATTTTGCCTCACCAGCGAGTAGCCAGCCTAACTTTTTTTTATAAGAATCCACCTCGTTTCGAAGCTTTCAAATTTAAACGAAATTTTTGGCAATTAACTCTGATTCTGCAAAGCTTTCTACTAAGAAAATATACTGTTTACAGCTGACTTTTATCTATGTATGAAATGAAAAAAAACATGCATTCGTAACAAGATGTGTACAAAATTTCAACCAATGAAATTAAATGTATGTACCGATGCGATTCTCCTATTGGCTCAATCAGACATTCCCTCTCTTTCTTAGTACCTTTATTCTCCTAGGTTCCCAGGAATAGGGATAGGCAAATGAATGATAAATGAGTTTTATATCAAAAGGTAGTTTTATTCATCCCTATAATAAAGTAACAGGATGTTTGTCTGTGTGTTTGTATGTTTGTACCGAAGGATCTCGCTAACCGCTGAACCGATCAGGTTCTCCTTAACGGGGTAGCTTTTCATATGTCCCGGGAAGGTTTATAACTATTTTGGGGGAGAGTAACACAAAAGAAATCACAAAAAAATAAAATTTTTTACATATAGTGACTTGAACGCAAAATAGATAGGTAACGTATTATTTTTTAAAAAAACATTTAAAGTGCCACTAGAGGCCTCTAGGAGCGTACCCACTAGTAATATGATATAGTAACTAACAATGTCATATGATGGAACATTGAATTATCTTTCATTTGTCCATTCCTGAATTTCTAGTAAATCTTTATTGTTTTCAGGGAGGAAGGGTACTTTGGACTGTAAATTACACTGGTACCCAAAGTTTTATAACGCATTATCTTATCTCATTTTATTACTTTTGTTGAAATTTGATTGGTCCAAACTTTTCCACGAATGATTTGATATACGGAAGGTGTAATTTTGATCATTATCGTCCCTGGCGAAGTACATAAATTTCTCGTCCATTGTCTTATCCCTTGTGATTTCTGGTTGTTTCCCAGGGTTTGGTTTTTGAGTGACAAATTAATAAGAAGTACACTGTAACATCTTATGCAAAGTCTAATATTCAGCTGCGAATATACTCTACAAGCCTTTTACAGAAAAAAATGAGCTTACGATTGAGAAATAAGCAAAAATGAAATCTTATGAAAGTTTAAAACTGCTTTTGGCTTTTCAAATCCAAAGGTTTTATTGGTTTCTTTAATATTTTTTGTTAAAATGAAACACATCTGTGACTGGTGCCCTAGCTGATAGGGGCACAGCTAGTACTAAATATTGCTGTTGAGAGTTCTTTGGAAAATATTTTTTTATTTCAAAAGCTTTGCTACTTATGTATTTTATCATTCTTGCTCGAAATACACATACACATCCTGTTACTTAAGAAGGATTAATATGTAAATCTACTTATCTTTACGTTTTGTAAAACACACAATTTTGGTTAAACATGTATTGAAGTTGCAAATTTTGAGACGTAGATAAATTCTGATTGAAATGCAAAAATTTGTTTCCTTCCACATATGTTTATAATGTTGAGACCTGTGGTGTAAACAGATTTTTGCCATGGGGGTGTGCCAAGTTTATTGCAGACACAATGAGAGGGGTGCTATGTTGTCGTATAGGGGGTGTGACCCTTAGTCTGTTTTAATGTAAATTGTTAAAAAATATGTTTTGGTTACGGAAATGAATACAATTTTTTTATTAAACTACTAAATTATTATTGGGGATTTGAATTTTTTACTTGAGGCTCGCCTTGGCTGCATTAGGAGAGTGTAGACTCCTATAACGGGGTCTATCCACCCCCTTAATTTTGTCAGGGGGATATCCACCCCCCCTTCTGCACGCCTCTGGTTGCCACACTTTCTAAATTACACTAACTTTATATGAATAATCTAGCTAAGTTTTAAGTAAAGGACAATTCTAACATACATAAATTATAAAAACAAAAAAACAGCTATCCGTCAGAGACATATCGGCCCTAATTAAGAAAACCTCCGCTTTAAAGAGCTTCAAATTCATGCATTAAAAATACTTTCTGTTTTTAGATATTAGACTCTGGGAAGGAAAAATCAATCGATAGAGCAGTTTATAGCAGGATGTAAAAAAGGGTATCACATATAAGAATGTAAAATAACAAGAATATCAAAATCCACAACTAATCTAGGGTAGACTAACGAACACAGCCAGGTTTATAGCATGAAAATAAGATATTTTGAAAGCAGAAAATCACAAAACCTCTTTAATAAAATATATGCATAGGGCCTTTGTAGCATATATTATGGAAAAAGGTTTTGTGGTTTTTTCCTTTCTAGGTATATGTTAATTATTTACTAGCGGTTGTGCTCTTCATCTAGGATCTCTGTATTCAAAAAGTTGGGGAAAGCAGAAAAGTAGCCTTAGGTCATTCCAAGACTTAGAAATTAAATAATAGCCTAAATCCTTCCCGTGACCTATGCGAAAATGGAGAATTCAATAGTTTCAGTATTTACAGAAATATTAGCAACAGACAAAAAAAATCTTGACACTTTATATTATACTAGCGGCTCTGCCCCTAGAGGCCTCTAGTGGCACTGTAAATGTTTTTTTTCAAATATCTTATTTGATAAATAATTTGTCTATGTTGCGTTCAAGTTTCTACGCAAAAGCGAGAATATTTTTTTAGTTCGATTTTTTTGTGATTTCTCTTAGGAGGTCGTGGTACCCTCCTCCAAATAGTTATAGACCTTTCCGGGACCTATGAGATGCTACCCTGCAAAGCAGAACCCGATCGGTTCAGCAGTTAGTGAGATCCTTCGGTACAAACAAACAGGCAGACATAGTAAGATAGGGGTAAGTCGACTCTAAAATTAATTTCTTTTAAGAAAAAGATATTATGGTGAATTTGTGGGGATATTTTTTTCAGGGGCGATTTCTCTTATTAGGGGATTAGTATCCTTCAACATTTTTCAACTAAGACCTTTAAAAAGCTCCACTGTAAAGGAGCTTTACGGTCCTTTGCTACAGACACATAGATAGACAAAATAGCATCCTGTAACTTTCATTTGTAATAGCGGCTACGTCTCTAGTAGCTTGATTTTTTTGTGGTAGATTTCTCTAGGGATGTTGGTGTTATCCTCATTACGAAATAGTTGTAAACCTTCCCGGGAGAAGTTACCCTGTGAAGTAGAACCCGATCGGTTCAGCAGTTAGCAAGATCCTTCGCTACAAACACACAGACAAACAGCCATCCTGTTACTTTAGTATAAGGATTATAGATGCTTCTAGGGGCACTTAATAGTTCTCTTGTGACGTACCCTCCAACAACATAGATATAAACCTTCCCTGGGCCTATAATAAGCGTCACTATAAAGAAGAACCATATAGGTTCAGCGGTTATCGAGATCCTTCTTTACAGACAAACAGATAGACAAAATAGCACCCTGTTACTTTTATGTCAGGATGAAGATGCGCCATGGTATCTATCTATCCATCTTCTTACGCGCGACAAAAGTTGGCGAGCTTCTTCCGTTGGTTCGGTGTGCACAAAAACCAGCGTAATTTCTCCAAACAGCAAACTCTAAATTATTGAGCAGAAGTATGTGCGTGTTGTTTACATCCACTAGAACGGTTGTTACCCAATTTTGAGTAAAGTTTAATATTGGTCTATAGCTGGTTTTAGGCTATTTAGTAGTTAGGATTTTGCCCACTTCACAGAAGAGTTATGGCTCGTTAATTTTCTTTTTTTATTGGAAATTAAGGATGGGAGAGTTACACTTCTTTCCTCTCCATGGGGAAAGAGACTATAGAAAAAGTTTCTAAAAAATAGCAATAATGAAAGAAGAAGAATTGCAAAATTATGTCTCAATATGATTGAATCCCTTGCAAGAAAAATAGCGCAAAACCTGTCCCCGTTCCATACCAAGTATTTTGCACTTTTCAAGATTTTACAAGACATATGCAAACTAGATCAGACATTAGAATTTGAAGAAAAACTTTCAGCAGAACTTTTTTACTTGATTGTGAAAACATAAAAATACGCTCATAATACGCCCCCCGGGCTCCCCTCCCCCCCCCCCCCACTTCCCACCTAGTAAGCACTTATATTGTTCAAAAAAGCGCAAATACAGATGCGCAAACGGAAAAAAAATAAACAACGAACTTCAGTAGTTACGAAGTAGCGGTGTGAAAAACGCCGTTTTTTATGCTTTTGAGTGAGTTCATATGTTGATCACGAAAAGTTTTTACAAAACTGTGATAAAACTGTGTTAGCACCAAAATTGTAATATAAAACAACGGCTAGACGTTGCAGAGTACACGGGATACAGTGTAGCTGCCGTTTAAAAAGCCGCCGCTACCGCCGAAAAAAGGCGTTTTCTACCTAACCTGCTGTTTTGACAGTAAAAATGATCATTTGGAAGGTAAGATTTCATTGGATGGTCCTAGGACAAGCACAGGAGGAGTGACAAACGTTGGAGTGGACGGTGGACACCCTACCTATTTTAAACCATCTTATAGGTTTTTTTTAAATGCCCTAACCATGCTCTTGGCTTATTTGTACATATATTCATATCTTTACCTAACCTGTATAGAAATATTTAATAAACTTAATATTCTTACAATCCTGCGTTTGTCCACTCCGACGTTTGTTACTCCTGCGTTTGTCCTGGAACCCATAAAACCAAGAGGAAACAAAGATGACAGTATCCATAAAAGCCCAGCTCAACAAATTAGACGTTCAGACATACGAACGTGTGTACAATCTTAAATAATTTAAATATAGCATGCTTATAATATAGACTTGATTATGCTCATGGATGCTTCACTTAAAACATTGTATTTAATAGTTCTAGGAATCAGTATTCAAAAAAATTGAGGAAATAAGTTTTGGTACAACCTAATGTAACAAGGATGACAAAATCGATAAAGCAAAGATAAACCAAATAATTACAGACTGGCCAGAGTGTACGTTTTGTACGTTACGCATCGAATCTGTGTACGTTCTGGACGTTATTTTGATATGTGTACGTAACGTATTTTGAAATTTGTATTTTTGTACGTTTTACATTTTTTTTTAAATAATAAGAATCAAATATTAGCAGAAAAGTAATTTGTATGTTTTGTACGAAAATTTTAACAAAAACTATAGGTGTATTATATTAAATTAATTCAAAATTATCTTATTAATAAGAATCAAATATTAGCAGAAAAGTAATTTGTATGTTTTGTACGAAAATTTTAACAAAAACTATAGGTGTATTATATTAAATTAATTCAATATTATCTTAAATTTTCATAGAACAAAAATATGTAGGTAAATTATGCATATATGTTATTAAAACTTACAGTTTAAATTTATGGATTTGAAATATATGTCCTATAGATTTAGTTTAAACTATTGAACAGAAAGAGATATGCAGTTGACTAAATTAAAGTTTAAATGCATTTCATGCAACTACCCCTTTAATAGATTTTACAATAATTTTTTTCAAATTCTTTATATACTTGTTTAAATTTTTCGAGATATCATATGGTGCTCAGTTTAGGATTAAGAAGTCTTATTTTTTGGTATCTTCAGTTTTTAAATAATAAGAATCAAATATAAGTATAAAAGTATTTGTATATTTATTTGTTTTTGTACAAAAAGTATTACAAAAATAGTATATTATCTATAATACAAAGTAGAATGATGTCTGTCCGTCTGCTTGTCCGTCTGTATATCAGAAGCTTAATATCTCAGTAACCACTGAACCTATTGGGCTCTACTCTTCATGGAATATACCTAATAGTCCTGTGATGGTTTTTTCCTTTTTTTTTTGGGGGGAGGGACACTTAAAGCTTTTTACTTTCTACTAGGATTAGAGGCTTCGTCCCCTCTTTTATAGAATCGTTTGTTGGAAATTTGTCCAAAAAAAATATAAAAAAAAGATTGTGATTATTTTTTTCATTTAGACTTCGCCCCAGGGTGCGGTGGGGGTTCCCCCACCCCGCTGATTTGCATTAGTTTATAAAAATAAATTGAGGGGTGGTTGATTTTTTTTGGAGGGTTGGTTTCCCCACACTCTAAGAAAATAGCCTAAAACTACCACAGGACCAGTAGATATATTTCCTGATGATTAGAACCCAATCTGTTCAGTGGTTACCAAGATCTTAAGCTTTAGACAGACAGGCACTGATTTACTTTGTATCAAAGACTAGTATTTTCTGAGATCTTTAGCAATAGACAAAATAACCCTATATCCTATTATATATTTATCCTATAAATCCTTTTTTTCTGTAACGAAGAATCTCGCTAACTGCTGAACCGACATGATCATTGTGAGGTTGTAGGCTATTTTCTCTGTCTTTCCATATCCCTTCGAGAACCTGTATTCAAAATGGTAGAAAAATAGCCTAAAACCATCTCGGTAACTGTATGAAGTAGTTATGAAAATCTTAAGCATCAGACAAAAAACTTACTACTTTATTTAATAGAATATACTTAGTACGTAATAACAGGATGTATGTCTCTCTGTCAGTTTATTTGTACCGAAGGTTTTCCTTAACCGCTAAACCGATATGGTTCTCCTTTACAGGGTAGCTTCTTATAGGTCCTGGGAGAGGGTACAACCACCCTCCCAAGAGAAATTACTCTTAGAAAAAAAATCACCACCCTTCCCCTATTTTCTCTTTCTTTTTAAAATTGAAATCAGAAATGGGAGTGGTCTACTCCCCCCTCCCTCACTAAAAAATTTATTAGCGAAGCTAATCTATAATCACTTTGTCAGTCCGTTATGCTATCGGAGAAACGTGATTTTCTCGGCTCCTGTTTTTTGATTGAATAAGTTCACATTCTACATATTTTCATTGAGATTTGCCTTTTGGTTGGGGTGCTAGAAGATCTATTCCTAGATTTTCTTTTTTTCATGGTTTTCTCGACTTCTATTCAAGATAGACGGCTGAAATTTTCAGGGAATAAATAAATTCACATTCTACATATTTTCAAAAAGTTTCTTTAAGGTTTGTCTATTTGTTGCAGTGCTAGATCGAATCCTAGATGTATAGGTTTTTGTGATTTTCTCTACTCATATTCCTGATAGACTGTTGTAATATTCAGGGATTGTATTAGTTTTCATTCTTAATACTTCCACTAAATTTCATTGAGATTTGCTTATTGGTTGAGGGGCTGAATTTATTTCTAGATTTTCACGTTATTATATATTTTTAAAAGGTTTTGTGATTTATTTAAATAAGTTAAATGCTTATTTTTTATGACACTACTCTATGGTTTATATAGTTCCCAGATTTCCATTCATAACTTTTGAGCTTCGCTACTTAAGGATGTTGTCATCCTTGTTTTTTACTTTTTATTTTTAAATAAAAAAAATGGGTTTTTAATTCAACTCCCCCCCCCCCCCTAATCAAGTTCCTCTAGAGGCCTCTAAGGGCGTAGTCGCTGGTCCTTATAATAGGATATACTTTGTACATAATAACAGGATGTCTGTTTGTTTGTACCAAAGAATCTTGCTAACCACGGAACCGATATGGTTCTCCTTAACAGGATAGCTTCTCATAGGTTTTTGGAAGTTTTATAACTATTTTGGGGAAGAGTGTCACCATCCACCCTCCCAAGAGAAATTGACTTTAGAAAAAAAACTATCTCCTCCCCCCAAAAATGAATTTTAATTGCTCATTGATTTTAAGTTAATTTTTTTCCAGATGTCTATAAATAACTTTTGAGCTTCGCTACTTATGTATGTTGTCATCCATGTTTTTTTATTGAATTCAACTCTCCCCTCCTCAAGTGCCCCTAGAGGCCTTTAGGAGCGTAGACGCTAGTTCTTTTAAATAGAGTAAGAGGATATCTTGTGTCTGTCAGTTCGCTATGGTTATCCTTTACAGGTAGCTGCTAGTAGACTTAAATGTATTGATAATAGGTAACTAGGAAATTATTTAACTTATTTTTATTAGGAATGTACGTTTTTGTACGTTTTTTTACTTTTTTTATGTACGTAACGTATTTTTTTTGTGTACGTTATGTACGTTTTTTATTTTCAAAATTGACTGGCCAGTCTGTAATTATGAAAAACTAACAAAACAATTAGGTTTAAATTTACGTATACTTTCATATAATTTGTTTCCTAATCGTCAAATGAATCATTCTGCAGTGTCTTATTTTGAATTATTCTATTTGACGAACTGACACATATAATAGAAAAAGCTTCGCCATTAAAACAATGTACTCAACATCTAGAATTTTGATAAATGATATCAAACATTGAAGGAAGATGGTTTTTATCAATAATCTTAGTATTTCTATAAAACAGACAATATTCCAAAATAGCAAAATAAAAAGGATATCCAATAATTAGAGTTTACCTACAGACAAACTGATACTAATGTATCACTTGAAATGTGTTCTACATAACTTCGATTATTAATTCTCTTCTTGTTAAATACTTCAGTGTTATGGAAGTATATGGTCTTTGCTGTTTACAATATCAGATAAACCTCAAAATATAATGACCAGCATATCAATATAACAAGAATGATGGCATCTATAGAAAGCGAAGTTATATAGTTTTGTGTATAATCCTATTATATAAAGTAGTAAGCGTTTTTTTGTCTGTCCCGAAAGATCTCGCTAACCGCTGAACCGATATTGTTCTCCTTTACAGTGAAGCTTTTTACAGGTCCTGGGAATGTTTTAAACTATTTTTGGGGAGGGTGTCTTCACCCCCTCCACCCAAAAAAATATTTTTTTACTCTTTTGAAACTCAAACTTAAAATGGGATGAGATCGACTTTTCTCCCTCCTACCTTAAGTGCCCCTAAAAGCTCCTAGAGGATAGGGGCGAAGCCGCAAGTAAAGAATAAATTGGGTTAAAAATCTGTACCCTTATCAATCAAAGACCCCATTATAGAAACACAATATATCTAAGATTTGTCAGCTTGCACAAAAACCGTATATTTTTTAAACATCTCCTAAAATCCTTTTAATATAGTAATAGAATGTGTGTCTGAATGTGGTTCTATCAGTTGTCTTTTCTACAGGGTAATTTTGTTCAACATCATAGGGAGTTACAATGTACATCAATTTTTATTCATTGTCTTTTCTCATAACTTTGATTGATTGGTTCAAACTAGCAGTATCCAAACTTTTATTCAATAATCTTCAGGGCAACTTTGTTTGACATAAAAGGGGAGGTACATCAATTTTTAGCCTCCATTGTCTTATCCCTCAGATTCCTGAGAAGTATTGAAAGAATTAAAGGTCAGTATTCCAATCTAAATATCAATAAGATATAACTTATTGTACAGGGATATTGCAATGGACTTTATGTACATTCCTAATGATGATACATACAGTTAACCCTTATTAGGATTGCAATTAATAGTTTCAACGTTTGGATACTCAACTAAATGAACAAACCAAATTAAAATCAAATCAAATTCTCCAAGGTTGTTCAGCTAACGAATAAGAAAATATTTATTATAAGACTCTGGGTACTAGTCCAATGTCCCCTCCCTCCATGCAATTGATTAAGAGATTAGTCTATGTCCAAGGATACAGGGATATGAAAATAAACTTTAAAATAATCTAAATATTATTATTCATATTTTGAAAAAAAAATGTCCTACCTTGTGTGATTTCTTTTTAATTGCTGTTTTCTAGTAAGTATTAGATGTAAAATGATCCATAGAATTTAGATATGCAATCGTTTATTTTGTAGATCTCTTATTTTTGAAGTAATTTAAGTTTTGAAAACAAATAAGCTGGTTTTAAGGTACTAAAACGCAACAAAAAAAGAAGAAAATTGCCACAATGAACAAAAATAGTAAAATATTTCATTTGACACCTTACTTTTTTTAATTCTGTAGAGTAATTATTGAAAAAATCTATTTTGTTGAACCCCGTTGAATCAAAACTTTGAACTTTGGGAGCTCGTCACAAATGGGTAAAAAAATTCACTAAAGGTAGGACACGTTCTTCCGAAAATTTCCTATACTCTCTAGTGGATTGGCATAAAATCAGGGACTAAATTACGCTGGTACCCAAAGTTTTTTAGTCATGCAATCTTATTTGGTTACTCTAAACATTAGAGACTTTTATTTAATTTTGATTGGAAGGTTGTAAACAAGCAGTATCAGAAAATGTCAAACAATAGTTTTAGATTAAAGAAAGGGTAACTTTTGCTTATTATCACTGGAAATGTATATAAATTGTATTGTTCATTTTCTTATCCCTTAAAATCCTTGTCAGAAAAAAAACAATAAAATGAACAATAATGATATGAAAATCAAGATTGATTAAATAATTTGATAATTTAATACGAATTTGCCTCAATTATAGATGGTAATATTAACATATTAGACAAAAGTTTGTCTATTAAGATCATTAAATTTTAAAAGCGCACTCTAACATGTAAAGGGATAGCCCTATCAGAATCCTTATAATAAAGTAACAGGATGTCTGTTTGTTTGTTTGTCTGTACCGAAGAATCTCGCTAATCGCTGCCCGATCAGGTTCTTCTTTGCAGGGTAGCTTCTCATAGGACCCAGGAAGGGATGGCACCACCACCCTCCCAAGAGAAATCACAAAAAAATCAAAATTTCAACATATTCACGCTTTTTGTAGAGACTTGAATGCAACATAGACAATTATTTCTCAAGTTAGATATTTGAAATAAAACCAAAAACATTTAAAGTGCCACTAGAGGCCTCTAGAGGCAAAGTAAAATTTCAGTTTAAAAAATACTTTCTTTAATATTATCCATTATTTTATTACTAGTACAGCATGCTATTTCAATATTTTCTTCCATTAGTTGAAGAGAAATAAAACTTCTTGATGAGTTAATGTTTGTTAGCTATATAATCAGGAAGAGAGAGATTATTGTGCTTTTAGTTGCACTGGTACTCAAAGTTTTATAGCCACTTTTCTTATTTGTTGGGTTCTTTTATTGAGTTTTGATTAATTACTTCAAAACTATAATGTCAAAACAATTTAACCGATTCACAAAGGGTAATCTTGTTTTAACAATCGGGATGTATATAAATTTATCGTTCATTGTCTTATCCCTTTCAGATATCTTCTTTATTATGCACAGGGAAAAGGGAATGTGATTCTGACAAACAATTCTAAGTGAAAATTTCCCCTCAACCCTCTTCCCTGTTTTCTCCCCCCTCTTGCCCACTTCCAAAAAAAAGTTTTACTCCAACAAAATATTTAATTTTCGGCAATTTCAAATGGAATTAATTGGCCGCATAGCAGCCCCTGATTATGCATATCAATATAATAAATTGCGCATATAAAAAAATACAACGTTATTTCAAAAAATTTGATTTCCCGACCATTATATAATTTGTATACGATGATGCGCTCAAAATTTACCCATTTTGCATTTTCCTTTATTGTGCCTTGTTAAGAACGGAACCAACCCCCCTTTATTTTGAAACAAAATTGAAAATAAGTGATAGAGGAGTTAAGTTTTTTCGTTTGATTGTTTATTAATCCAGGTTAGTATATTGGGTAACCAAACAGGATTTAGAATTGGACCTCCCCCCCCCCTTACTTTCAATTTATTTTTAAGATAAAAGGGGGGAGGGGTTCGTGCTCTATAGACATTTTATGGGAAAGTAATATTCATTTCTTTACATTTGATTGTTTTTGAATTGATAATAGTTTTATTTGTTTTTGATTTATAGATTATCAGATCATTACTGTCTGTTTGTCGGTCTGTCTGCAATCAATTTGATTGGTTTGTTTGTCTTTTTATCTGTCTATCAGCTTTGTATAGGTCACAGGATGGTTTTAGGCTACTTTATTTCTTATCCAATTCTGACATGTTATCAATATAATGGTATTCTCTTGACTTTGTTACTGTCTTTCTATCGTTCTTTCTATTTTTCTCTCAATCTACTTATCGATACATCTCATTATCTATCTTTCTATCTATTGAGTTATTTTACAAGTTGTAAAAGTTTACAAATTAGACTGCTGCAAATTTAGGGTTTCCTTTATGTTAGAGTTTGATTTTTCAATGTTGGTAACTTCGGAAAACAATGAAATAATCACAATTATAGCAATCAAAATGGCAAAATTTGAAATAGTTATTTATCGCATCATACTATAAATAGCTTTCCGCGAATATTAAAATGAAAAATTGTAAGATTTAAACCAATTTTTATTTGATATTTAAAATTGTCTGTTATACAATGCTTTAAATGATTTTTATGGCTGAGAACTGGTTCAAATCCAGCGGATATAGCGGATACTACTCAATAATTCAATAATCCGTCTGTTATCAACATGACTTTCTCGGCTGTTCTAGATAGACTAGCAGATTTTGTGAATAGATTCCTATGTCCATGAATGAGCATCCAGAATATAATTTACTTGGTCTGTCGGTCTGACAGTCATGCTATAATGAACAAATACTTTTCTTATGTAAAAAGGATTCGTGATTTTTTTTTTAATATTCAAATTTTTCTACACCAAACATTTGCTCTGTAAGTAATTTTGTCTGTATACTTGTTTTATGTAGCAAAACAATAAAATTTGTCTTATGTTCATAAAAATTTTACGTTTTAAAATCCATGCAAACACCTATTTCCTTTGACGTTTAGGATCCTAATTTATTGCATCTGTACAAAACTGTATGCATTTTCAAATTTTTTTCATTCTTTTTTAATTGTAGTGGTTTACCATGACATAAATCAAACTAAAAATTGATTTTCCAAATGACAATTACAGCAATAATTCAAGAATAATAAATATAAGATGTCTACAATCATGAAAAGGCCATTTTAAAGAAATTTTTGTCTTTTTCTTGCATAAAAAAATGCTATTATACACAAAGACAAAAAAGATAAATAATTTTATGGCGGTTTCCCCTAAAGTGCCTATGCGAGCATAAAGAATCCCACCAAAAATAATCTATAATATAAAGTAGAATGATGTCCGTCTGTCTGTCCGTCCGTCTATTCCTTAAGATTTCGGTAACCACTGAACCGATTTAGGGAATATACCTACTGGTCCTGTGGTTGTTTTGGGATTTTTTCTTGAGGGTTGGTACACCCCCCCCCCCGAAAAAAAAAATCCCCCCCCTCCCATTTTTTAATTTTTTTGCATATGTTTTACGAATTCGTTATTTATTCGCGAAATTGGCGACCCATTCGCAATTTTTTCAGCTGGGTAGGTCATAGAAGATGTAATGATTCCCACGATAGGCACGTACATATTTTTTTTTTAAATTTCCTCCTGGGGCATAGCCCCTAGTGGCTAGGGGCGAAGCTGCTTGTAATATGTAAATTATCAAAAAAAATCTAGAATACTATTTTAGACAAATTATCAAATGCAAAACAGTTGGTTAAAGTTATTATATTTCGAAAGACTAATTTTTACAGCTATTAACAAATTCACCAAAATATTATTTACGTTTCCATAAAATCACCAAATTTGAATAATAGTGAAATAAATAGTGGCTGATATGTATTAAGGAGAAGAAATTTAAGGGTTGTAGATTTTTGGAAGTTGAAACCTCATTAAGTGTTTATGATACCTTGTTGCCTATGAAGTTGCGGGTTTCGTCGCATTTTTATAGTAGCCGTAGCCTTTCTCCTATTCGAGCCTCTGCGGGGGGGGGGGCTCTAACCTGCGGGATAATCCTTAACAATTACCTAACCTAAAATAATCAAAAGCTACTTTGAAACCCGCTACTTCGTTTTCTTTCCATATTCTGTATAATCTAATATTTAAGTTTATTGCAAATGTTAAAAAAATTTCGTTACCTTTTTAATTAAAACAGCATTTCTCCTTCTGGATATAATAGTCCTTGTTTCGGTATTGCTAATTTTATTTTTACCTGTATTGTAAAAACTCTGGATATATATTATTATTTTAACCTCTAAACTATGGCGGCACTCCTAAATAAGAATTTAATTTTATGAACTTTACTAATTTGTGGAAATAAGATTCTACTTTTCAACTTTAATATAATAAAATTAACATAATGTCAGTCTTTGTGTATCTGTATGTCTGAGTATTTAAGGGAATTTTTAAAAATTCTTTATAAATTAGAATGGAAAGTGAAGGCGACTTACCCCCCTACCCTCCCCCTCCTCTTCCTGTAGGTGCCCCTAGAGGCCTCTAGAGGTTTAGCCGCTAATTATTATGATAGTAAAGTCTAAGTATAGTAATTCTTGCTAAACTCCTGTGTGCCAAAAACAAGGATGACGACGTTCATAACAAACTTTTATCAAAGCAATTTATTCTCCCCAATTTAAAAAGTACATTATTTTGTTGACTTAATTTTTAGTGAAGATTCCTGTAGGTACTAAAGTGTCATGTGTTCATTTAGATCCTAAAACGGCTAAAACGTTAGGTCTTTTAATACGATGGACTATAAATTTACATAATCCTAATTATGATACACAAAACTAACCATTTTTTAGAATTAAATAATTGGTTAAAAATTTTGTACACTCCTGGTTTTAAAAAAATGATTATCATTTAATAAAAGTATCTTAAGTTTTTGAGCCAACTAATAAGATAAATTGGTTAAAAGATAAAAGTCTAGTGTCCCTCCAGTAACCCCAATGATGATTAATAAAATTACCCCTTCTGTAGATTAAAATTAATAATTGAAACGTTTGAACACTCAACTTAATGAACAAACCCATAAAAATTTTCTAATGTCCTCAAAATTGTTAGGCCAACAAATAAGAAAACGTTATTATAAAACTTTTGGTACTAGTGTAATAAACAGCCCATTGTCCCCTTTCTCTCTTTGGTGTTCCACACTTTACTTACAATTATTTGTTCTTAGTATTGGTGGGATTGTTAGTTAGGGAGTATAACTCTTAAAGAACAAATATTGCATATTCTAAAAATAAGGTAAAGAAATGTGTTTCTGTCATGAACCTTAACTATTTATTGTCTTTTTTATTACTCAAAATTAATTTTACATTTTTAACTGAATCTTATGCTATTTATTTTTACTTGTTGGTGCGTTGCGTTCTTTTCTTTACCAGAGATTTCAAGGGATAAGACAATGAATGATAAAATTATGTACATTCCCAATTATGGTAAACAAAATTTCCCCACTTGGAGATCAAAATTATTTGACACCCCTTACCATACAGAGTACAGTAAATAAATCTTTTTGTCCGTCAGTCTGTTGATCTTGCTGCAATTTATTTATAGAAAGTTTTTATCATTTTAAATTGTTTAATAACCACAAATTCGCTCACTCTCTCTCTCTCTCTCTCTGAAACTTTTTTTTTATAAACACTAAACATTTGCTATATAACTTAATTTGTCCCTCCGTGATTTAGTTTTGTGCTTCGCTACTTATATATGTTGTCATCTTTGTTTGATTAAATTTTTTCTATTATTAAACCATTTGTAAATGTGATATAATGTGTAAGTGATTGCTCACACTAAAGCTAATCACAAACGGTTTATTAGGGACCCCTTAAAAATAAGGGTATCTTTAGCCTTACTTTAGTTTAGGGGAGATAGTCTACCCTTAAATTTAGTAATGTCAAGCTTAGGTAAAGATTTTGATAGGAATACTTTAACCTTACATAAACCTATCATATCAATGCAAGGTACCCCCCACATCTACCCTTTTCAAACGATTCCCCCCCAATAAATAGCCGCCATAACACTCACCATTCCCCTCCTCCCCCCGTCCCTTAGTGTTCTTTCAATTGGGGTTATATAAGAAAATTTTCATTAGCAAAGTTTCATTAGACTTAGAGGCGTTAAAAATTATCATGAATGAGGCTGTATATTCTATTTTAAGTTTTCTACATTTTTTCCCTTAATCTTAATCTTGTTTTTACTACTTTAGAGATTTTTTAGCTGATTAATAAAAACTCTTCCTATCTTTTAAGTAAAAGATTTAGGAATACCTATCATAAACCCCTCTCCCTTTATGATGCCCCAGCCTTATAAATCCTCCCTTTTCATATAATTCTCCACCTAGGGTTACCTAAGGGTGTCGTTAATTTATTAAAAAAAATAATGAATAAAATTGTTTCTTAGCTTAACAATTTGATATATTTTTTTAACAAAAAATTTTGTGGATTAAATTAAACTTTAATACAATAGAAAAAAATCTTATAGAATCATATAGAACTAAAAGCATACTCTTTGTAATAAGTTTTAAATATAACTCTTTGTAGAATTTAATTTTCACATCGCCATAGTTGTTAATTCAATTTAACAAAAAAGGATCAAAGATTCAGCACTTTTTCCATTTCAAATATTTGATTATGAGTCATGTGATTTATCTATATTTCATGTAGTGCCTGTATACCAAGCAAAGAAATCACTCTGTACAAAAAAAAATTTAAAATCTTTCTTTATAAATCTTACATCTTTAAAGTTTAGAGAAGTAGCCGCAATTATGTATAACAAATATAGGATGTATGTCTGTGTGTGCATGGGAATTGAATAGAAACTTCATTTGAAACTAATTAAGGCCATAATATTTTTTTTAATTCAAGCTAAAAGAACGATTTGCTGCTTTGAAAAATAACCAAAAAAATAATAAGGAAGTACAGCCGTACTACAGTATAATTAACCAATAGATATAATAGAACTAGATGGTCAATCGGGATCCATAATTTGTGAGACTTAACCCTTAACAGTTGGGCCCCGTGCCGCACCTTTATCAGTAGTTCAATGCCCCCCCCCCCCATTATCTCAGCTCCTATTAAAGCTAGAGGGCTAAAAAAAATTGTGCAAGTCCCCTGTTTGATAATGAATTTCTGACTTTAAGTGAGTGAGAGTCAATTTTTGCTTCCTCCACACTTTTATTCAACAACCTTTGTTTTTACGTCCTTTTTTACTTAAGGGGGGGGATCACCAAAAAAACATAAAAAAAAACTTGGGACAAAATACAACTTTTTGGGAGATATATTTTTCATCCCCTCCATTTTATTTTATTTGGGGGAGGGGTTCCTGAACCCCATAAAACATCCCCCCAAACCTGTAGTAGTACATCCTCATCCTTATACTAAAGTAACAGGATGTTTGTGTGTCTGTCTGTGTGTCTGTACCAAAGGATCTCGCTAACCGCTGAACCGATTGGGTTCTCCTTAACAAGGTAGCTTCTCATAAGTCCCGGGAAGGTTTATAACTATTTTCTTGGGGGCTGGGACACCCCCAACGCCCCCAAAAATGAAAAATACCCCCCCCCCCCAATTTTTTTTTTTTTTTTAATTTTTTAACTAAAATTAAAAATGATGATGTGGGGCAACCAGCACGCCCCCCCCCCTAAAAAAAAAAAAATTTCTACCCCACAAAATTTTTTTTTACTTTTTCTTATAAAATCTAAAATAAGAAATTGGGTTATCAAATTTGACTCCCACTCCTCAAGTGCCCCTAGAGGCCTCTAGGGGCGTAGCCGCTGGTAAGAAATATAGGCATACAAGTCAATTTCAGGTTCCATGTATGATTCTGAAGGTACTGATCCTCCAAGCATAGACGTCCAAGGGGGGGGGGGGGTGAAGTTGGGATTACCCCCCCAAACAATTTGAGGAGGGATAAATAACCCCCCCAAAATAAAAATCTCTAACAAAAAAATTTTTGCCCCGCTTCCCGCACATTTTTAATACTAAATATTTGATAAAATTTAAATTACCCCCCAAATCAATTTACCCCAGGAGTAAATTTGGGGGGGGGGGTAAACAAAATTTACCCCTGCAAACAGATTTCAGTTGGGGTAAATACCCCCCAAAGCAAATTTTACCCCCAGGGTAAAAATTTTAAGGAGGTTAAATAAAACTGCAGCACGCTTCGCACGCCATTTTATCCCCCCTTAAAAAAAATTTCTCCCCCCCCCCACCACAAAAAAAGCTTGGCCGTCCCGCTCCAGGTATCCAGAAATTTTTTTAAAACTCCTTTTTTGAAATGAAAGAAACAGAATTTAAAAAAATAATTTGTAGGGTGTTGTGCAAGGTCACCCCAACCCCCAAAAATTGAAAATTGAAGAAAAAAAATTTGACAAGAAAAATCTTTTTAGTGAGTGTGGAAGGTCACCCCTTTTCCAAAAAAAAATAAATTTGAAATTGAAGACAAAACATTTTTTAAGAGGGTCACCCCATCCCCAGAAAAATTAAAAGTGGAAGAAAAAAATATTTGTACCGGGGGGTGTGGGAAGTCACCCCATTTCATGGAAGAAAAATTTTAAAATGGAAGATAAAAGAATTTCAGATAAAATATTTTTACGGGGGTGTGAGAGGTCACCTCACCCCCAAAAAAATTCAAAAATAAAAGAAAAAAAATTTAAAAATTGAAAATGGAAGTTAATTTTTTTTTAATTTAAGGGGGTTTGGGAGGGTACTCAACCCCCAATATATATAAAATGAAAGTATTTAAAAAAAAATTTAAGGTGGTGTTGGAGATCACCCACCCATGAAATAAAAAAGTTGAAAAATTAACAAAGGGGTTTGTCTTATAGGAACCGCTTTATATGTATAACAGAATTTGATGCCAGATAGACCATCTAGATCTTAAATATCTATTCATTGGTTGTCAAAGGTGTTTTAAAACAAGTTAGAGAAGAAAGAAAAATTACCTGCTTTCTCATACATTTAAGAATACCTTAATTTATTTAGGTGTCCCTAACTTTTAATGTAAGCCTACCTTAAAGTTTTACTAAAAACCTTACATAAGTTTCCTAAGTAACCCTTATCAACCCCCCCCCCCTTCCCCTTTCTTCTCTCCTCTACCTGCTTTCTTTCCAATTAAGTAACCTTTAGCTATACCTAACTCTTTATGTAAAGCTAGTCTAATCCCCTCCCCCTTTTCAATGCCCCTAACTCATATATCAACCCTTTTGATCCACTTCTCCAGGCCTTACTTATGAAAAATAAAGGTTACCTTAATTAATTTTAAAAATAATAAGAATTAAAATTCTTTCATATGCAGACAATTTGATGTGGACTTTGTGTGGATTATTTTTAATTTTACTACAATAGAAAAAAATTATAAGGCAAAATCTTATTGAAATAAAAGCTACTCTTTGTAATAAACATATCAAATTGGATAATATGTGACTCTTTGTAGATTTTAATTTTAACATCTATATAGATGTTCATTCATTTTAACAAAAAAGTACATAGGTTCAACACTTGCTTATTTCTAATATTTGATTATGTGTCATGTGTTTTACCTATATTTCACATGGTGCCTATAACATGGTAAGAAATCACTATATAACAAGGATGACAACATCCATAAAAGCAAAGCTCTGAAATGGAAGGACAAACGAACTTTAACACTTGTAGATTGTCAGAACTTAATTAGCAGAATATTAATACATCAGTACAAAAAATATTGTAAGTAAATTTGTTGCAAAACTGCATAAATAGATGATACTGTTTAAGGACATACTAACATTTTTGGGACTTGTTTATAGAGATGCTTTACTTATAACATTTTACCTTGTTGCATAAGAAATCAGTTTTCAAAAAATCAGAAGTATCGGATAATTTTAATATACAAAATTTGTTGTCAAAAAAGTTAAAAATTGACATGTTTCAAATGGACGTACCGCCCTACAGACCTACCGACCTACAGACGGACCGACCCTAATTATAGAAAAGCTTCGCTTTTAAAAAACGTTTTTTAACCTAACTTAAAAATCTAACATCTTTAAATATTAGAGGGGTTGTAGCTATCATGTATAACAAATACAGGATGTGTGTCTGTGAGACTTCTCAAAAACTAATGAAGGCTATAATACTTTTTTTTTAATTTTTAAGCTAAAAGAACAGTTAGTTGTTTTAAATAATAACCTTTAAAAAAATATTCTACCAAGATTAAGTACAAAAGTATAGTATAATGAACCAATAGATATAGAAGATCTAGATGGTAAATCGGGCCCAATAAGTTGTGAAACTTATTAAGGAATATCCAAAGAGGTAACTTTATCCCAAGAAAGTTAACTATTTGAAGATGACTTCTTATATATGGTATGTCATATGCTTTAAATCATGCGAGAGAAGAAATTTTTTAACCATATGATTAACCAAAGCAAAGGCTTATCCCATGAAAGACTATTTATAGATGATTCATTTTGCGAATGATATCAAAGGATAATTGCTCTTTCTAAACAAATTTTGTTTACTTTCTAACCAAAATATGGTAGATTGATCCTCCCCTATTGGCTGAATTTGGGAGTATGTATCTAGATTATACCTTTTAATAATTCTTACTTGATAATTTCTTTATTGGTGTTCCTTTATTTCTTCAAATCTTGAATGACAGCTTTAAATGACTTATTTTTGATTACATTTTTTTACGGCAATGCTTCGCCTATCTATTATGAAGTGTTGATTTAGGGAAAAGAGAACACTGAAAACATTTTTTACTGTGCTAAGAAAATTGCTAATAAAACATCACATGTTTTATTTTAATTGAGAAAGAGGGGACAATGGGCTATTTATTACCAGCTTATACCAATAAAGAAATTTTAAAAAATCACAAACATTAACACTTGTATAGTGTCAGAACTGAATAATCAGAATATAAATGTATACGAGTCGAATCAAAATTGTAAGTAAATTTGTTGAAAAACTGCTTGATACAGAATAATGTTTATGGACATACTTACATTTTAAGGACTTGATAGAGTTGCTTTGCTTACAATATAGTTCTTTGTTGTCCCAGAAATCAATATACCAAAAAGCAGATCAAAGGGATAATTAGATCACATAAAAAATTGTTGTTAAAAAAGTAGAAAAATCAACATGTTTAAAATGGACGTACGGACATTCTGGTGATGATTATAGAGTTGCTATGCTTTCTAAATCGTACCTAACTACTACAGGAATCATCATGCAAAGTTTGAAATCAATAGGACAATTCTAACATGCCTAAATTAACGAATAAAAGCTATCTATCTTGGACGGACCGACCCTAATTATAGAAAAGCCTCGCTTTTAAAAATCATCATGTACAAAACATTTTGAAGCAATTCATATAAATCTAATATCTTTAGAGGGGTAGCCAAAAGATATGGTGTATGTCTGTCTGTGTGTGTAGGACTGGACTAAGAACTACGCATGAAAACAGTTTTTAGTATCTTTAAAAGTTTTTAAAAGCAAGAATAAGTTTCCTTTTTTTAAATATAACTAATGGCATATAAGAAGCTTCCATGAAAAGAAACCTATTCATTCCAGAAGCTAGCAAGATATTTTAAACATCCTTGATTATATCTCTATTTTTATGACCATTGTATTTACCTTCACTTTTACTTTATTTCTAAAATAGCGGCTACGCCCCCTAGAGGCCTCTAGTGGCACTTTAGATGTTTTTATTTGTTAAAGTCTCTACATTACTTCTTTATTTTACGATAATTCTCTTTATGTTACAATAAAGTCTCCCATATATTTTAAATATTTTGATTTTTTGTCATTTCTCTTGGGAGGTTGGTTGTACCCTCTCCCAAAATAGTCATAAACCTTCCCAGAAACCATGAGAATCTACATATTAAGGAGAACCCGATCGGTTCAGCGTTTAGGGAGATCCTTTGGTACAGACACACAGACAAACAAACATCCTGCTACTTTAGTATACGGATTTTAGCGCATATGAAGGAACACAAATGAATATATCAATCAGTTAAATGTAGATGAAATCAGGGATCTAAAGGGATAAGACAATAGTAGATAAATTGATACCCCGCCCAAATTGAATTTTGGGATGCCTAGGCAAAATTTTTGAATTTTGATCTCCCCCCCCCCCCCATATAAAAAAAGCTTGGACGTCCTTGTCCTGTACAATTAGTGGTTGAAACGGCTGGATATTAAGATTAATGAACATACCAATTAAATTTCGAAAAAAAGTCCCAAAAGTTATTAAGCTATTGAATAAGAAAACGTTATAATACAAATTTGGGGACTAATGTAATATTTTAGAAAGCCCAATGACCCCTCCCTCCCTGGATTGAATGAGAATTTGTACTTGCTTTCTACCTGACTTAACTAGATAAGATACCTTTTATATGTTAAGTATACCTAAGTAATTTTATGTAACCCTAATTAAATAATTAAAAAATAAAATTAAAAAATATGAAAGATAAGTCTGAATTAGAGTAAATTTTTTTTCGTCTACATAAATAGAAAAAAAGAAACATTATAAATAACAAAAAGTGTACTCATTGTAATAAAATTTGAATTATAGCTCTTTAAATGTAGAATCAAATAATTACATCTATTTTGTTGTTCATTCATTTTAACGAAAAAAAATAATTTGCAAATGTTTAGCACACCTGCCCATTTCCAATATTTGAATATGATTTGTGTTTTTTATATATATTGGGGGAGGTTAATTTACCATATTTTCTATTAAAAAAATCACCCTATAAAAATATTTTTAAGTAACCATTCTTTATGATTAGAAAAATCAAAAATATCTTTGGTTACTTGCTATTATTTATAACACAGATAGGATGTATGTGGCGGAATTTACAAGGAACCGTGCTCAAAAACTTTAAAAAGATAGGAATATTTTTTAAAAATTTTAGTTAGAAAAACAATTGGCTGTTTTAAGACATAACCCAAAAGGTACTCGTATATCATCAAACCTGCTTTTTCTTGACATAGCTTAATGTAACTAAGAACAAAATAGGAACCCCTAGTAAACTTTATAAGATACCTTAAACCTTTCCTAAGTCTTACTTGACATTACTACATTTAGGAATACTTAACAATAACTAAGAAACTCCAAAGGTATACTTAACTAAAAGCTTACATAAGCCTGACATAAGAAAATACCATTAGGGACACTTATCTTCGTTTGTGATTCTCACTACTGAAATGATTGTGTAAAGTAGAACAATACAAGAGAGATGTAGAAAAATGTTCAAGACCATGAACCAACTTTTAACAAGGATGACAACATCCACAAAAAAGAATCTTAAAAAATCAGGCGTTCAGACATGCGAACAAAAAAAACAGGAATCATTTTGACTTTGAGCTAAGTTTATAATCTATAGGACAATTTAACGTGCCTAGACCTATACGTTACGGACAGAAGATTCTAAATGTAAAAAAAGTTAAAAACATTATTATTAAAATATTGTTCGAATCAAAAATCCACCCCCACACCTATTCCCCCCAAAAAACAAAATAAAAATAAAAAGTACGAACTTTAAATGCCGCAAACAGCCAAACGGCTGAGAGTAACGTATATAAATGCTTTGTTCAGGAACATAATTCAAAATTATCTCGTAGCGTACGTTAATGAGCGAAAAGACTTTTTCTATGCACGTGCTCCTTAGCAATACGCTTTGAAATTATAGAGTTGCTTTGCTTTATACAAGAAACAACAATGCTTAAAAACTTACACATAATTATAATAAAAATACGCAAATAAGAAAACAAGCACAATAACGTTCAAAGAGGCTTTTGAATACAACAATAAATGTACATGTATAGGTATATAATCCAGTTTTTGGTACCTTTTTCGTCTGCTAGAAAATTGCTTTCTGCTCTTTTGTAGCAAATTGGCTGTGTTAATATTTCCGACGAAATTAGCTGAAATCAACGAGTTGGGACATTCATTTATCTAACCCTTTTCTCTCTATTATTTCACTTTAATGATATAACATGCAAAACAATATGAAAGATTTTTTTATGGCACTAAAACCCAACTATTGCAGAAAACATAGTTATTTCTCGCATCGTATTATAAACGGCTTTCCGTGGATATAGAATGTACAATTATAAGATTAAAACTAGTTTTTTTAGCCCCGAGCTAAAAAAACTGGTTTTAATCTTATAATTGTACATTTTTATATTCGTAGAAAGCTGGACATAATTCGATGCTAGACATAGTTTTTTCGTATGGATGGGAACCGGTTCCTATCCAACGGATTCGAATGAATACGAGAAAATCATTTTCTTTGTCTTGAAGTCCTTACTGTACATGGTAATAAGTTGCGCCTATTTAAGGCTTAGACATTCCCCCTCATATTACTATCAATGACATAGCACTAGTAGTTACTTTGAATGTCTTTAGTTGATTGGGTTAAGATTCGAACTTATTAACATTCAAACGACGAGCGGATCGTTTGTGTTATGCGAATCGTCTGCTGCGGGTCGCATTTAAGTAAACTCTTTACCTAATTAACAAAAAAGTCAAAAAGAAATGTAGAATAGCTTCGCTACTTAACATAAAACAGAACCAACAAATATAAAACATTTAGCTTTAGTTTACAGACTATAATCGTTTTATAGACTATTGAAATTAAACTTAATTTAAGCTATTGTTTTAATCTTAAACTAGCCGTAAAAAGTGTATACGAAAAACATAATACAATTATTTTGAAGCAATTAATAAAATAGGTCAATCAAAACACAATTACTTTTTTAAAAACTTGACATCCTAATGGCTAAAGTATGGCTAAAATCGGGTCTAGGTAATCGGTTTCGAAGCCATCCTGAAAAAAATCCTTTATAGCATCGCGTATTACAGACAATTTTCCACGAACATAGGTAAAAATTTCATTATTAATACTAGTCATGTTAGCCTGGGCTAACTGGTTTTAATCTTTTTTCATGTTTATTTTAATAGCTGCAGACAGCTGTCTATAATACGATGCTTTAAATAACTATTCTAATGGTGTTTAATAAGATGATTTTTAAATATTTTCAAGACTAAAATCTCCATATTTATGTTTAGCATTTATTTACACACAGGCTAAACGTGCATAAAAATTCCAAAAAGATATGTTTTATTTTGTTTAAACTTTGCTACTATCTGAAGAAATTATCCTTGTTTGAGGTGCAGAAAGGTGGTAAAAGGTTAATATTGTTGAAATATTTTTTTCAAAAGTGTGCAAAAAAATTGGAAAGTATTATTTACTTTTTCAAGTGTGAAACCGACTTCCCCACCCCTAAACATATCTCTTATATAATCTACTAGCGGCTTCGCCCCTAGCCTCTATGAGCTTTGCTCCAGGAGGTAATTTAAAAAATGTATACATATGGTACCGCACCAAAAAGTTGGTGTCTTCTGCATTATCAAAAAAAATATGGGTTTTTTTTTTATTTTTGGGGGGGTTGGGGTTGTCCCACCTCCCAAGAAAATAGCCTAGAACCACCACAGGACCAGTAGGTATATTCTCTGAAGAGTAGAATCCGCTCGGTTTAGTGGTTACCGAGATCTTAAGGGACAGACGGACAGCCAGCGGTGTGGTAATATTTTTCTCAGCCTTTTGGGATGTACATTGTACATCAATTTAATATCCATTATCTTATTCCTTAAAATCCCTGATTTAAATCGCTAAATATAAACGGTCCTAGGAAAAACGCAGGAGTTCCAAACGCAGATGGGACACTTAACCTAACCAAACCTATTTTAGACCATCTTTTAGGTTTTTTTTAATGCCTGTTTGTACATTTATATCTTAACCTAACCTAAACTGTATAGAAATACTTAATTAAATTAATATTTTAACACTCCTGCGTTTGGGACACTTATGTTTGTCCTGGAACCAAAATAAAATCCTCTAATCCTAATGAGCCCCTGGGGCAAAATTGACATAAGGGTGAGGGAATTACCCTCCCTCTCTCTGTAATTCCCAAGTGGGTGGGTTATGAGTGATCAATATGCATAAAAAGGAATTTGTCGTCAGGATAGTATTTTGACTTATTACATTACAATCCATGTATAAACACAATACACTTTTGTCAGAAGTGGAGGGGATGGGATAAGCTAATGGCCGATCAATTAATGTACATCCCAAATGATGATACACAGAATTACTGTAGTGAAAGATTAATAGTTTGAAGACTTAATTTAATAAGCCAACCTATCAAAATTCACTAAAGTTCCAAAGTTGGCAAGCAAGCGAATAAGAAAACGTTAACATAAAACTTTGGTGAATAGTGTAATAAACATGCCATTGTCCCTTCTCACTCTGGTAAATTATACTGGTACATAAAGTTTCATTAACACGCTCATCGCTCACTCATTCGTTAGCATACGCATTTTGGGTACTTATTGTATACTGATTGGGTTATAAATTCCTTGAGTGCTCAAAGTTAAGTTTTACTCAAAAAGAGCATGGCACATGAAAAAAAAAGCCTACAACTTTTCTACAAGTTAACATTTGAAAAATTGAATCTCTTTTGTGTGGAAATAATTGCCCACTTTCACTGGATTATAGTAAAAGTTAAATATTGTGCCAAAAATGTTTAGGTATTTTTGGTGCAAAAAAGGCAGATTGCAATTTTTAAGAGCTCCCAATCATTAATGTCAGGACTAGGATGTAATTTTATAGTTAGGTAAATCAAAAGATTATTATCTACTGGGATGGTATCTATTTTATCACCTTGTCAATGCTTTACAATCTACTACTAATCATATATTTGCTAATAAGGGTTAATGTATATACGTCTAATTAGGGGGGGGGGGGTTAAATGGGGAAAATGCTCCCGTCTCCCTATCAACAAACTTACCCCAAAACAGTTTAGGAGGGTAATTCACCTAAAAACCAATAAAAATAACAACCTTCAAAAAATTTAGGAGATAATCCTCCACTCCCTCCGCCATATAACAAACTCCATCATACTATTTTTTTATTTTTGCTGTACCAATACACAAATCCATCCACGAACCTAACTATTTTATGCAATCTTTTTATATCAAGTCAAGGTGTGCGAAATATTCACACAGAACATAATCTCAAAATATTTTCAATATTTCATCATCAATTTAAATATTTTTTCATTTACTAAGTATATTTGCGATAACTTTCATTTTATAGATTCTTCCAATTTTTAACATTTACAAAACAGCCTGCTTTATTGCTTCAAGATCTGTGTCAGATCTATATAGGAAATAAATGTCTATAAATGAGTTCAAGTTTTCCAACGAATAAATGTTTAAAACTCATAGTGCTCCAATAATTCTCATTAAACTCTCATTGACCAAAGCGAAAAGACCTTTATTCTATTTGTTTATGGAATGAATAAAGTTTTTCAATACAAGTAGATATTTGAATTACATTGAAGTATTTAATCTTGATTTAATAAACAAAAAAATATACGTTCATAATATAGAAAATTTAAGAAAACTCTGTTTTAAAAGAATTAGATTGTGGCGACACTTCCGTAGTGTTCAAATATTAAAACTAAAATTTTAATTATATTAACCCTTTGGTGATGGTAATGTAAATAAAAAATATAATTGAAGAAATCTTTTTAAAATCATTTAAAATATTAAATATTTACTTCTTTCTTTTAGATAGTAATGCGAGGGAGGAAAATTGAAATAGATAAATAGATATGTAGAAAACTAGCCAATAGTGAGATAGTTATATCGAGCCAACTCTAGTATTCAATATTCGGCGGTTTCCCCTTATATTGCATCTGGACCACAAGGGAAAATTAGCAGGAGCTAGAATAAAGATTTTCTTCAAAAATAAAATATTAAAGGGGGGGGGGGGTTGTTGTTGTTGTTGTTAAGAAATAGGTGGGAGTAAAGTCACCCAAACTTCTTGTTGCATGACTACTCTACAAATAAGATATGTCCTTACTTATTAACAGTTGGTTCGTCATTCATTTAAGTTATGCCGCCAAACGAATTCAAAATGTTACACGCCCTTTAGGACGTTGTTGGATTGGTATTAGCCCTTCACTAAAGACCTTAATTACCTCACAAAAAAACTATTCAGGTGCTCTTTGCTTATAACATGCAAAAGTCGGAAAGGGCAAATTGAAAAAAAGCTTTATAATTTAAAGAAATATTTTGACATTACTTTTTGCACTTAAAAAGTAATGATTTGAAAATAAAAATAGAATTATTAAGCAATAAAAATTGCATGATTTTCATATTTATCTAAATTTTATCTTCTTAAAAGCTTAATGTTTTCTTAATGCACATTTTATGAAACGCAAATATTGTTCTATAAATATCATTTCTCCTCCTGTTGTCATAAAACCATTATAACTAACCATATGTGTATATCCAATATAACTTAACCTAATCTGACCTGTAGTAAAAAAAAACAAATAAAAACTACACTTGGTCTTGCCCTCACACTTTTTTTTAATACATTTCTTTTAGGAAAACTGCCATTTTTGTCTCATTACGCTGGCATCTAAAAGACATTTTATAAATGTGTAATTCTTGTACAAGAACAGTGCAAAAGTTTTACAGATACCATAATAGTAATATTCACAGGCAGGGAGAGGACATTAGACTGTAAATTAAACTCGTACCAAAAGTTTTATATGATTATTTATAGACTAAAAAGATTGGGTACTTTTATTGAATTTTGATTGATTGGTTACAAACTTATTGAATCTAATTTTTTTAACAAACAATTCAAACTTCAGAAGGGGTAATTTTGTTTATCATCAATGAGGATGTATATCAATTTATTATCCATTGTCTTATCCCTTAAGATCCTTGAATATTCGTGACTATTTTTCATATTTTATTGTTTAATTTTATTTGAAAATAATTACATTTCACCACAGTAAGTGTCTGATAGTACAGGGATGTGGGTAACGGGGAAAAATTCTTTGATTTGATCAAATTTGAAATACTAGTATCTAGAGGCTTCTTAAATAAATAGCTAAAATCCTGCCTAGTATATAAATATTCTACCCTAAAATAGAGAACCCAATGATTTAGTTAGGCGAGATCTTAATGGATAAAAAAGACCATACTATAAAATCGCATTTGTTTTCTAATATGAAGTTTAACAGTTTTTGCTTTCTTTTAGCCTATTTAAAGACGAAATTGTTCGTTTGCGTCGACGTAATGACCATCGCTATTTAAGACTTCTTAAATCCTATATGGAACACCTAAGACTTATATTCGTCCTTTTATTTTGATTAGATTAAAATATAATGCCCGTAGAGGCCTCTTGGGTTCCTTTTTTGAGGGGGAGGGGGTATTTTTTTCCAGGTTGATTTATATTTTTTTATTTCTATCAATAAAATTTATAAAAATACAAATAGGTAGCTTCACTGTAAAGGAGTACCATTTCTTCGGTCCAGTGGTTAGCGAGATCTAAAGTTACAGAAAGAAAGACATCCTGTTACTTTTATATCATGATAATGACATTCCAATAGTTCGTCATTACGATAATATGTTAGCAATTACAACTTTTATTTAATCCCAAATAGTCTACATTTCCCTTTGAAATTATATATGAACAGAATTTGGTTGAATTATTATTGATGTTTTTTTTTTAAATGTGATTTTGTCGATTCTTTATCTTTTTAAACCGTGAAATTTAAAATTACATTTTTTTTGCATAGATATTAAAAATTTAACCAATGTTTTGGCACCTTAACAGTCCTATAAATATAATAATAATATTGCTTTGTAAGCACGATATTTGTAGAAAAACAATAATATTTAATTGTTTAAAAGTTTTTTTATCGTATTCATTCGAATCCGGCGGATTAGAACCGGTTCTCATCCATACGAAAGACTATGTCTAGCATCGTATTATACCCAGTTTTCTAAGAATATAAAAATGTACAATCATTAAATTAAAACTAGTTTTTTTTAGCCCGTGCCTTCGGCACCTCGATAATAATTGTACATATTATATCCGCGGAAAGCTGTTTATAATGCGGTGCGAGAAATAACTATTATCATAAGCAAAGGTAACTCTTTGAAATGTCTATATGTCTGTCTGTCAGAAACATTTTGTCTCTGCTGATATGAAAGTTATACCGACTGACAAACAGACATACTGTCATTTAGATTTACAAAACAGATTTGTATTTAAAATGCTTCTGAGTACTATATGGCAAAACTATTTATCGTCAATTCACCCCCCAATAACTCTCCCCCGCCCTCCCTCTCATAATAACTTATATTTTATAAGACTTTATAAAAGCGCCTGCAAAGCACAAGCCCTTTGGGGCTTTCCTCTGAACTGGTATAAACCTAACCTCAGTTGAGTTTTTTCTTTAAGGTTTTTTTGGGGGTGGATGCTAGGTTGATTTACTATAGCTGAAATGGATATTGCTCTATTTTCTTCAATTTAATTCAGTTGTTAATTTTCACTTGATTATTTTGCATTTTTACTTGAAGCAAAATTAAATCTCATGATGCTATTGTGTTGACGAAATAGCGAACATTTTCTCAGGCGTTTCCACGATTATGCAGATATCTCTTATAGCAGCCAAGTGAATTCCTTTTAAAGAGACGTAAATGCTTTTTAGCCCTTTGATTTTTTTGTAGAAGTTTTCTGAAACCTATCTTTTACATAAGATGTGTAAATTTGTTTTTTTACCTAAATTAGAGTAACTTCTTGAAAATTTTTGATAATTTGAAATGGTAAATTTAGTCTAGCCATATGTGAGATATTAATTAAAATGCACACATATACTTTATTACTTTTCTGATAGCATATTTTCTAGAGAGAAAGAGGGGACAATGGGCTGTTTATTACACTAGTCCCCAAAGTTTTATAATAACGTTTTCTTATTCTTTGGCTTAACAGCTTTGGGGACTTTTGATTGGTTAATTCATTAAGTTGAGTGTTCAAACGTTTCAACCATCAATTTTTATCTTCAGAAGTAGTAATTTTGTTTATCATCTATGGGATGTACATCAATTTATCGTCCAGTGTCTTTTCCCTTTAGATTCCTAATATTTTCTTTAACTTTCCATGAACAGAGATAAACATTCACAAATTTTATTGCCAGGGCGGGAAGATACATTGGACTCTAACTTATCAGGGATCTAAAAGGATAAGACAAAGGCCGATACATCCCCAATTATGATTCACAAAATACCACTTCTTTAGATTATAATTAGTGATTGAAATGTTTGGAAACTTAACATAAAAAACCAACCAATCACAATTAAATGAAAGTCATGTAATATCTTTCCTTTAAGGTGCAAGAATTTTTTGTTTCACATAAACATTACATAACCAACATTCCTTATTATTTATCTATCTATCTATCTATCTATCTATTTATCTATCTATCTATCTATCTATCTATCTATCTATCTATCTATTTATCTATCTATCTATCTATCTATCTATCTATCTATCTATCTATCTATCTATCTATCTATCTATCTATCTATCTATCTATCTATCTATCTATCTATCTATCTATCTATCTATCTATCTATCTATCTATCTATCTATCTATCTATCTATCTATCTATCTATCTATATATCTATCTATCTATCTATCTATCTATCTATCTATCTATCTATCTATCTATCTATCTATCTATCTATCTATCTATCTATCTATCTATCTATCTATCTATCTATCTATCCATCTATCTATCTATCTATCTATCTATCTATCTATCTATCTATCTATCTATCTATCTATCTAGAATGAAGATATTCAGATTTCTCAGAGTAATTAAAAATTTCCCAGAATTATTGTTTGGGAATTGTCACATTGCGTGCGCACAATTTTTTTAGGGGGGGGGGAGAGGGGGAGAGTTGCTTTCCTCCTTCCTCCATTAAGAAAAATATTATTATTACAGGATAAAATATTTTGCTTGTAATATAAAACTAATATTTCAATCACTTAAAATCAATGTTGGAGGACCTCTCTTTATTATTTCCTTAGATTTGTTAAGCTTCGCTTCTATAGTTGTTTTCATTCTTGTTCATCTGTTTTTATTGTTGTTTGTGACCTAAACACATTTACATACCCGTCTTATCTGTATGTGATAAATTTTGGGAATATTTTATACTTTATTTTTGTTGGTTTATGTGTGGTCAACATTTATTTGATATGGGACTTTCCCCCAAAGTGCCTGGCGAGCATAGAACCCCCCCTCCCACCCCTTTTTTTCCGTTATGTCTAACTCCTACAAGGTTACCATTTACCAGATAAAATCTAACCTAATGTTAAACATTTAAACACCCCCTCCCCCATCATTTGTTCATCTTTTAAAATAAGGAGGGGGGTGAAGGTTGTACTCCTCCTTCCAACTCTTTTAATGACAACATCCATAAAAGGGAAGAAACAGAATATTATTTGTAAATTTTTCGTAACATTTTATCGAATATGGCTTCGACATTAATATCCGCTGAAATAGAACCGGTTTTCAGGCATACTGAAAACTCATGTATAGCATAGTAATACAGCCAATTTTCCACGAATATTGAAATAAAAATCATGAAAAATATTCCTGTTTAATTATTTTTACGAAAAGTTTAAATGTTGTCCCCTGAAGGCTATGGGTGTAGCAAACAACATATACATGAATTGCTGGTCAAATATCGTACATTTATTTTTAATGTTGTTAGTTTTTTTGCTTTGGTTTTTCATAGGGTAGCTACTGTATAACTCATTTAGTCTCTTCGTCTGTGCTAAAGAAGTAGTGTTTATTTTCGGTTGAAATAAAGAAGACTGCTGAAATTGATTAAATCTATTCTATTAGTTACTTTAATAGAAAAATGTGATTTACTTATCTTCGTCTCTACCTAGGAATGTTGTTATCCTTGTTTTCATATTCTTTAATTTTTGGTAAAATCTTTTAATAAAATATTTGGGTTTGATTAAATTCCAAAAAATGTGTGACAAAAATGTAAACATTCCACCCTTCTTCCTGGGCCTTTCTTTCTTTTAGGGTGGTTGATCCCCCCCCCCCTTCCCAGGCCCAACTTTAACCCTCTATTAAACTAGTCCATAACCTGCCCTGTAAATAAGGAGATTCAGCCTTTACGAGATCTAACTAGACAGACAAACTGACAATCTTACTTTTATTTTAAAAAAGATTAATAATTAATTTTATTTCAGTATTTGCTGCTCGTAACAGTTGGTTCCACAGCTGCCTTCAGAGTCAGGTCAGTCTTTTTATATGGATAGTTGGATCTAGTGCAGTTCACGGTAAATATCTTCCTGGTATCGATTATCGCCAAAAATCTATCAACTTTAAAGGCTGCTAGCAGCCAAACGGCTGAACGTACATGTTTTCTTCGCGCGTTAAAAGACGGCTGATAGATAATCTGGAATGGTAAAGATTCATTGATACACAGGGAAAGCTTAGTAGAAGGAAACATGCGTAAGATAAGTCTTTTTCGCGCATTTATGTGCGCTGAGAGATAACTGTGCACTTTTTAGTAATGACTATTCTAGATTGTTTGTATATTTAATTTAATAAATTTTAAATAACACAGAGAATAAAAATACTGAGAATTTGAATTGATAGAATTAAGCAATTCAACAACAAAAAAATTAAATTCCATAAAACAAACCATTTTAATACAATTTAAATAAAACAAGAGTGAATAAATTCATATGTAGCGAGGCAAAACAAAACGGTGCTACTTATTAAAGTCTGTTATTACCCTGCGGGACCTATAGCTCTAGCCCTGAGGTGCTACCCAGTACTCAGTACAGTACCTATCTTTCTCCTAAAGTAATTACAAACAATCGAAAACCTACTAAATTCCCTCCTTGTTTTCAATTTATCATAACAAATAAAGAAGAAGGGTTTCATGCTCAATAGAAAATTTTAGGGAAAATTCCAACAATGCATTAAAAATTTATTGAATATTTGAAAATGGGTGATGACATTTTTTTTAATCTAAAGGACTGCTTGATACAGAAGCAGCGCTGGAAAAAAAACTATGCATCAAAAAGATTGAAAACATCAAACACTTTTAAACTTTGCAATCAAAATATGAAATAACAATTTCATACGCACATGGGGTTTAAGCAAAACTGTTAAATGTCATGAAAATAGTAGCAAATCTTCTTAATAAAGTAAATATTAGAAAAATGTAAGAATATATTATATTGCCATGATAGGATGTATTTGGTCTGAGGTAGTTTTTAGAAAAGGAGATGGAAAGGGCTTACTAAATTTCCTAAAGATAAGAAGGTAATAAAACATAGTAAAATACAGAGAAAAAATTGACGTTACTGACTAATTGACAGATAGACAAACAGACCTTCTAGAAGAAAATCACACGATTTTTATGAATTTGCTTTTTTAAATATAAGTTAACTTGCTAATATTTTCTATTGTCTACTTTGTATAAATATTTGAATAAAAATTGTTTGTTGAAATAATAGCATTTGATATGAATTTTTAAAAGTGAAGCTTTTCTATTATTAGGGTCGGTCCGTCCGTAGTTCGTCCGGAATGGTTAGTTCTTTTCGTTTCTTTAGTCTTGTTATAATTATCGTTTACAAACTTTGCATGATGATTCCTGTAGTAGTTAGGCACGATGAAACCGTTACAATAATGTCCGTACGTTCATTTAAAACATGTTGATTTCAATATTTTTTACAACAAACTTTTATGTGATATAATCATACTATTTATCTTTTTTTTTAAATGTTCCCTATTATAACTAGGTACAATGTTATGAGCAAAGCAACCTTTATACAAAGGAAAAAATGTTTATTTATAAAGGCAAATAGTTTGTCTTTTGATGTGTATGTTTTATTTTCCTAGAAAATTTTATTATTAAAAAGAATTAATTGAAAACAAGTTTTTTCCAAAATGATCTCTTTTTCTAAGTAGAACATACACACCAATTCAGCTATTTAATATTTAGTATATTTTGACTACGCCCCTAGCTTCTAGAGGCTCTGTATTAAAAAGGGCCTGAAAATTAGCATTAAACAATCTCAAGACTTAAATCTAAAAACAAAATAGCCTTTGCCAATCACAGGACCTATGTAAAGCTTACTTAAAAACGTAATCTGTTCTGTGGTTATTAAGATCTTTATTATTAACTTCAGAGTAACTACTTTACTACTTTATGTAGTAGAATATTCATAAAAATACCAAATGTCATAACTTAAAGAGTAAAAAAGCTCACGTAAAAACGCTAATTGTAAGGGCTCTGCTTTTAAAAAGCTGTAAAAAGATCTTTTTTCATTTTTATTTTTTTCCGTTTTTGCAAACCTGCAAAAGGTTATAGATATTCTCAAAAGTAATTTAGAGCCCTAATTTTTTGTTGTAGAAAAAAGCATATTTCTAGCCAGTGCACTCATCAAAAATAATTTTATTTCCCAAAAGTTCATTTTTGGATCATTTTTTAAACTAGGAAAGCCGGTTAAATTTGAAGCTAAGAGTGTATGAAATAACTTTTAAGGTAATGACATAATTTGTTACAGATTATTTATACCAGGGAAAGAGGGGATATTGGACTCTAAGAGGTTGACTAATCCCCTTATCTTATTAGAACACTCAAAAACATTTGGTAGTTTGTCAATTAATCCTAATTAAAGGACGCCTGCAAGAAATAACACGCTTTAACTGCTGAAAGACTGCCACAAGAAGACCCAATACCCCAAATTATAAGCCTTCAGCTTCAACAACAAAAAAGTTCTAGGCATTTCAAAGTAGCATTTTATGTACAATGGAATTTTTGAAAGATTTCCAATGCTCATAAAAGAAAAAACAATATTAAATTACGTTGCCTAGACATAAAATTATAACCTTATCTTTGTCAGAAACTTAGATTGCCTGTAACTGATTACATTTTTACAATAAAAACACCACATTTCATAGTCAAAATCTATGAAAAAAATTCGATTTAAATTGCATTTTTAAACGAAAATCATAGCGGAAACAAAGGGGTAAACTAATACAAGCTTAGCTGTGATTGGTTGTTAAGCTGATTCAGCCTTCTGATTGGCTACAGTACATTCGGTACAGCGCAAGTAAAACTTAATTTTTTTTAATGATTTTGACTATAAAAATGGGTATTTTTATTGTAAAAATATAATTAGTTACTGGAAACCTAAATTTATGACAAAAATAAGCTTATAATTTTGTTTCTAGGCCACGTAGTTTAATTTTAAAGTTTTCAACATGAGCATTGCAATTCTTTCAAAATTTCCATTGTACATAAAATGTCATTTTAAAATGCCTAGAACTTTTTTGTTATCGAAGCTGAAGGCTTCAAATTTGGGGTATTTGGTCTACTTGTGGCAGTCTTTCAGCAGTTAAAGCGTGGTATTTCTTGCACGCTTCCTTTAAACATTTGAATATTTGTTTATAAGAATATTTGACTTCGTTCTGAATGCACTGAGATATTTTTACAAATAAGTAAATAATTGGACTGATTGTTCCAAAATTATTTTTCAAGTTTCGGTTTAGTCTAGTAGGGTTTAGGCTATTTATAATAGGATATCAGGAGGGTAGTATGGGGTGAATTAGATGGAATAAATCCCTGAAAAGTTACTCTGTAAAAACTATTTTGCTTTTTTTTTAATTGTAATTTTGCAGTAATGTAAGAGCATATGCATTAGAATGAATGCAAATGAGGATGAACTGAAATTAGTTTCCGAATGTGAACACATTTTCCTAGGTGTTTCCCAATCCTATCTCAATATTTGCTACTAGCTAAAAAACCTTCAAACTTCAAAAAAAAATCAAAATTTGAATGTATTAACGATTTATACATTATACATTCAAAGTTTTAATTTTTCAAATTTTGATTTTTTTTTTTTTGAAGTTTGAAGGTTTTTTAGCTAGTAGCAAATATTGAGATAGGATTGGGAAACACCTAGGAAAATGTGTTCACATTCGGAAACTAATTTCAGTTCACCCAAATGAGCTTTACCCTCTCTCCGAGTGTTTATACAAAGCACACTAAGTTTTTTAAGATTAATATCTTTTTAAAACTTTTTTTGATAACACTTGATTTAACAGCTGATATATTCTTATATATAAGTAACAGGGTGTCTATCTATATTTTTTATAGGCTGAACCAATATGACTCTTCTTTACAGCATTGAAGCTTTTCTGGGGCCCTGGGTTGGATTCTGAATATTTTGGCCTTTGAATGATGGAACCTCTATCCTTCTAAAATAAATAATACCAAAAAAATTACCTCCCCTCTACTAAGAAGCGGATCGTGTCAAAGACAAATGATAAATTAAGGATTTGATTCTTTTTTTGTCCCCTGAGAGCCGAAGGACTTGAACAACAAAAAAGTTTTTTTTACTTAAAACAGATTTTTTTTCATTTGGGCTGAGAACCGGTTTTTATCCTATAGATTATGCTGTTTTAACTGAACAAGAAAAGTTCTAAAACTTCCTATTGTCTCTTTTCTTTATTCTTAGTTAAAATCATAGAACATTAAATATAGAAATGTTAAAATATTTAAACAATAATATGTAGACTGTATTTTGGCTATTTTCAAAAAAAAAGACGTAATAAATAGGGAAGAAAACACCTGTAAAAAAATTACTTTCGTCATTTTTCCTTAGTATAATAAAACAATACTTACCCTTTAAACAAGGCTTAACTTTTGAGCTTTTTCTAATAATATTCTTCTATGTTATGTTACCCTAACCCTTTGAACCCGACACAAAATATATTCTAAAACCATCCTATCACAACTTTAACAAAGGCAACCCAAGGCATCAATTCTACTGTTAAACTATGGGAGTAAGAAATCCTCGAAACTCGACAAAGAGTAATTTGGTAGTTTATAGAGATGTCACACAAAAACAAGAACCAATATGTACATACAAATTTATAGCCTAGCTAAAATATATATTTTAATATGCTTGTAAGCATTATTCTATTTCTTGTAAAAGCAGTTGCGTGCACAGTGTTTTGCCAAAGAGTTTGACTCTTGAAGGGATGAAAAAGGGTAAGACAAGTCATACTAATTTCAATTTTAAAAGGGGGAGGTGGGTATTCATAATCAAAATCTTTGAATTATTTGCATGAAAACTCACCCACAAAAAATTCTAATCTACAAAAACTGATAAAGTTGTTTATCATAATTGGGGGTTTACAGCAATTTATCATCTTATCCCCTAAGATCCCTGCTACTGACTGATAGATGTAGTGAATTGTAGAGTAGCTGCATTCCCAATAATTTGAACATGCATTCAATGCATTGTCAATTTTGTATATTGGGATATTGGGTGTTTCAGGGATCCAGGAATTGTCATTCAGCAACTTAATTCAACATGATATTTTAACCGAAATTTTGATATGATAAAACTTGCTTTTGATTGGAGCCAAAGGGAAGTGGATATCAAGGGGAGAAATATGGAAAGTGGACAAGAAGAAATTTTTCAATTGTTTGCTAGAAACCTGAGTTTGATTCTTAAAAAAACTTTTTGGCTCACTACCTCCCTAAAATTAGTGAGGCTCGCTAAAAAATTTGTGAAAATCCCCCAAAATCGCATTAAAAATCTACAAAAATTAAAAAGAATCTTATGTTAATAATTCTTTTATGATTTTATTCAATTTTTGTAGATTTGATTTTAGAGGATTTTTAGCAATTTTTTTTTTAGCGAGCCTCACTAATTTTAGTAAGGCAGTGAGCCAAAAAGTTTTTGAGGAATCCACCTTTACTTGTTACTATTCTTAAATAAAAGTAACATGATGTCTATTTGTCTGTGGTTTCCCTTTTCTGTTATAGTGAAGCTTCTTATGAGTCAAGGAAAGGTTATTAACTATTTTTGGGGCGGGTACCCTAACCCTCAGAATGGAAATCAGCCTGGTTTCAAGTCACCGGGGAGGGCTCTTAGCCAACAGGGTCCTATCCCTGTCAGGTAATATCATTGTGAGGCTCTTAACCCTTAATTTACCTAACCTAACCTAAAATAAACATATAAATTACGTTTTACAAAAATTTGTTTGTGGACTATTTTCGATATGTGGGAAACCAACAAACAATATGGGGAGATAAATTTATTGTCCATTCTCCTATCCCTGCACTTTAGGTAATATTGGTTCTATGAGCATGTTTATAGATTTAGGGTTAATCACTACTTTACTAAGGGTTAATTTTTATAGGCTTTTAACCTTATTCATGTTTATACGTAATTATAACGTCACTGTTTTTAGGGACCAATTCTGAAAGTAGGTTATATTGTTTGACAATTAAGATCTCACAAACAACTGGATCATGTTAGGTCCGAGAGGTTTTATTTTTTTAAAGTCTTGGGATGGTTTTAGTCTATTTTCTGTCCCCTCCCTTCCTATTTCTAATAAAGATCTCCAGGATGCTATCAGCACAGACGCTAGGCCTAGTAGATCACCATCCTTATTTAAAAGTATTAGGATGTCTGTACCAAAAGATCTCGCTAAACCGATATAATTCCTTTACAGAGTAGCCTCTTATAGGTCCTGGGAAGATTTATAACTATTTTGGCAAGGGTATTGCAGCCTTCCAAAGAGAAATTGCCCCTAGAAATAATGACCCCACTCAATAAAAACGAAAATTTAAAATGAGGGGAGGATTAGACTCCCCCAATCCCCTTTTCTTAAGGTCCCATTATTATTTAATAAAAGCTAAGCTATATAATTAAATAGATAGATAGATGGATAATTGAATAGATAGATAATAATTAAATAGATAATTAGGTTATCTCCTCTCTATAACCTTTTAAACTTTGGCATTACAGTATTGATTCTTTGCAAGAGACCAACTATATAATTGCAGAAGCGAAATAGACAAAGGGAAAAACGGACAATTAATTGTTTGTAAATATATTACAGATAGTTAAGAGCAATCACAATTAAAATCTTTATTTGAAAATACTAAAAATTTGACATTTAAAATCCACCACGTTGATACAGGAATCCATCAATAGTAAGGTTTTAAATGGATGGTATTATTCTAACCTACCTAAATTTTCTGTAATCTGTTACGCACTTACAAACAGCCATACTATAAATGAAGAAATGTTTTAGAATCAGAAGGGAGAAAGTTGACAAGATTTAAAACAGAAAAAAAACTGAAACATTTTTCTATTTGTCTATGTATGTGAAAAGTTTACTGTCTGCAAATATATCTGTAGTGGCGCTTTTGATAATGCTTGCAATATTATTCATAGCTTTTCTATAGTTGCCCCTTGTGCATGCAAAGTATTCAGGGATCTTAATGGATAAGACAATAGACTATAAATTTAATAATGTACCCAATGATAATAAACAAATTTACCTCTTCTTTGTTTTTGGTTGAATAATTGTAACACTTCTAGTTTGGAATTAACAATTGAAATTTCAAAAAAGTACCCAGAGTTTTTGAGCCAACGAATAAAACAGCTTTGTTATAAAACTTTGGGCACCAGCGTAATTTACAGTCCAATGTTCCCTCAAAGTTCTCGTAAATTGAAAATGGTGCAGAGCGATGAGCATTTCTGAAGAGTGGTACGACAAAGCAGCAAGTTTTTTTGTCCGTTTGTATTTTAGCTTTGTGCTAAAAAGTAAAAGGGGGGAGGAAGGGGATAAGTTCCATACCATTTGTAATGTAATTTAAAATTTTTGTTCCCTGGGGGTCTAGGTTACCCATAGCAGGTTTTAGGCTATTAAAATATTTTCTGTTTTGAATGAACATATCTAAATTATAGCAAACATTGGCTTTAGGAAGTTGTTAACTTTTAAACAAGAACGTCTATAAAGCATAGGAACAATCTACTTCGTACTTCTAAATTTTTAAAAAACCTATTCTTTTAAAAATATCTTTAGGCCAGATTTTGTAAGATGTCCTAGAATAGTTGAATAAGATTTGTTACATTAATTTTTCAACTTTTACTGATTTTTCTAAAAAAAAAGTTTATCTATAATACAAAGTAGAACAATGTCTGTCTGTCTGTCCGTCCGTCTGTTCCTTAAGATCTCGGTAACCACTGAACCGATCGGATTTTACTCTTCAGGGTATATACCTATTGGTCCTGTGGTGGTTTTAAGCTATTATCTTGTGGGATGGTACACCCCCAACCCCCCCAAAAAAATGGTTTTTAGGCAGTTACTTCACAATAAATGGCAGCACCAGAAATACTTTAATTTTTTTTAAATCACCTCTTGGGGCAAAGCCTCTAGAGGCTAGGGGCGAAACCGCTAGTTTAAATTATATTGTATTATCTAAATTAGATATCAGAAAAATGGGACTGTTTTTCCTTATTTGTAGGGGATGGTGGGTTGTTTTAGCCTTAGTGGCTTTCTTGAAAACTATAAGAGGCACATCACAAAGTAAAGATGATTAAAGTTGGATTCTCTACTAACGTTGCACCATTGTTTACCGGTCAAAACGGCGAAAACGGCATTGAACAGCAAAAGTAAAAAAATTGCATGATTTGATAAATCCTTACAAGGTAAAACTAAATTGATTATAGAGTTGCTGAAATCCAAGATTTGCCTACTGTAAAACCATGACCTCCTTAGTTTTTTTTGTGGTTTTAATTCAATTTCATTCAAAAAAAATCAATCGTTCACATAGGGATTGCGAATTACTAACCCCTGCGATGTTTGAACCCTGCGGAGCTACTCAATATAACCTAACCTTACCTGCCCTAAAGTAATAAACAGACAAACGACAAACTACCTTCCCCCTTATTTTTAATTTATTTCTAGAAAAAACAGGGCAGAATGAATGCAGATTTAGGTTAAAAGTAATGCTTGTTGTGTTGGCCATATTGTCGGCGTGAAGTGGGGAGAGGGATAAGTCGACTATCCATTAGTTTGAAAAGATAGAATTTTTAGTGGTAATTTTTTTAAGGGTGATTTCTTTTGGTACCCTCCTCCAAAATAGTAATAAACTTTCATGGACAAATGAGACTCCTATCTGTTGGTCTTCTTGGCTTCACAAACACAGACAGACATCCTGTTATATTGATATTAGGGTTATTGCGGTTTGCTATTGCTGCGCTGCTCATGGATATAATTATTCTTTTTTTATTTGTGTATCTTCAAGGCCTATTTGAATTGACGAAATTAACATTAGTAAAATATTCAATCAAAATAAATAAAAGATCTTGAAAAATGCGCGTTAACCATACATCAAAATATTTGAACACAATGAGAAACTATTTTATTTAGATTTATTTCTTATATTTTCTTAGGATTAGAACCTTGGAGATGTACGAGACAATTAGATACATTTCACAGCGCCATGTTGAGCATAAATAAATTGCACCCCTCACAATTTTAAAATAAATGTAACATGACGAGGGTTTCGGAAGGGGAGGTTAAGTTAGGTTAGATTATCTTGGATACTAGGTAGTCGCACAGGAATTAGGGCCTCGCAGGATTAGGGCATCAAGCATTGGTTATAAATAGGAATAGTTATAAATAGGCACGGGCTAAAAAGACTGGTTTTAATCTTATGATTGTACATTTTTATATTTGTAGAAAGCTGGATATAATACAATGCAAGACATAGTTTTTTGACATGGATGAGAACCGGTTCCTATCCACCGGATTCGAATGAATACGAGAAAAAAAATTTACTTAATATTGATGGGCTAGTGGGTTCCAAAGCTTGGCAGGCAATTTGAGATAAATTGAAATGCATTAAAATCAGACACACTGATTGTTTATTGATTGTTTTAGGTTAGGTTAGGTTAGATAACTGTTTAAAAAGCCCTACAAGATTTAAGAATTGAAATAAGTGGAAGGGGGGGGGGATGAGTGGTCCATTTATAGGTTCTGCCAAAAATCAAAATTTAAGAGTATACCTTTGAGAAATAAATCAATTTGTGTGATTAGTTCCACTGGCCATCTAAAAAATGAACATACATTTTCTAAATTCGTTTAGCTCAAAATTTGATGAATCTTTGTAAACACAAGGATGACAACATCCGTAAAAGCAAAGCTCAACAAATCAGATAGACAAATTAACATTGACATCTATAAAGTAACAACGTATTCAATATTCAACGATATCTTAAAGTCTGAATGGACAAAAAATGTTCTTAGCCATACTGAAAAATTATGTCTAGCATCGTATTATATCCAGTTTTCTACAAATATAAAGAATGTACAATTAAAAGATTAAAACCAGTTTTTTAGCCCGTGACTTCGGCATCTCGGGGATAAAAAACTGGTTTTAAACTTATAATTGTACATTTTATCTCCGCGGAAAGCTGTTTATAATTTTATGCGAGAATTTACTATCCGTAGAAAACTGTCCATAATACGATGCAATAGAAAACTTTTATCTTTTCAGGGTGGACCCAAGGGACGAGAACAGTAGACTACCAAAGCCACAATTTGAAAGGTAAAATAAACACGAACTAGAACATGTTTTATAGTACCACAATTAATATAACAAGAAACTGTAATACATTTATAATATAAAAATTCGTATGAATTATCCTTATATAAAAATAATAGGATGTATGAGAGTCTATCTGTCTGAACCGAAGGATCTCGCTAACTAATGAACAGATATGGTTCTACTTTACAATTTACAGATCCTGGATTTGGTTTATAAAGATTTTTGCGGAGGGTACATTCACCTTCCCCATAGAAATCACCCCTAGCAAAAAGTAGCTTTCGCTTAATTTTTATATTTTTTAAACTAAAATTTAAATGGTGTGGAGTTGACTCTCCCATTCACATCTATATTTTTTCAATAAATGGAGGGGGGGGTTCAGTGCTCGAAAAACACTATGAGGGAAAGCACCATTTATAATAAATCTGACAAGAACAATTATTTTCAGAGGGCGAAGTGAACAGGATGAAGTAAAAATTATAAATTTTATTGATCACAAACAAGACGATGGATCCTATACTTTTGGTTTTGAGGTAAGAAAGAAAGATAGATAGATAGATGGATACACAGATTAGTAGACAGATAGATAGATAAATGGATACACAGTAGATCTTTTCATGAAAATACCCTTTTTCTAATTTTAATCTTCTGCTAACCTAAAAAGTTACTTTAGGGGCCTAGAAATATATGTACAAAATTTCAGCTCTCTATCTCTACTGGCGACCTAGCGCCAGGCATGTAAAATATCAACAGATAACGGTAGCACGGCGGTTTTAACAATATCTCAGTAATGTGCAGGTTTTCAGCTCTTCTGCATATTTCAATTTAAACACATAAGGCCAAAGATATTATATCCAAAAAATCTTTTGTCAAAGTCTACTCTAGACCTAGCGCCAGTCAGTTTTCTAAAATCATGCATTTTATACCTGTGAAAAATGAAATCGCCAGCGCTAGGTGTAGAGTAGACTTTGACAAAAGATTTTTGGGATATCATATCTTAGGCCTTATGTGTTTAAGTTGAAATATGCAGAACATCTAAATTCACCTTCCAAGCCATTCTCTAAGCATTTTCATTTTTTTTTTGAAATAACGGGATTTCAAAACTGCCTTTTGAAAAGGCCTAAAAAATATCTTTTTTTGTCCCTTTTTTCACTGTATATAGTTACAACTTATTAAGATACTATTTTCAGGTAAAAAAAAATTGGCGCTTCCAGCACCAAAACCGGCAAAAACAGACAGTTAAACTTCTGAAGCCCTACTTAACCCCCTGACAGACCCCCCCTCTATCTTGGCTCCTGTTACAGATAGAGACGTAAAACTTTTTTCTGGTTGTTCATGTGTATTTTTAGAGAATTACTTTTTCTAGTCATAGCGGTCAGACCACTCCTTATCCGCTTTTTAGCGGCCAGCCGCTAAATATTAAAACAGCTGTAGAGCGGCCAATTTTAAAGCTAAGAAAACCAAATTTTATGACAAACTATCATTTTTTATAATAAAAACACTGTAGGACAGGAGATTGCCTTAAGTCCAAAGCATCTAATTGTGCATAGTGTTAGGCCTCTAACATAAGACCTAGGCACAATTCATGCTAAGTACTAAGGAACCTAAATTTAAACTACAATGCATGCTAAATTAACTAAGATCATTACCTTTAAGCCAGGAGAGAAGAAAGAACTTAATAGTTTGGAGATGCGACATCTAAATTTCAAAATTCTTTGAACGTACAGACAAGATTCTTATAGAAATGCTTCGCATCTAGTTCACTTTATTTATACCCTCTATAAATTTGTACAATATAAGACTTTGGTCTAATTTCTGATTGACAGTTTATAGCAATTATCTCGCGCACTTCAGGGCATAAGACACAGATAATATGGTCAGCCCTCAGGCAGTTTTAATGTATTTTTATGCATTTTCAGGCCTATTATTACCAATATAACACTATATATGGGTAATACTAGCCTATCCATGGTAATCTATAAGTGATTGATTATATTATATGCTTATATAAAACATTGTATCTATTGTTAAAGTAATCATGTAACCATTATGTAAAACTAAGTATACCTACAGCCACAGCTACATTTACGTCACAAGTTTAACATACAAACACCTTATTGAACAGACAAGGACTAGATCCTGGTAATAAGTTGTCTTTATAACTTGCACCTCTTAAAATCAGTCAGTTATTCACTAACTCTTGAAATATTAAGTTCTTTCTTCTCTCCTGGCTTAAAGGTAATGATCTTAGTTAATTTAGCATGCATTGTAGATTAAATTTAGGTTCCTTACTACTTAGCATGAATTGTGCCTAGGTCTTATGTTAGAGGTCTAACACTATGCACAATTAGATGCTTTGGACTTAAGGCAATCTCCTGTCCTACACTACTTATGTTTATTATCTCCTATCCTGTATCTTTCATACTTAACTGATTCACTTGTAATATAAATACACTTTATAAAACCATCTTCCTTCTTATGTACTTGATATACTTATATGATATAGATCGAACATCATAACCAGCCATTTATTCTTAAATTAAAGCAATATAATACCGTGCGTGGGTATTTGTTGAACAGCCATGGGTTCAACCAAATTTGTATTATACTTGTGGGAATAAAAGGAAAAGCATTCTTCACTGACAAGCGGACTTTGAGAATGTCTATGTGTATTGCAGTAAAAGTAGGATTTAAGTAGTACTCATAGAAGAGCGATCTCCATATCACAGATTTTGGACAAGCGCCCCATTCGCACAACCAAGTTCAAGAGTTAGTGAATAACTGACTGATTTTATAAGGTGCAAGCTATAAAGACAACTTATTACCTGGATTTAATTCTTGTCTGTGCCATAAAGTGTCTGTGTGTTAAGCTTGTGACGTAAATGAAGCAGGGGCTTTAGGTATACTTAGTTTTACATAATTGTTACATGGTTATGTTATCAATAGATACAAAGTTTACTATAGACATATAACATTAGTTAATCACATATAGATTACCATAGATAGGCTAGTATTACTCATATATGGATGTATATTGGTAATAATAGGCCTAAAAAGCATAAAAGTGCATTAAAATTGCCTAAGGGTTGATCATTTTAGCTATTTCTTGTGTCCTGAAGCACAAGCGATAATTACTCTAAACTGTCAATCAAAAGTAGAATTATATTTCATATAGTACCAATTTATAGAGGGTATAAATAAAGTGATCTAGATGCGAAGCATTTCTTTAAAAGATTTGTCTGTACGTTCAAAGTATTTTGAAATTTAGATGTCCCATCTCCAACATTAAATGTCTCATATTAAGTCAAGAAATTGGCGGTTTCCGTTATTTGTCGTTTTTTGGCGATGGTCAGAAAAAGCATTTTTTTTGTTATGAAAAATAATTGCTCGTCATAAAATTTGGTTTTCCTAGCTTTAAAATTGGCCGCTTTACAGCTTTTTTACGTCTCTATCTGTAACAGGAGCCGAGATAGAGGGGGGTCTGTTATGGGGTTAAGTAGGGATACAGAAGTTTAACTGCTTGTTTTTGCCGGTTTGGGTGCTGGAAGCGCCAATTTTTTTTAAACTGAGAATAATATCTTAATAAGTTGAATCTATAAACAGATAAAAATCTTATTTAGCGCCGCCAAACGCCGTTTTACCCCCAAAATTGGCGGTTTCCGTTATTTGTCGTTTTTCGGCGATGGTCAGAAAAGGTATTTTTTTATTATAAAAAATAATAGTTTGTCATAAAATTTGGTTTTCTTAGCTTTAAAATTGGCCGCTCTACAGCTGTTTTAATATTTAGCAGCTGGCCGCTAAAAAGCGGACAAGGAGTGGTCTGACCACTATGACTAGAAAAAGTAATTCTCTAAAAATACACATGAACAACCAGAAAAAAGTTTTACGTCTCTATCTGTAACAGGAGCCGAGATAGAGGGGGGGTCTGTCAGGGGGTTAAGAAGGGGTTCAGAAGTTTAACTGCCTGTTTTTGCCGGTTTTGGTGCTGGAAGCGCCAATTTTTTTTTACCTGAAAATAATATCTTAATAAGTTGTAACTATATACAGTGAAAAAAGGGACAAAAAAAGATATTTTTTAGGCCTTTTCAAAAGGCAGTTTTGAAATCCCGTTATTTCAACAAAAAAAATTAAAATGCTTAGAGAATGGCTTGGAAGGTGAATTTAGGTGTTCTGCATATTTCAACTTAAACACATAAGGCCTAAGATATGATATCCCAAAAATCTTTTGTCAAAGTCTACTCTACACCTAGCGCTGGCGATTTCATTTTTCACAGGTATAAAATGCATGATTTTAGAAAACTGACTGGCGCTAGGTCTAGAGTAGACTTTGACAAAAGATTTTTTGGATATAATATCTTTGGCCTTATGTGTTTAAATTGAAATATGCAGAAGAGCTGAAAACCTGCACATTACTGAGATATTGTTAAAACCGCCGTGCTACCGTTATCTGTTGATATTTTACATGCCTGGCGCTAGGTCGCCAGTAGAGATAGAGAGCTGAAATTTTGTACATATATTTCTAGGCCCCTAAAGTAACTTTTTAGGTTAGCAGAAGATTGAAATTCGAAAAAGGGTATTTTCATGAAAAGATCTAATACACAGATTAGTAAACAGACAGATAGATAGATGGATACACAGATTAGTAGACAGATAGATAGATGATAAATTTATAGATATATATTTAGTCATACTAAATATAAACATACTATATTTTAACAAGGTGGGTTGGAATAAACCCCCGCAATTAACATTCTCTCTAAAAAAAAGTACATGTATCAGATAGACTTTTAACGTCCTTCCTTTTAATATTTTTTTGTGTATTGGGGGGGGGGGGGGATTGACAAAATTTTGCGAAGGAGGTATATTCTATTATCATATTCTGGCATTAATCTACATATTATTATAAATTGTTAAAATTTACGATTGTGTCTTTTGAATCGTTAATGTCTTAAATAAATATTTCCTATAATGTACGATAGTTGAAATTTATCCTTTCATATCCTTATAATAAGGCAACAGAATGTCTGTCTGTCTGTTTGTCGTTGTGTTTGTATGTTCGTACCGAAGGATCTTGCTAACCGCCGAACCGATCAGGTTCTCCTTTAAAGGGTAGCTTCTCATAGGTACTGGATAGGTTTATAACTATTTTGGGGCAGGGTACCACCAACCTCCCAAGAGAAATCGACCCTAGAAAGAAATAACCCACCTCCCAAATAAGGCCTTATGGGGCGTAGCCGCTAGTATTTTATAAGGTAAGTTTCTTTTTTTAAGATTTTGAAAACTCCTGAACTGATTGAGTTGCCCATTTATGGAACCTTTACGTAGGTCTAGGGTTGTTTCAGGCTATTTCACTTTCAGATCTAAGTTTTGGGAAGGGTTTATGCTATTTTTCTTCCATGTAGATTCTAGGGGCGCAGCCGCAAATAAGGCTTATAACGTAGTAACAAGTTTACATCATATTGTAATACAAAATGCTTAGCTTGTAAAAAGGCAAAAACTCTGAAATTGTCTTACTTAAGCTAAATAAAACAAGGATGACAACATCCATAAAAGCGAAGCACTGAAACGGTAGGACAAACGGACATTAACACTTGTATAGTATCTGAACTGAAAAATCGGAACATAAATGTATAAATGTCGAATCAAAATTGTAGGTAAATTTGTTGAAAAACTGCTTAAAAATAGGATAATGTTTATGGACATACTTACATTTTTGGACTTGATTTTAGAGTTGCTTCGCTTATAATATTGTTCTTTGTTGTCCCAGGAATCAATATACCAAAAATCAGATCAAACGGATAATTAAAACACTTGAAAATTTGTTGTTAAAAAAGTAGAAAAATCAACATGTTTAAAATGGACGTACGGACATTATGGTAATGGTTATAGAGTTGCTACGCTTTCTAAATCGTACCCAACTACTACAGGAATCATCATGCAAAGTTTGAAATTGATAGGACAATTCTAACATGCCTAAATTAACGAATAAAAGCTATCTATCTCGGACGGACGTACGGACGGACGTACGGACGGACGAACGGACGTACGGACGGACCGACCCTAATTATAGAAAAGCTTCGCTTTTAAAAAGTCTAGATTTAATCTAAATGTCTGTATCATGAAGTCTTTGTACATTTTTAGTGCTATTTAAAACAATTGGCGGCTGCGCCAATAGGGATTTTACTTTACTTACACGGATCTTACGGTATATAAGGCAATGGACGATAAATCATTATAAAAGTCCTAATGATGATAAATAATATTACGCCTTCTGAGATAAAAATTATTGGTTGAAAAGTTGGAATACACACTACTAGTATAAAACAAGCTAAACAAAATACCATAAACGTTTTTCAGCAAATAAGATGTAAGAAAAATGTGTTTTTAAACTTAAGTACCAGAGTTTCTCAGTCGGATATCTCCTAAATCAGAAGAGTAGATTGGTTCACTTATTTAGAATTGAAATCTACGTAAACTAAAGGGCCAAGGCCGTCGTTATGGAAAATCAAGTTCAAAGGCATCTTCTATGCGATGAAAAAATAACATTTTTTTAATCTACACACGTAAATTAAGTGTTTTGAAAATATAGTAAATTTTATTCTAAACATCAGAAGATTATCATATATCTACAAATATTTTTATGGTATTTGATTCTATATTTTCGACGGTCCAGCCGCCAATATGATATCAAATAATTTTTTTATTACTTGCTATGTTAAATTTTTTGTAGTTTGACAATAACGCCACACGAATTGAATATTTTTATAGAATTGAATGGTGATTTACAACGCTCAGGTTTTAGTAAAAAACAGCAAAAGAAGTTGTATCAACTTTTTTGCTTTTTATTTAAGATAGCTAGCCGGTCCTTTCAGTAAGTAGTAGATGTAAAATTTTTCATAGAATTCAGATATGCAATCGGTTTTTTTGTAGACTTCTTATTTTTTAAGTAATTTAAGTTTTTTAAAAAAATAATTAAGTCAGTTTTAAGGTACTAAAACGCAACAAAATAAAAGAAGAAAATAGCCAGTATAAACAAAAATAGTAAGATCTTTAATTTGACACCTTACTTTTAAAATTCTGTTGAGTAATTGTTGAAAAAATCTATTTTTTTAACCTCGGTTTAATCAAAACATTAAACCTAAATATTTTCTCATACAGACATAAAAAATATGGGTTCATATATACCATTAGAATGAGAAAAATAATATGAATCCATTGTAAGCAAAATTGAAAAAGTTTAAAAAAATTGTAATAAAAAATAGAAAAAATAAAAAAGTTATTTTAAGAATTGTAACTACTAAACTAGCCAATCACAAATCGCAAAAATTGACGAATCGGGAAGCTTAATCTATAAAATTAACCTATAGAATTGCCAGAAAAAAAGGAGAACGTTCATACAATATATACAATAGATACTACAATAAATATAGTGATATTAAAGAACATGTAAAGAATGAAAAATTATGAACAAATATGCATCAGTCTGTTTATAAACTTCAAAACAATGCAGTTAAAAATACATTATTGTTTCTTGTATTTAAAAAATATCTGCTACATTGCATTGTCTTTTGTTTAGGTTTTTTTCAGGTTTGGTTTAAGCTAACCCTTTAAAGCCGAAAATTATGATTCTTAAAATAAACTTATTTTTTTTATTATAGTTTTATAAAACTTTTTCAATTTTGCTTAGAATAGATTCATAATATTTTTCTGATTCTAAAGGTATATATGAACCCATGTTTTTTATGTCTGTTTGAGAAAATATTTAGGTCTAAAGTTTTTATTAAACCGAGGTTAAAAAAATAGATTTTTTCAATAATTACTCAACAGAATTTTAAAAGTAAGGTGTCAAATTAAAGATCTTACTATTTTTGTTCATACTGGCCATTTTCTTCTTTTATTTTGTTGCGTTTGAGTACCTTAAAACCGACTTAATTATTTTTTTAAAAAACTTAAATTACTTAAAAAATAAGAGGTCTACAAAAAAAACCGATTGCATATCTGAATTCTATGAAAAATTTTACATCTACTACTTACTGAAAGGACCGGCTAGCTATCTTAAATAAAAAGCAAAAAAGTTGATACAACTTCTTTGTAATAATTCCATTTTTTGGTCTTATTGAATTTCCTATTCTACTTATGGCTTCGCCCCTTGCATGTAGGGGCTTTGTATTTGATGGAGTAGTAAGGAGGCAGAAAATAACATAATACTTTGATTTAGAAAGGAATAGCCTTAAACCATCCCAAGATCTTTATAAAACTTTATAAAAAGAACCTACTTAAGATATTAAAAATTGCTTATATGCGTGATTGTAACTTTAAATATATAGGCGTAATGCCTCGATTTATAAACAGGTTCAAATCATTAGGTAGACATTATAAAAGGAATGTGGCTTTCAAGTAAGAGGCCATCAATGAGATATTATTGGCATACAGGTATTATAGAACAGTTGGCAAATGACAAATGACGACTTAACGCCGTTTTGTAAAATGGTGGAAAAGTATAAACACCATAAAATTAATAGCTTGCATATTTCACACATTTTGTATCATTTAAACGTCCATCATTATCTATTATCATCAGGGATCTCAAGGGATAAGACAATTGAAGATTAATTCATTTACATCCCCAATAATAATATAAAATTACGTCTTGATAAACAAGGATGACAACATCCATAAAAGCGAAGCAATGAAACGGTAGGACAAACGGACATTAACACTTGTATAATGTCAGAACTAAATAATCAGAATGTAAATGTATAAAGATCAAAGCAAAATTGTAAGTAAATTTGTTGAAAAACTGCTTGAAAAAGGATAATGTTTATGTACATAATTACATTTTTAGGGCTTGATTATAGAGTTGCTTCGCCTATAACATTATACTTTGTTGTCCCAGGAATCAGTAAACAAAAAATCAAATCAATCAGATTATTAGATCATATAAAAATTTGTTGTTAAAAAATTTAAAAAAAAAACATGTTTAAAATGAATGTACGGACATTTTGGTAATGATTATAGAGTTGCTACGCTTTCTAAATCGTACCTAACTACTAAAGGAATCACCATGCAAAGTTTGAAATCAATAGGACAATTCTAACCTGCCTAAATTAACGAAAAAATCTATCCGTTACGAACGTACGGACGGACCGACCCTAATTATAGAAAAGCTTCGCTTTTAAAAATATTGATTGAAAGTTTTGACACGGATAGTTAGGGAACCAGCCAATCTATGATTTACACGAGTAGTCAAAGCTTTTAGCTAATAAATATGATGTGGTTTTAAAACTTTGGGTACCTAGGTAATGTGTCCCCTTTCTCCCTTATCATCAAAATGAAAAAAAAAACAGTTTTTGGTTGGTGAAAAAAATTCATTGTTTTTTCTTTTCAATAGTTTATTCCATACAGAATTTTATATGGCAATTCATATAGCTTAAAAATTAATGTTATTCTTTAAGAAATAAAATTTAATGACCCTCAAATATTCTTATTATAAATTCTATTCTTTTTAACTATAAATAAAAAAAAAATGAAATAAAAATGCATATATTTATAATAGTATTAATTAAGTATAAACAGTTAAGATAAGAGACAAGTTCTCTGAAAAAAAGCCATATATTTATTTTTTAATCATCAATGATTATATTTGACTATTTTCTATAAGCTCAAAAAAGCGAAATTTAAAATGAGTGTCTTATATATAAATATTTTTTATACTGGTACACAACGCTATACTAATAATGACTTATAAACATAAACCTTCAATCATCTATATATTCTATTATATAAAATAGTAAGGTTTTTTGTCTGTAGGGGGGAGGGGGGGGGGTGTGGACTTCTCACCCTCATCCCCATAAAGACCCAGCTAATCCACTTTATAATTTGCTTGGTGTGTTGGCCTGTCATTAATGCTAAAAAATACACAAATGATTTATTATAAAGGCATCGGATATTCTTTATCTCCTTTTTTACCTTTTTTGCTAACACTTCCCTTTACCACTTTTTTATACTTCGCTACTTATTGATGTTACCATCCTTGTTTTTTTTTCAATGTGTTTATTACCCTTATTAATATATACATGAACCTTACAATATAAAAACTCACCATAAAAACTTGCTAGCATAACTAATTAACTTATTTTAGTATATATCTATACATTATTACGGTGTGTCTCATCTGTTTAATTTTGTTTGCAGCTTGACTTCAAAACAGATTATTATCCGCTGGATTAGAAACTGTTTTGAGCCATACTGAAAAAACATGTTTCCTCTCGTAGTTTTCTATAGATAATATTTTTTTTTTAATCAATACCAGATTTGTTTGCCTTTGCCTTCGGTCTCTCGGGTTTAACAAAACTGAAATTATTTTTATATTTTTTTTTTATTTTACAATCTGCAGGTAGCTGTTTATAATGCGCTGCGATAAATAACTCTATAAAAAGCTTCAAAATTCATATTAGATAAATAAAGTAGGTTTTATAACAACATGGCGTAAGTATGTCAACCAATAACATTTCTACTGTGAACGAACAGATGAAAATATAGTAATCTAGCTTTTATTTTGCGGATTTTTTTATGTGTACTATTGTATTACTAACGATAGGATTATCATACAAATGCCTAGACATAAACAAAGTAAGTTACAACAAATAGTAGCGAAGCTTTTTTAATATTAAATTAATTATTTCAATCTACAGAAGAGTCAATTTATTTATTATCGTCCATTAATTGTCTTATCTCTTAAGAACCCTTGTTTTTGGTGAAGCAAAAATAGTTATGTATGAAATACAATTAAGCATACTACATAATATTCGGGAGAGGAGGGGACATTGGACTGTTTATTTTACTAGTCCCCAAAGTTTTATAATAACGTTTTCTTAATCGTTGGCTTATTGAACTTTGATTGGTTGTTTCATTATGTTGAGTGTCCAAACGTTTCAACCACTAATTGTAATCTACAGAGGGGTAATTTGTAATCATTGGGGATTTACATCAAGTTGTTGTAAATTGTCTTATCCCTTTAGATCCCTAACATAATATGTATTATAGGTAAAATTTCTTATTTTGCTGGTTCATATCATTATGCATCCCCTCATTAACGTGTAATATAGTAAGAAGCCTGTGTGGTAGGGGGGTAGGGGTAGTTCAATTGTAAAAACAGGATTTTGCAATTCTATTCTTTAATGAAAGAAGATGTAAGTAAGCTTAAAGGTCACATTAATTAAAAATAATTCAAAAGAATAACTTAATATAAAAGGCATGCCATATACACCTTAAAGCATTGTACAATTTTAAGTTGAAATATTTATATTATGTGCTATAAATGTATGCTAATGGCTACGCTCTAAGCCTCTAGGGGCTTCGTTTATCCTAAAAAAGGGGGAGTTTTTTTTCTCTTATTCAATTTCTATTTATAGGCAATTTTAGACATCCTACAATCTACCCAAGATAAGCTTCCCCGAAAATACTATGATAATTAGTTCTTCCAGTGACGAGATCTTACTGGTTACTAGGTCTTACTGGAATTCTATGCATATATTTCGACCCACAATTTTTTTTTTGTTAAAAATAGAGAGATTTTCATTTATTGGTGCAATAGCTACACTTGGGAGGATTTACCCTCTAGCCAAATAGCCTTAAATCTGCCTTAGAGATCATATACCCAGTCATCCAATTAATTAAGTATGAGAATTATACAGTACTGTGTTTTACATATTCTTCAAAACTTAAAACTTAAATTGCTCAAAAATAAATGAAATATCATATTGATTAAGTTAAGACTTAATTTCTAGAAAAATTTATTCATTTCAACAAAAATGCTATAAAAAAGCTAAAAAACAAATGATAATTGTACTTTTTTTCCATGAATTGAATAATCAAACAAGGAATAAAAAAGAAAATTATTATTTGATAGCAATTTTAATTGCCCCTATAAATCTTTAAAATATGAAAGTTTAAGATTTTTAAGTTTTGAAAATAGATTGTAAAAGTTAAATTACTATTAATTGGAACAAATTTTAAATAAAATAGCTGTCCGTCAATAACTAACGCACAAACAAACTTGATGAATTGTAAATTGTAGATAAGATTGAATTTTATTATGAAGGAAATTGCAGAAAGCTTGTTAATGCGAAGTCCGTTGCATGTTTCATCTATGCAATAAGATCCTAAACAGAGTTGCCGAATTTCATGCAACTATGTATCATCTTTGCAAAAAGATCCCAAACAGAGTTGCCGAATTTCATGAAACTATGTATCATCTTTGCAATAAGATCCCAAACAGGGTTGCCAAATTTTATGTAACTATGTTATAACTATGCAAATATATCTCAATCAAAGTTGCTGAATTTTATGCAATTATGTTATAACTATGCAATATGATCCCCAAAAGAGTTGCCAAATTTGTGTTATGATGTTCTATCTATGCATTAAGATCTTAAACAGAGTTGCCGAATTTAAATATATTTTAAGACAGGCCCAGTTTTATATTCGTAGAAAACTGGATATCATACTTTTTCATATGGCTGAGAACCGGTTCTAATCCACCTGATTCGAATTAATACGAGAAATTAAATTATGAGTTGCTCATTTTCACCCTTTCCTCCCCCCCTCCCCCCCTTTTGTGTTAAATCAAATTTAAAAGAATTTAAATAATAATATTTTAGGACTTTTTTCAAGAAATTTTTGGCAACCCCTATGTCTCCCTATTGTAAAGCTTGAAACAAATTATTTAGAAGATTTTTCACGGGCGTGAGAATATGGCTTACAGTCTTAGTCAGGGATCTAAAGGGATAAGACAATGGACGATAATTTGAGCTTCATCCCAAATGATGATAAACTAAATTGCCCCTTCTGTAGAACAGTAGATTAAACTATTGAAAAGTTTGTATACTAAAAGTTTAAAACCAACCAATTAAATTCAACAAATTTTAAGCTAACTAATAAGAAATTATGATTATAATCTTCTGGGCAAAAATGTACATTGTCCCCCATCCCCCTCCCTAGACTAATACAGTACACAATAAAGTTAGTATGTCTAATTGTATGTACTTTACAATTCATGTGTAGGTCTTTCGATCGGTCTGTCTGTTATATTGGCAGATTTTCTGCAGATAGGCCGATGGATCAGCTCATAATTTTTCTAAAGCAGAAAACTTTTTTTCTTCAATAAAGGTAATTTATAAATATTTGTTTTATTTATAATTAAACCTTTATTAGATCAGTCTTATTTCTTTTTTCTGTATAAAGAGCGTTGAACAAAATTCAAAGCACAGCCAATCAGTTAAATATATCACAGTAGCTGACTTTCTGGTATATAGAGTTACTACGCTTTCTAAAACCGTTTAATACGATGTCTTAATACTAGAGCGTTAAAATTATTTTTTAGAAATTCTATGTCAACTTTACAATTAGAACTTTAAAAAAATGGATTTAGGCTATTTCCTGAAAAATTGGTGTTCGAGTCAGTCAATCAGTGAGAGAAAAAAAGGCTTAACATAATTAATTTTAGAATTGTGTACTGTACTTAAAAATTATTAAATTAGCAAATCGTGTTTTAATTATTTCACATTTTAATTGAAACGTCCCTAAGTTTATTCGTATTTAAAACATTTATTATACATTATATTTTTTTCATAGAACTGTTTTTTTTTATTATTTCGTTTAAGATCGATTTTACGTAATTTATTCACTTATATTTCAAAGAAATCTTGAATGGATCCAAAATCATAAAAATAAAATAATCCTCTTGCTTTTTAAAGCTTGCATTGGCCTGTTAATTACAAATTTTGACCCAAAGTTTTCTCTTTTAGCCTATAAACTTTGGGTACTTTTATTAAATTTCGATTGGTTTGTTTATAAAATTGAGTGTCAAAACGTTTCAACTAAAAGTTTTAATCTGAAGATGGGATATTTTGTCTGTCATCATTGGGGTCTATCATTTTATCATTCATTGTCTTATCCCTGAAGATAACTATTTATTTTACCAACAGTCCAAGTAGTGCTAGTGCCCCTAAAGGCTAGGGGCCAAGCCAATAGTTTAAAACTAAAACATAAATCCTTAATGGTTCAGGCTGTGTGTTTTAGTCAGGGAGTTTAAGGGAAAAGACAATGGACGATAAATTAATGTACAAACCAAATGAAAATAAACAAAATCACCCCAAAATTAACTGATGAAACATAGCAATTAAGATTTAATAAAAGTACTCAAAGTTTTTTTAGCAAACTAATATGATAAAGTGGCTATAAAACTTTGGGTACCATTATAATTTACAGTCCAATGTCCCTGGATTTTAGTAGAGGCGCTTCTTCGTGTGTAATGATTTGTTAATGACTTTTGTCATTCTAAAATACACATAAACCCATGTATGGTAGCGTAGCATGGCTACTCTATAGTTAGATAATGACGTACGTTAGTCTGACAAATAAACGTAGTCATTACAATCACCATTCTCATTGTTTGTCCTTTATTACTAACTAGCAGTTTGAAAGATTAAAGCCAGAGGCATCTAAATTAGAAAAGAAAAAAAAAATCCATACCAAGGCTTCAATCTAAAGTTAAATAGCCTAAAACTATACTGAAACGTTTGGAATTGTTGCTTAAAGTGACAAGACAATTTAGTAAAATTTACATTAGTTTTACAAAGAAAAATTTAAAAATTTTGGGAAGGTTTTTTTCTAGGGGTGATTTCTGGGTTTTAAATACACCCAGAATCCATAATAAGATACACTGTAAGGAGAACCATATCAGTTCAGCGGTTAACAAGACCCTTCGGTACACACTTCGGACAAACTTTTATATAAGGATTGCACGTCTGCCTTAAAATTTAGACCATTTTGAACAATGCACTTTGACTTTACTACCTTGACTATTGTAATTTTTGTTTAAATGTTTGTTTTTACAAAAATAAGGAAATCGTATTCTAAAATGTAAAACAATAAACTTTAGTTTGGTTAGTTTATTAACCATTTTTTAAAGGACAAGGATGACAACATCCATAAAAGCGAAGCACTGAAATGGTAGGACAAACAGACATTAACACTTGTATAGTGTCAGAACTGAATAATCAGAATATAAATGTATTTGAAGATTTGAAGCAAAATTGTAAATAAATTTGTTGAAAAACTGCTTGTACAGAATAATGTTTATGGACATACTTACATTTTTAGGACTTGATTATAGAGTTGCTTCGCTTATAGTATTGTACTTTGTTGTCTCAGGGATCAGTATACCAAAAATCAGATCAAACAGATAACTAGATTACATAAAAAATTTTTGTTAATAAAGTAGAAAATCAACATGTTTAAAATGGACGTAAGGACATTCTGGTAATGATTATAGAGTTGCTACGCTTACTTAATCGTACGCTACTATAGGAATCATCTTGCAAAGTTTGAAATCGATAGAACAATTCTAACATGTCTAAATTAACGAATACAAGCTATTTATCTCGGAAGGACGGACGGACGGACGGACCGACCCTAATTATAGAAAAGCTTCGCTTTTACTAATTATGTTTATCGTTCAGTGTCTAATCCCTTAAGATCTCTGGGTTTGTACAATATGATATTGTTCAATTTATTCTACTAATTTTTCTGTCTTTAAAGGGTTAATATTGTTTGTTATACAAGCGATACATAACCTTATCGTCCTTGTCATATCCCTTTATCCCTAGAAGTAAGAAGAAAATAAAATGCATATTTTATTCAAATGCTCTACCGTGGCTCTACACGTTGCGCACCCGCTCGTCGTCGGGGAAGTGATAGGTTCGAATCTCGGTTTAATAGTTAGAGAAGGGGGAATGCCTTGGCCCAAAACAGGTATAACTTATTACCATGCACAGTTAGATCTCTTCAGACAAAGGTCTTGTAATCAAAGAGTTCGTTGTCTGATGGGTGTTACTTAACCTAAAAGCCCCGGGTGTTTGGACAGAAAAGGTGACATGTGGATCCTTAGTCATCCTAGGTTGTTGGACCTGACTTTTGAGTGTCATGGACAGCATCAGCGCCCGTATGATGTAATTAAAGAGGTAATTCTTCAAGTGGCATATCCCTGGCGCCTATTTTTAAATGTCAAACGGCTGTGCCATTTGTGTTAACTCATTTTTGATTATCTTATAGAAATAAAGATTATTAGATATAATCTTGGACAGTGGAAAAGTTTCTGAAATATGAATTGCACGTTCACATAAAGTACCATGTTAAGCACTGATAACCCCTCATATTTTCAAAATAAATTGAAAATAAAGTTGGGGGGCAGATGTAGTTCTTTGTTTGTTTGTTTATCACTTTAGGTCAGGTTAGGTTATACTGGATACTGCATGTTTAAAGGTTCCCCACAAGGGTTAGTCAAAAAATATAACCATTACCCACCCCTTTTTAATTAAACAAAAATAAAATAGGGGGAGTTAATAGTGCTAAAACATGATTTAAAAACTTACAGAAGAGTTGTCCCTAAAATGATGGCAGTAATGATCAGTTTTTGTAGTAATTTAGGTGCCACTACCATAATAAACATGTTTATGCATTTGTACCAAATATTTGTTAGGTTAATAAAGCCTCGCATGGTTGAAGTCTCACTATTTATTAGACCCACAAGGGGTTAGGTTTAAGTATAAAGAAGTATAAAGTTTATCTTATTATTTGCAATTACTTACTGTATAATACTTTACTGTTTTAAATGTTTATAGATTGTCAATGATTTTCATACCGATTATATTTCTGCTTCTATAAAAATGGATTCAACTCCCTAACTGTTAACCTTTAATAATTATTAATGTCATTATCATTTCATTTCGTTGTGTGTGTATGTTTATTTAAAGAAAAGAACATCCATGAAGATTATTTTTTTCATAAGTGAAACTTTTCTAAAATTAAGGTTGGTCATTCAGCAATAGTTAGCTATTTTTGTTAATTTCAACAAAATTGCTAGATGACTCCTATAACAGTTAGATAAGATTTAGAAAGCTTAGCAACTCTATTATGGATACCAGAAAGTTTTTTGTATGATACAATCATCCTATTCATCTGATATTTGGGGTAATGTTTCTTAGAACAACAAGGTACAATATTATAAGCGAGGCACCTCTATAATTAAATCCTAAAAATGGAAGTATGTCCTTTTTCTGTATCCTGTATCAACGCGATTTCCCAAGAAATTTATGTGCTATTTTAATTAGACGTACAAATTATTGTTCTGCTTATTAAGTTCTTACAATTTTTAAGCGTTATTATTCGTATGTCCTTCCTTCTGATTTTTTGGCAGGGGGGGGGCGAATTATACACAGATATATTGAGCACTTTACTTAACCCAAAATCGAGGGTGGTGTAAGAAAGTGTTACTGAATCGTCAGGGAGGGGGGGGATTTAAAACACTCCCTAAGGTGTCTCCCACCTACCTAATGTTAATTTTTTTGTTAACTGATGCATGCCAAAATTAATTTAAATTAATTTTTATTTCATTAATAACAAAATTATTTATTTCCTTTAATGTTGCCACCTTGTTAATACTGCATAACATATATATGTGTGATACATAGGCATTCAATGTGGGGGAGGGGGGGGGGGCCGGAGGTGAGATAGAGGTATATCAAAAACCTTCAAAAATATTTTTAAACCCTGTCACAATTGGGATATGTGTAAACTAAGCATTGTGTTTAGTATTTTATGACAAATTCATTACTTCGTTTTCTTTTAAATATCAAGGAGAAATGTTCTTTCAAAACAACAAACGTCTATCATTTTAGCAAGGAGAAATGAATTCCAGACTATCTTATAGTAATTAGATATTGATATTGATGACCATGGAAAGAAAACGAAGTGTTGGGTTTCGTCATATTTCCATAGTAGCTTTTGATAGGTTATTTAAGGTTAGGTAAATGTTAATAATTTGCCCGCATGGTTAGGGAATTAGCCCCGCAGGATTAAAGCCCCCGAAGGGGCTAGAAATATGAGAAAAGCTACTGTGAAAATACAACGAAACCCGCTACTTTGTTTTCTTTCCATGATCCGAGATTAGTATTAAAAGAGTCATTCTCATTTGAAATTTAAACCTATTTAATCGTTAATGCATTTGTATAGATGAGAAAAGTATGGTGATTTTTTAAAATTAATTTTAATTTTTTTCAGTATGACTATGTAACCGATTTATATCCGCGGTTCTCAGCCATACTGAAAAAACATGTTTTTCACAAATATTAAAATAAATTTCGAAAAATTAATACCAGTTTTGTTAGCAAGGGCCCGTGGAGAGTTTTCTAAGATTATAGAATAACTCCTTCCCAACCTAAAAGCGTAGGAAAAATGTGTCAAAAAAGTGCAAAAAAATCACCAAAACTATTTTATTCATTTTAAATTTTCTCTTTAAATATCTTGAGATGTGTAGCCGCTCTATAAATATGATTAATGGTAACAAAATTATTAAATGAATTTATGATAACTTTGTAAACTAAATTACTTATTTTCTTTGTATAATTCTCAATATAATATGTTCTTTTTTTTCAAAATTATAAATTCATTTCACATTCTTAGAGTTTTCTATTCTCGTTTTTGCACTTTTTTTTAAGGTTGAAATCTGCAACAAATTTTTGTGATATCTTTTAAAATCAAGCAATTAACAAAGATGATAAAATTCAAAGGTGTTATTTTAAAGATATTTTGCTGCCTGTTGAAATGATCATAATTAGGACAATACAAAATTTTGGGTGTAGTCCCTTTCGTGGCAACGCCTCTTAAGGGGCGTTTCGTCGTATTTTCACAGTAGCTTTCCCCATATTTTTAGCCCCTGCAGGGTCAATTGCCTAACCCTGCGGGGCAATCACCTAACCTAAAATAACCTAACGAAAGCTACTGTGAAAGTACGACGAAACGCCCCTTAAGAGGCTTTGCTACGGAAGGGACTATACCAAAAATATTTTGTATATTTGTATACTAAAGGCAATATTTCATTTCTAAGTCTTTGGGGGAATATATGTTATCGTCCATTGGACTATCTTTGATTTTTATTATATAAAAAATATGATAACTATTTGTTAAAAGGCATGTTTGATTCAAAAAGTAAAAAATCCAAGATTATTGGGCATATGAGAGTCTAAATTATCTACATTACATGAACATCCCTTCATCTCAAGTTTTAAATAATCCAAGATAGCCTGATGATAAAGGAAGATCTCGATCATAACTATTTTCGGATAGATTCACCCCCTCTCTTTCTCCATTCCCTTTGAACTGGATGGTTCTGGATTATATATTCCAAAACTTGCTAGCGATAAGGTGTTTATACAAGTGCGCCAATGTTTTTTTTTATAAAATTGTTAAAAAATGACATCTGTTTGGTTTTCCTTTGCAACTAAGCTTTTTTTTAGGTACAGGGAAGGTTTTTAACTATTTTGGGAGAGCGTATCTCCACCCTCCCAATTTAAAATCACACCCCCAAATTTTTTTTCTGAATATTTCTTATCAAAACTTAAATTAAAAAGTAGAAGGGCGGTTGACTTATCCCCCTCCCACCTTAAGAACACCTAGAGGCTTCTTGGGGGCGTCCGTTGCCCCTAGTCTTTCTTAAAATAAAAGCTATGTCTTGCATTTTTTTTCAATTAGGTGTTTGATCGTAATTTCATATGGTAAAAATATTTTTCTTATTTAATTGTTATCCTAATAAGATAAAAGTTATGCTTGAAAATTGTTTTAATGGCTATTTTTATATGTTGCATTTTTAGATAAACGTCAGAATTTGCGTCAGAATTTGCGTCATTTGCGTCATTTATATTTCAGATTTTTATTACCCGTCATCAGCCTGATATCTAGTTGCCGAATGTGTACGCAGTTTCCTGAGTGTTTCCTCATTCTAGCTCAATATTTACTACTAGCTAAAAAAGCTTCAAACTTCAAAAAAAAAAATCAAAATTTAAAAAATTCAAATTTATAATGTATATTGTATAAATCGTTTACACATTCAAATTTTGATTTTTTTAAGGGAAGTTTGAAGATTTGTAGCTAGTAGTAAATATTGAGCGAGGATGAGGAAACACCCAGGAAACTGCGTACACATTCGGCAACTAGATATCAGGCTATCTAATCCAAGATATGAAAGGTTGGTTAATAACCCTTGATGAACAAAAATAGCAAAGATGTTATCACATTGAAACTAAAACTCTAAATAGCCACTTCGTAAATAAAACATTGAAGACTAAAGTATAACTATCTTTAGAAGTAGACAGCTAAATTTTGATTTTTAGTATCGAGACTTTCATTCTGTACATCCTTCGGTCGGTATCATTTAACGTAGAAGCAAATAATTTTCATAAATATACCTTTTAAGTTCTTTCCATAAGAGTACATTTGAATCACTGCATCCCCTCCCCCCTTATTGAAAATAAATTCAAAATTAGAGACAAGGGAATTTTCTCCCATGCCAAATTTTGATTTTACAGAAGAGAAACTAACCTCCTTATTTTCTATTTATTGCAAAGTTAAAATGTCCCTTCTTTTGCTATTGAACTTTTTTGGTTGAGTTGTATGTATATGAAATGACTTTGAAGGGGTTAAATATAATTATCATAAGTCGAGTTTGTATGTAGTTTTAAATATAAGTAAGCATCTACGTATTTTTAGTAGCGAAGATACTCTATAACATAAGTGTAGTACATTTTGCGACTACTGCATACACTAAAAAGCTGTTTGGCTGGGATGGTTGCGGCTGAGAGTGGTTGCTACCCCTGATTTGAATTGATTGTAATTGATTATTTGGACAAAGCCCATATTGTCCTGTTGTGACGTCATAGATTTCGGTATAGGAGAAGGGAAGGGGAGAAGAAATTATCTTCAAAGGAAATGGGGTTATCCTTTTCCTTTCCCTTTCTCTTTCACGAAATTTATGACGTCACAACAGGATAATATGGGCTTTGTCATTATTTGTGTATAAATAAATTAATAAAAATCAAATTATAAATAAAATTGATTAGGACAATTTATTTCTATATATTGGTAATTTTAAATTTCCCTAAAGAAATCTTAAGAACGCGCATATTAACACAAACATTATATGATTAAAATTTTAGTTAAGATAGGGTATTAAAGATTATATATAATTTAATGTAAAAAGACTCACTTCCATGACATTTTTTATCCCCATAATTAACATCTAATTAAAACAAGAACGTCTAAAAACAAATCTGGAAATAAATAAAATCTGCTACGAAGTGGAACACGGGGTCTTATTTGATAAGACAATGGACGATAAATTGATGTACATCCCAAATGATGTATATACAGTAAACCACTTTCTTAAATCATATTGGTTGGAAAGTTTAGACACAACTAGTTTGGAACCAACCAATCAAAATTCATTAAAGTATTCAATATTTTCATCCATCAAATAGGACAACTAGGTTATAAAACTTTGGGTACCAGTGTAATTTACATACAAATGACCAATCATTCGATGGTTAGTAATAACCTTTAACCAGAAAAAAAAACAATATATATTTTAGAGTAGCCTTGCTACTAAGATATTCCTGTATTTGAAGTAAAACAAGGACTATTACGTCCATTAGTATAGTGAAGCTGTTATAATAGCAAAAAATACAGAAAATAGAGAGTTTAAAATAAGAGAAAAGAAAGGAGGGAAAAAAAGATATTGGGAAATAATATTTTAGTCCAAACTTCAATACTCGTACGTCAAAAGTATAGGGATTTAATTGTTGATTATAATAAAACAGCTTATAGTGTCTAAACAATACAAAAGACCAATGATGGGCCAATATACATTATAGAAACTCTACAAAGTGTCCGAAAAAAAATTATAGCCGTGTGACGTAAATAGATCCATCTCTTTTTAAGGGGTTTCCTTTTCCACTACTCCTCTCATCTCTCCCTTTTATGACGTCACACAGCTTCTTTTTTCTGAACTTTGTAGTGTCTCTACATTTTACCATTGGTCAATTACAGTGTTTACTGGCCTTTCATTGGTCATTTGTATTGTATGACGTCCATCCTTTTATAAGCACTATAAGCTGCTTCGATTATAATATAATCAACTGACATATGACTTTAAACCTAAAATGCAGAAAATCTTTGTTTTTAATAACACATACAACATTCATGAAGACAACTCCCTTATTAATCTTAAACCGTGACTTTAACAAAACTGTGGTTTCTTCAGGGAGGGAGGGGACATTAGCCTGTAAATTATACTGATATCCAAAGTTTTATAAGCACATAATCTTATTCGTGGACTTAAAAACTTTGGTTACCTTACATACTTTTTGATTAATTATTTGAATTTTTACATTTAATAAGTTGATCAGCAGAAGGGGTAGTTTTGTTTTTCATCATTTGGGATATAAATTCATTAATCTATCATTGTCTTATCCCATAATTCCAAGACTAAAGAAGTATAAAAGGCTTCTCTGATAAGTCTATCTCCACAAGACCAGCTATTTTCGAGATCATTTGCTACTTTATAAAGTAGATAGAAACTAAATGAATCCTCGCTTTTGAAATATCTATCTAGCCATAATGAAAGTATAAATAGAAGATTATGAGTTTTAGAATCGTTCATTATTTTTATTTTGGACGATTTTTCAGGCAACTTTACTCAAATAATATTAAAAGCGAAGCTTTTCTATAATTAGAGTCGGTCCGTCCGTACGGCCGGAACCGATAGATTTTTTGTTAATTCAGGCATGTTAAAATTGGCCTATCGATTAAAAACTTTGCAATGTGATTCCTGTAAGAAAGTCTAGCAACTCTATAATCATTACCAGAATGTCCGTACGTACATTTTAAACATGTTGATTTTTTACTTTTTTAACAATAAATTTTTACGTGATAAAATTATCCGATTGTTCTGATTTTTGGTATATTGATTCCTGGGACACCAAAGTACAATATTATAAACGAAGCAACTCTATAATCAAGTTCTAAAATTGTAAGTATGTCCATAAACATTATTCTATATCAAGCAGTTACAAATTTACTCACACTTTTGCTTCGATTCTTATACTTATATATTAATATTCTGATTATTTATTTCTAACACTATACAAGTGTTAATGTCCGTTTGTCCTACCATTTCAGTGCTTCGGCTTTATGGATGTTGTCATCCTTGTTGAAATATCTATCTAGTCATAATGAAAGTATAAATAGAGGGTTATAATTTTTTGGGCGATTTTTAGGGCAATATTTCTTTACACACAAAAGGTATTTTGAACAAGTTATTCTCTGAACTTGTTTTAGGTAATACTAGCGGCTTCGCCCCTAGCCTCTAAAAAATCATAGATAGACAAACGGACAAAGTGGGTTATAAAGCAGATGTTGGGTGGTCATAAAAAATAATGGGAAAATATAGAAAGATAAATAGAAAATCAAGAAACCTAAAAATATATTTATGTCCGACGTACCAACAAACAGACCAATTGATTTATATATACTGAAAGCTCTTTGTTATAGTAAATCTTAAAACAAAATTTCAGTCATCTATCTTAAAAAGAAGCCGAGAAAATTACATTCTTCCAAAATGCTTTGGACAGACTGGCAGAAATACAGATGAAAAATGATAATTATTTAGTCAATAGGCTTTGAAACTTGAAAATGCATCATTTAATAGCTCTGTTCAAAAATCCAAAGTTGAACTAATGGACCGGCCTACTGAGTATATTCTCGTGACAAGGGCGTTTTCTGTAAATCTTCTTTTTTTGATGAATGAAAAAAGAATTATCTTTAAAGAATCATCATTCTTAATCTTAAAAAGACACTTTTTATTTTGATTATTAAAATATTTTAAGGAATTAAAAGCCTTATTTTGTATAAAATAAACGTGGAAATTGGGGAAAATTGTCGTTAATTTAATTTGCTGACATGGACATCATTTATTGGTCAGTTCGTTCATCCAGTAGGAGGGGAGGGGACGGTGAGGGAAGGTGGAGGATTCGTTATTTTATCCAGCTACAAGTTTCACTTTATTAGAGAACATGATAATCTGGTGTAAGATTCAAGTAATAATAAAACCATTAATGATTTTCGCTCCCAGTATGGCTCCAAATCCGTTTAATATCCGCTTATTGAAACTGGTTATGAGACATAATGAAAAATCATATATCATAAAATACAAAAATCTAAATTATAGATCTTCCCTTTAAGCATATTCAAAAGATACTTAAAAATAATTCAATGACACTTTAAAAACATGTGTTAAAAGATTAAATTTTATGATCTTGTACAATAAATTTTAATATTTTTTTTTGTAAAAAAAAGAATTTTAGACGGTATTTATCTCAGCTTCAGGAAAATAGCTAAAAACCATACCAGGTCCAGTAAATATATTTCATAAAAATCCCAACTTCAATTGGTTCAGTGGTATGCAAGATCTTAAGGATTTAATAAGTTACCTAAGGAAAGTCAATTTAGTGTTTTATTAACAATCGATAAAATATTTTTTTCAATTTCAAAGGATTGCTTTATTTTACCACTTTTTTACCTTTCAATTACCTCGTACCTCCTGTTCATGCCATATTAACAGACAACTAACTCTTTAATTAAACGACCTTTGTGAACAAGTGCATTTCGCCTTGTTTGGACAAGGCATTCCCCCAACTAACAAAGACCAAATTGTGTCAAAAATGATCTATGTGACGTCATAAATATGAGGGATTATCCTTCTCTTTTTAGGGGTTTTCTTCTCATCTTATCTCCCTCATTTTCATGGCGTCACATGGATAGAGTTTGACACAATTTGGTCTTTGTCCCCATACTCCTACTTTTAATGTCGCCCATCTGACAAAGCAGCATGCATTGAAAACAATTTTTAACGTCTTCAGTCACAACGTGATGTTAAGCCGAGATTCGAACCCGACGTCGCGGGTATGTTTTTAAAAATATTAATCGTATTTTATTTTTATTTAGGCTGAAGATGGAAGCTACAAAATTGAGACAAGAACAGGTATATTAAAGATTTCTTTGATGAAAATTGCATAACAAGGATGACAATTTTCATATAAGCAAAGCTGAAACATCAACTAACTAACTTTTACGCCAAAATTATAAAGGGTCTTCGAATTGAATGAGTGCAACTTTGAAAGTTTATATATGCACCAAATAATTAAAAATATGTACAAATTGTATTTTTTTCTATCAAAATGAAATTTAATTTCCCGTTAATATAAACGATTTATGCAATTTCAGACAAAGTTTCTCTTAGCTTTTTGAGCCCTCTCCACGTTTTTGAGGTCACTGGGAGCTATGTGCGTAGAAAATCCCCAAAAGAAGTTGTATCAACTTTTTTGCTTTTTATTTAAGATAGCTAGCCGGTTCTTTCAGTAAGTAGTAGATGTAAAATTTTTCATAGAATTCAGATATGCAATCGGTTTTTTTGTAGACCTCTTATTTTTTAAGTAATTTAAGTTTTAAAAAAAAATAATTAAGTCGGTTTTAAGGTACTAAAACGCAACAAAATAAAAGAAGAAAATAGCCAGTATGAACAAAAATAGTAAGATCTTTAATTTGACACCTTACTTTTAAAATTCTGTTGAGTAATTATTGAAAAAATCTATTTTTTTAACCTCGGTTTAATAAAAACTTTAGACCTAAATATTTTCTCAAACAGACATAAAAAACATGGGTTCATATATACCTTTAGAATCAGAAAAATATTACGAATCTATTCTAAGCAAAATTGAAAAAGTTTTATAAAACTATAATAAAAAAAAAAGTTTATTTTAAGAATCATAATGTTCGGCTTTAAAGGGTTAGCTTGAACCAAACCTGAAGAAAACCTATACAAAAGACAATGCAATGTAGCAGATATTTTTTAAACACAAGAAACAATAATGTATTTTTAACTGCATTGTTTTGAAGTTTATAAACAGACTGATGCATATTTGTTCATAATTTTTCATTCTTTACATGTTCTTTAATATCACTATATTTATTGTAGTATCTATTGTATATATTGTATGAACGTTCTCCTTTTTTTCTGGCAATTCTATAGGTTACTTTTATAGGTTAAGCTTCCCGATTCGTCAATTTTTGCGATTTGTGATTGGCTATTTAGTAGTTACAATTCTTAAAATAAACTTTTTATTTTTTTCTATTTTTATTACAATTTTTTTAAACCTTTTCAATTTTGCTTAGAGTGGATTTATATTATTTTTCTCATTCTAATGGTATATATGAACCCATATTTTTTATGTCTGTATGAGAAAATATTTAGGTTTAGTGTTTTGAATAAACCGAGGTTAAAAAAATTGATTTTTTCAACAATTACTCAACAGAATTTTAAAAGTAAGGTGTCAAATTAAAGATCTTACTATTTTTGTTCATACTGGCTATTTTCTTCTTTTATTTTGTTGCGTTTTAGTACCTTAAAACCGACTTAATTATTTTTTTTTAAAACTTAAATTACTTAAAAAATAAGAGGTCTACAAAAAAACTGATTGCATATCTGAATTCTATGAAAAATTTTACATCTACTACTTACTGAAAGAACCGGCTAGCTATCTTGAATAAAAAGCAAAAAAGTTGATACAACTTCTTTGAAGTAAATTACTCACAAATTCAAAAATTTTGCCAATTTGATCTAAAACCCAAGTAAGAACTACATGTTTTGGTAGTTATCACAGAGTGGCAACTAACTATTTATTGTTTCTTCTTGATTTTCTTTACTGTTCTTTTTTCAGCCAATGGTGAAGTGTGGGGACAATATGGATACATTGATACAGATGGAATTCTAAGGTAACCAACTATCAATAATTCAAATTTTCCGAAAGTCAAAATATTAAAGTAGAAGACAAGAGGGGGCATGTGTTATTTGTAACTCCGCCCACTGAGCGGGGACCCAGTCCCGATTTTGTATTAGGTCTTCGAAATCAGCTAATAGCGTTGTCGGAAATATAAACACGACCGATTTCCCTGCAAAAGAACAAAAAGCCATTTCCTAGCAGACGAAATTTTTGTTTTTCGTTGTTAAAATGATTTATTCATCTTATGGAAAAAATCATAAATAATAAGAAAAATACGAACAATTAACTAGCAGACGAAAACGGTTCCAACACTTAGAACAGGTAGCTGTCTGGATTTTACATTTAAACTTATAAATTTACTGTCAAAATTAAAAGTTACTTGCATTTTTCTAATATTTATTCTTTAAAAAAAAGTGGCAAAAATTTTGAATACACAAGTAAATTAAAGTAATATTAAAATTTTATTATTTATAGATCATAAATTTATAGATTCACGGTCTGTTAATATTTTTAGCAAATAATTGTAAATTTTAACTTTTTTTTACTAATATCTGAATTATGCAAGCTAATAGGACAATTATGTCCACGAGTAACGCAATAATTATTTACAAAATGAAAATGATAAATGTTAAAAGCAAAGATGATTACGTTCAAAAGTAGCGAAGCTGTTGGAAATCATAAGGTGAACACCCATAGATGGAAAGAAAGAAAAGAGAAAAAAGAAGATAAAAATTATAATATGTTGAAAGGGGAGGGAAGGGTAATTAAAGGGTTGGATATTAAAAGTGAGGGGGAAAGGAAGAGGAGGAGATGAGAAGAGAGAGGAAAGTTAAGGGAAGTGTAGTGATTAGTTGGCGAAGGATAATTGACTGTCCGCAGTTCTTTTAGAAATTAGACCTCCTATCATTACAGACAGACCGACGTACAGATATATGCATACAGTAGCTTCACTACCAAAAATACATGTTTGATGAAAAATTATTATTATTATATTTTCTTTTGTGACAAAAATTAAAGCATAAATGGTGGTTTGCAATTTTTATACCATAACTGAAATATAATACTTAGTTTTTAAATTACGGACAAGTTTAAGTATTAGCAAAGTATCATTTATAAAGTAAGAGATAGGCGTTTTCTGAGATGGGCGTTTTTTGAGATAGGCGTTTTCTGAGATGGGCGTTTTTTGAGATAGGCGTTTTCTAAGATGGGCGTTTTTTGAGATGACCCATAAAGTATGTCTCTGTACCGAAGAATCTCGCCAACCGCAGGACCAATATGGTTTTTAATGTAGCTGCTTGTAGTCCTAGTAAAATTTAAAACCTTTGGGGGGGGGGGAAGGATTAGTCCATCACAATCCCAAGAGAAATTCCCCTTTTTTGTCCAATTTAGAGACAACAATGCAAAGTTATTACTTTCAGACAAAAATACGTGCAGTCGATAGATTTTATTTTCATTTTTTGGGAGGGGGGTTGGTGATTTCTCTTTGGTGGTTGATGGTAAACTCCCCCCCCCCCCCCTCTTCCCCTCCAATAGTTATAAACTTTTCCAGGACCTATGAGAAGCTACAGTATATAGGAGAATAATATCGGTGTAGCGGGCAGAGATATTCTTTGGTACAGACAGTTAGATACTTTTTAAAAAATATTTCTAACATTTTGAAGGAACATATTTTTTGTATTGACAAAACAATACATAATTTTTCATTTATACCAATTTGATTTAATAGGAAGTTAGTGAGTTAGGTGTTTTTAAATTGCTATCTATAATACAAAGTAGCTTGATGTCTGTCCGTCCTTCTGTCCGTCCGTCCGTCTGAAGCTTAAGATCTCGGTAACCACTCAACCGATTGGATTCTACTCTTCAGGGTATATACCTATCGGTCCTGTGGTGGTTTTAACCTATTTTCTTGGGGGGTGGGACACCCCCAACCCCCCCAAAAATGATAATTTACCCCCCCCCTCCCTAAAAAAAAATAATTTTCTTGAGAACACATTAGACTATGAGCAGCACCAGTAGTAATTTTCTTGAGAACACATTAGACTATTTTTTTACGAATTTTGCGAATTCGTTATTTAATCGAGAAAATGTTTTCCTGCTGGGTAGTTGCGAAAATTTGCAATCCGTTCTGCTGGGTAAGTAATAGTAGATGTAATTATACCTCTTAGGGCAAAGCCCCTAGAGGCTAGGGGCGAAGCCGCTAGTAATTAATATTATACTAGCTCCTGGAGGGAGGATTGTAGAATAACCTTATTTATGTCTAAATTTCTTTAAAACGAGAACTTAATAGGTTCCTTGAACAAAAGGATAATCTTTTAATAAGAAATAGCTTAAAACCAACTTTATAAAAAGATATTTATAAAGCTTCCCTGAAAAGTACAACAATTTATGACTAGTGATTATCAAGATCATCTGCTTCATACAAAAAACTTTATCTATCTTTTTATATAAAGTAGTAATTTTTTGTCTTAAGCTTAAGATCTCAATAACTATTGAACCGATTGGGTTCTTTATTTTAATTAAGCTTCACATACGTTTTTTGATGTTTCTAGGCTATTTTTGCTCTTTGAATTCGAAGCCCCTAGATGCTAGGTGCGCTGCCGCTTTTACTTTATATAATAAGAAAATTAATTTTAAAAAAAAGATTGAAGATTAATTTATCATTAACCAATCCCAACTTTCTATGGATGCAATTTTTCTTTGCCCAAACTATAAGATAAACAAGGATGACAACATCCATAAAAGCGAAACTCTGAAACGGTAGGACAAAAGAACATTAACACATATGTAGTGTGTCAGAACTGAATAATCAGAATATAAATGTTTTAAAGTCGAACGAAACAAAACTTGTAAGTAGAATTGTTGAAAAACTGCTTAAATACAGGATATTGTTTAAAGGACATACTTACATTTTTTTGACTTAATTTCAGAGTTGCTTCGCCTATAGCAATGTACTTTGATGTCCTAGGAATTTTTTATTCCTAAAATCAGACCAAACGGGTAATTTTATCACAAAAAAAATTTTTGTTAAAAAAGTTAAAAAGCAACATGTTTAAAATGGACGTAAGGACTTTCTGATAACGATTATAGAATTGCCTCGCTCTCTTACTCGTACTGAACTCCTATAAGAATCATCATGTAAAGTTTGAAATTGATAGGATTCTAACATGCCTAAATTAACGAAAAGAGCTAACCGCTGTGGACGCACGGACGGACGGACCGACCCTAATTATAGAAAAGCTTCGCTTTTAACAATGAACAGCGATTTTAAGAAATAGGCAAATCAATGATAAATTAGTTTACGTAAAAGTGATGAACGAAATTACACATTCTATAGATTAAAATGCTATAAAATATAGAAATTTTAGGCACCTATCTTAAATAGCTGTTGGGATAATCTAATGGTGTTAACTTATATACGTACGTTGCAGGTTTGCTGCGCTACTAATAAGAGATAGTCCGACGTACATACTAATTATGGAGTAGCTTTAATACTAAAAATTATATTTTAAATATAAAGAAAGCCTGCAAATTTTATGGATAGAATGCTATTGTATATTTTTGCAATTTTTAAACTTTGTACAAGAATTTCTTTTCATAGAAGCTTGTGAAAAAGACAGATTGCTTCTTTTCAATTAAATCAACAACAGATAAACTGAAATATAACAAAATAGTGGCTGCGCCGCAAGAGAATGCTTATGCAAATAAGACAGACTGACATCCTACCTGACAACTAGCGGTTTCGCCCATAGAGGCCTCTAGGGGCACTTGAGGGAAGGGTGTGGGGGTAAGACGACCCTCCACTTTCAATTTTAGTTTCCAAAAATAAAAGTTAAAGTTATAAACCTTCCAATAACCATTAAAAAGCTTCAATGTAAAGGAGAACCATATCTGTCCAGCAGTTAGCGAGATTCTAAGCTACAGACAGAGCTGTTATTTTATCTAAGGATGTTAGTGGCTACACTAAAAAAATTAAAATAAAAACTAAATTTTTTTTTGGGGGGGGGGATTATTTTTTCTAGGGACAAAATACCCTCCCCCAAAATAGCTATAAACCTTCACAGTCTTACACCACCATGTTACTTATATATAAAGAAATTAATTTTGCTATGTTTTCAGGGAAGCATCTTATGGAGTTCAGTTGGTCCATGCGGACTCAGGACAAGGTAATAATAATCATAGAGTTGCATCGTTATTATTTCAAAATATTACCAAAACAAATATTGTATTTTTGGTGGGGAAGCTACGCTATAATTCGAAATGTTCGTCCGTCCGTCTGTATCTAAGTCTGTATGAAACTAAGTGAGGAAAACATGAATTTTTCAGCTGCCATCCAAGAAAAGCTTTTTGTGAGATTCACTGAATTTCTGTTCTTTAAGTAACATTCTCGTATGACCATCAATCTATGTAAGAATTTATTTATAAAAAAAATATATATGATGGAATACTATTCATTCATTTTTCCATATTCTATCATTTATGCTATTCTAATGAAGATATAAAAAAAGCCGCCATAATTACTTTTAAGGAGCTAAGGTACTCTATAATTAACTATATTCAGCTCTTCTTTGAGGTTGTTATTAGTTATAATCAAAGTACTCATGGGTAGTTTAGATTAAAAAATTCAAATGCAGGATTGCCAAACGGACATAGTAAATTATAGAGTTTTCATAAAAACAAGGATGACAACATCCATAAAAGCGAAGCACTGAAACGGTAGGACCAACGGACATTAACACTTGTATAGTGTCTAAACTGAAATATCAGAATAGAAAAGTATAAGAGTCGAAGCAAAATTGTAAGTAAATTTGTTGAAAAACTTCTTGATACAGGATAATGTTTATTGAGTTTATGGACATACTTACATTTTTAGGATTTGATTATAGAGTTGCTTCGCTTAAAAAATTGTTCTTTGTTGTCCCAGGAATCAATATACCAAAAATCAGATCAAACGGATAATTAGATCACATAAAAATTTGCTGTTAAAAAATTAGAAAAATCAACATGTTTAAAATGGACGTACGGACATTCTGGTAATGATTATAGAGTTGCTACGCTTTCTAAATCGTACCTAACTACTACAGGAATCATCATGCAAAGTTTGAAATCGATAGGACAATTCTAACATGCCTAAATTAACGAATAAAAGCTATCTATCTCGGACGGACGGACGGACCGACCCTAATTATAGAAAAGCTTCGCTTTTAAAAAGAAAAAAAGCAATAAAGCAGTTTCTAATAAAACACTAAATCTTTATTTTTACGGAATAAGTTAATTAAATACTGGATGCTCATCTTTACTAAAAATTTCAGCTGTTTATCTTAGATATAAGCCGAGAAAATCACATTTCCCTTATATCGTAACAAAGTGCATAGTAGCCTCACAACTAGAATATAAGATTACATAAATATTTTTTATTAACACTCATTTTTTCATATTAAATGTTATCACAATGGTACTAATGGACAAAACTTTCCTTGATTTAAATATCTTTTTTTGATAGGCATGACTTGGAATTTTATTCTTCTATTTATAAAAATATACTTTATTTATATATATACTGACCATTTATCAAATAATATGATAAAGTGATAATAATTAAAACTGCACAAAAATATTTTGGTTAGCAAAACATTGGTTCTTGTAAATACTGGATGCTCTTTAGTAAGGGTTATAAAACAAAAAGAATCAGTAATCTCAAATAGCAACCGAGAAAATCAAATTTCCTCCATAGCGTTAAGGAGGACAGATGGACAGTTTAAATCATGTTTACAAAAATTTTTAAAAATAAAAAGTTTTTACAATACGTTTTAGGTATTAAATTAGTTGTTTCTGCACAATATTTTTTAGAAGATCAAATTATTTCTTAAATAACAAGGATGACAATATCCATAAAAGCGAAGCACTGAAGTCTGAAACGGTAGGACATACGGACAGTAACACTTGTATAGTATCTGAACTGAAAAATCGGAACATAAATGTATAAATGTCGAATCAAAATTGTAGGTAATTTGTTGAAAAACTGCTTAAAAACAGGATAATGTTTATGGACATACTTACATTTTTGGACTTGATTATAGAGTTGCTTCGCTTATAATATTGTTCTTTGTTGTCCCAGGAATCAATATACCAAAAATCAGATCAAACGGATAATTAAAACACTTGAAAATTTGTTGTTAAAAAAGTAGAAAAATCAACATGTTTAAAATGGACGTACGGACATTCTGGTAATGATTATAGAGTTGCTACGCTTTCTTAATCATACCCAACTACTTCAGGAATCATCATGCAAAGTTTGAAATCGATAGGACAATTCTAACCTGCCTAAATTAACGAATAAAAGCTATCTATCTCGGACGGACGTACGGACGGACGGACGGACGGACCGACCCTAATTATAGAAAAGCTTCGCTTTTAAAAATAGTTTACATTGTAAAAACACGTTTCTTTAAAGAATCAAGATTAAAATCACCCATATAAAGGACTCATAATAATTTAGTTTTTACTAATGATTAAAATTCGGTCATTCAAAGGCCATTTTATGGCAATTAAATAATTTTGTCTTTTCCAGTATTTTGAAAATGGTACAATGTACTATTGTCGGTTTAAACTTTCAAATTACTCCCGCGGGGCTCTCATAAATCTAACCTAAACATAGTAAACTAATTGTAGAGAAACAACGTTACATAAATAAATATGTTATTTAAATGGCAGTTTTTCTCAAAGTGGCTAGGTAAGCAAGAAAATCCCTTCTTCTTATTTAAAAAAAGTTTAAAAATAAAGGGACTGGTGCAGAGGTGTCCAAGCTTTTTTATTTGGGGGGGGGGGTAAAATTTTGAAAATAAAAAAGCTCATTTTTTTTTGGGGGGGGGGTAATCTTTATTTCATAGAGACATTTTTTTATTTGGGACGGGGTAATCACCCCATTACCCTCCCCCCTTGAACGTCTATGGACTGGTGAGTTTTCTTGCTCGCTTGGCACGTCTATCTGAGGGAAAGCCCCAGACCAAACTGAAGCCTGGATTAAAATTGCAAAAATTTTAAAGAAAACTTTTAGATATAAATTTATCTTTGAAATTTATAAGATTTTATTGAAATAAACAAATTAACTTATAGCTGCTTTATCTTAATTTCTAAAATTATAGGATTTAAACAAATGTCTTTTTAAAAACATTTTTATCCTTGTATTCTCTTTTCTAATAAGCTGCGGCTGCCGGCTGCAAGACAATATTTAACTGCAGATGGCGTCTTAGAAATAAAATTATGAACTTAGATTGAAAAATATTAATCAGAAGCCTGAAAAATTAGTTGCTAATCGTCAAATATGATTATGCAGGAATAAAGAAATTTACTTTTTTCCTGACGTTAAAAGTTCATGTGTTATATAGAGCAAGGATGCCCATGCTTTTATATTTGAGGGGGAGGAAGAAATAAATATCTCAATTGTGGAGTAAATCAACTCTATGAAATTGGGTATTATTTTAAGAAATTTTTGTTAGTGGGGGGGGGGGGAGAAATGTAAAAAAAACCACCTGATTTGTAAAAAGTAAGAGCCTTGAACAAAATCTTATATCAACATCATTTTATGACATAAAAATCTATAGAAAACAATCCTTTTGTGCCTGATTTAAATAACTTAAGGTTAAATGATGATTGTGTTTAAAGTGCGCCCCACCTAATACTTAACTATTATTGTAATCATAATTGGCTGCGCCCCTACCATAATACTTATTATTGTTAGAAATATATACCCCACAGGCCCCTCTTTTTAATAGCGAAGCTAGTATATAATTTGAAATGTCCGTCTGTCCGTCCGTATGTCTGAAACGTTTTAAGGGAAACGTGATTTTCTCATCTCCTATGAAAGATAGAAGTCTGAAACTTTTTGACAGCATTTCCATCACTAAGGAGCATAATTAACTATAATACATTTATTGCGGTTGGACTTATTTTTAGCGGGTTTTATATTTTTCATATTTTTCCCCATATCTTTGGTGTTTATGGTCCAACTTTTAAAATTGTTGAAGTTAACGATAACATAATTAAATTGCCCGTCGTTTTAAAAAAAAACATCCCTGACGGTCTGACTGCCTTCCAGCAGGTTTTTTTTTGGTTATTTTCATATTTTTTACTTATTTCCCCATATCTTTGGTGTTTTTAGTCTGATTTTCAAAAATGTTTTGTTGTCAGTTTCAAAATAATTTTTCCTATTATTCTGATCATCCATTATGTAATTTACTTTGACCGTCGGTCTATCATTTATCATAGAAATCAAAGTGAGGTTTCGTGTTTATTTTCTCCAATAAATCTATTCTAGATTTTAATAAATAATATGTAAATCTACTTGTACGTATTTTCATCCATGATTTTTATATGCTTCGCTACTTATGGATGTTGTCATCCTTGTTTATATTTAAATTACTATTATGAATTTCATTATAATATTGTCGATAGTTTGTCAGCTCTGACTACTCAGGGGTAGCTATTCTAACAATCAATTTTACAAAAAATCACGAAACCTGTCAAAGTCAGGTGGAAGTATATTTTGTTTTTTCATGTACTTGAAGAGGGGTGGGTAAGAAGGGTAGGAAAATCGAAGGAGTTTGTGGTTTTTAGTCGTCATAATCTATTAAAAATATTTTTGTTGATAATATGTTACATTTGACTTCTTTTATTCTGCCTATTAGTCGACATAATCTATTGAGTGTCAATGTTCAATGCATTTTCTACAGTGCAATTTTTTTCGGTAATTTCATGTTCGTGTATTTTTTTCTGACAGGGAGGACTAATATTTAATGTGTTCTTTGGTGGGTTTTTCTCCCATTATACACGCCCCTACCCTACAGTATAGGTAAAATTGATTGGTTAGTCTAGGGAAATGGAAAATTGGACTGTAAATTACACTGGTACCCAAAGTATTATAAACACGTTGCCTCATTCGTTGACTTTTGAAACTTTTGAAACATTTGAAACAACAATTCTAATCTACCCTATAAGGATTGATGTTCATTTCATCATTTTATCGTTCATTGTCCTATCCCTTTAAAACCCTGGTTTCAATAAAAGTTTTAAATAATGCAAGAATGCAAAATGCCTATGTTTTTATCCATTATTATATGTACCTCATTGTATTGTATACCTGCATAGTCGACAAGATTTCACTTAATATATGTACACGTTTTAAATTTTGGTCAGATTATTAGGTGATTAACACTTTTAATTTTTTTTTCGTTTTATTTTACATTAGACTAAGTTAGGTTATGTTAAATTGTAAAAAAACACCCTTATCTCATAAGTAGAAGCCAATCAGTTGTTCAACAGTTTGCAAGACATAGACATAGAGACGGACAGACATCTTGATTCATTGAAATCTTAGTGTACACATCCGTAAAATGAGTATTGTCGACCTTTTAAGTATTTGATTGTTAATTGCGATCCATAAATCATAATAGTTATTTCTCGCATCGTATTATAAACGGCTTTCCGCGGATATAGAATGTACAATTATGAGATTAAAACTAGTTTTTTTAGCCCCGAGGTGACGAAGTCACCGGCTAAAAAAACTAGTTTTAATCTTATGATTGTACATTTCTATATTCGTAGAAAGCTGGATATAATACGATGCTAGACATAGTTTTTTCGTATGGATGAGAACCGGTTCCTATCCACCGGATTCGAATGAATACGAGAAAACTCTTTATTTTAACAAGCAAAAATAAATAAAAATAAACAATTCCACATAACTTAAAACGACATGGTTCTTCTTTACAATGTAGATTCTTATAGGTTTTTAACTACTTTGGGGGAAGGCACCACCCCCTTTACAAGATAAATTACCCTTGGAAAAAATATATCCATACCAGAAAATTTTCTTTCTTTAAAGGAAGCATGCAAGAAATACCACGCTTTAACTGCTGAAAGACTGCCACAAGTAGACAAAATACCCCAAATTTGAAGCCTTCAGCTTCTATAACAAAAAAGTTCTAGGCATTTTAAAATGACATTTTATGTACAATGAAAATTTTGAAAGAATTGCAATGCTCATGTTGAAAACTTTAAAATTAAACTACGTGGCCTAGAAACAAAATTATAAGCTTATTTTTGTCATAAATTTAGGTTTCCAGTAACTAATTATATTTTTACAATAAAAATACCCATTTTTATAGTCAAAATCATTAAAAAAAATTAAGTTTTACTTGCGTTGTACCAAATGTACTGTAGCCAATCGGAAAGCTGAATCAGCTTAACAACCAATCACAGCTAAGCTTGTATTAGTTTACCCCTTTGTTTCCGCTATGATTTTCGTTAAAAATGCAATTTAAATCGAATTTTTTTCATAGATTTTGACTATGAAATGTGATGTTTTTATTGTAAAAATGTAATCGGTTACAGGCAATCTAAGTTTCTGACAAAGATAAGGTTATAATTTTATGTCTAGGCGACGTAATTTAATATTGTTTTTTCTTTTATGAGCATTGGAAATCTTTCAAAAATTCCATTGTACATAAAATGCTATTTTGAAATGCCTAGAACTTTTTTGTTATTGAAGCTTAAGGCTTTAATTTTGGGGTATTGGGTCTTCTTGTGGCAGTCTTTCAGCAGTTAAAGCGTGTTATTTCTTGCAGGCTTCCTTTAATAGACCAAAATTGAAAATGGATAATGGTCATTTACCCTCCCACCCTCATATACCTCAATACTTCGTAGCTGCTAGTGTCCCACAATAGGATTTAAGCTTGTGGCTACATTTTTTTAAAGGTTGGCTGACGTTACTTATTTTTATATTTTAGGAGTTGAAGATAGCTTTCTGAATGAAATTCCAGACGAACAACCCAATCTTAGAAAAATGTTTCAATTGCCCAGCAAAAAAGGTAAATTATCTTACAGTAGGTTTTTGTGGTTCGATTAAAAAAACTATTCCTTACAATAATTTTATCAATTATTTTTTAAAAATTCCTAGGGCCTATTTCTCTTGGGAGGATGGTGGTACCCTGCCCCAAAATAGTTATAAACCTTATCTGTTCACATGAAAAGCTTTAATGTGAATGAGACCAGAAAGGCTGGCGGTTAGTGAGATTTTAAACTACGCACAGACAGACAAAAAAACCTCCAGTGACTTTTATTTTTTTTATTTAAGAACAATTTCTAAAAAGCCAGCAAGAGGACAAATTGGAACATTTACGAGCCAGACAAAACATCAACCTTCTCTCTGTGGACAATTCCTATGACAAAATGACAACAAAAATGTTCGAACAAGAAATGAAAAATCGACGATTTTTCGGGCCAGGTAGGTTGCGTTTATTTAGTTTTAATAACGTAAAAATTATTAAAGACAGCTTTAATGTGGTGTTTAGAAATATTATTAGGTAGTTGATGGGTTCGAATCAAAGCCCAAATTTTGTTATATCTATATTAACGACTAGATGCCTCTAGGAGCACTTAAGGTTGGAGGGAGGGGGGGGGGGGGGAGTTGTTAAAACGACTCCGCCCATGCACTTAAATTTTAATTTAAGAATAAAATGTATTATTTTTTTTTTGGTGGGGGGGGGGGTTCTTTGTGATTTGTTAGAGGTGGCGGTGGTACACTATCCAAAAATATATATAAACCTTCCCATGACCTATTAGAAGCTAGACGATTTAGGAAAACCATATATGTTCACTGTTCAGCGGGGAATATCTTGACAATTTTATTGATTTCATGAAGAATTAAAACTTCCAGAATAAAGTTTTGTAATAAAGGTTGGTTTTAAAAGACATGCCATTACATTTTGTGGATTCAAAAATTATAATTTTTTAGCTTCTACCGAACAATATACAACTGAACTGAAACCAACTGAAAAATCTGCCAACAACGAAATTGACAACTTAGAGGAGAGTTTTGAAGTGGCTACACCAAATCTTGAAAAGAATGATGTTTCAACAACTATTGAAGATCAAGTTACAACAGAAACTTTCAAGTAAAAAATTATTCAATATTTTTAAAAGTTGAAATGATTTTTTATGTTGCGAAGCTACTTTATAATTAAATTTTTATCTGTCAGTCCGTAACAATATGTGGAAATGCGCTTTTCTCAGTCGCTATTCAAGATAGATGAATTTTTTGAAGATTTCCCGTACCAATGAACGTCTAGTATACAATTTCTTGGTCCGTTGGTCTAACAGTCAAGCTACAAAATATTCAAACATACAAAAATAAGTTTGAAAGGTTTCGCGATTTTTAATAAATACATTGTAAATTTTTTACCACTAAAAATAGAACTAAATTTGTATATTTGGCCTTTAATGATTTTTTGTGCTTTAATATGGATGTTGTCATCCTTTTTTTATACCTTAATTTTATAGACTAACGAATGGATGCACAAAAAATAGTTACAGAGTAACTGCGCAACTTTAGATATAACAAATCTTGCATAAATGATGTAGAATATACGTTGATATTAGAGAATATGAAAATTTAGTGCTAGAGCCAGGTAATAATAAATCTATTATTGCATATGATTAGGAATGCCAACGTGAAAGACGACCTTATTCTTGACTTACTGCCTACAAACGAAGATTCCAGAAAATATCAAAGATTGCAACAACCACAAGATATAGAAACTGAACAACCTAAAGTAAGTGGCGAGGCTTCTTTGTATTTGGGTGTATTTGGGGTGTGTGGTCCCTTATCAAGGAGGGTTTACAAGGGTGTAGGGGGTGGACACCTGGGGAGTGTATCCATACCCCTTCATTTTATCAGGGGGCTGTAACCACCCCCCTTAAGCACGCCTCTAGTTTTAAGCCAGTAAATGAATAAGTGTGATTTTAAAACTTTGGGTACTACAATAATTTACATTCCAATGTCTCCTCCTGGGAATAAGTAAAAATGTCAGTTTAAAAACACCTAATTTTATGTTTCAACATTTTCTAGGTTGGAAAAGTAAAAATAATTGCGGAAAAGACCATCAATGGTAGAAGGGCTGTCCTGAAGAAAAAGTTAAGAAGACTGCCTGTTACAAATTTTCAAAAGCAACAACAGAAAGAAATAGTCAGGTTTGATTAGATTATAGTGATTGTATTTGTTTGAAGCACAACTACTTTATAAATTACAGGCGTAAAGAAAAAGGGAGAAAATGTTTGGGGGGAGGGGGGGAATGGTTGATTTTTTTCTAGGAGATTTCTCTCAGAAGGGTGGTGGTACCCAATCCCAAAATAGTCATAAACCTTCCCATGACCTATGAGAAACTACCCTGTAAAGGAACCCCATATCGGTTAAGCGGTAAGCCAGATCCTTCGGTACAGACAGACAGAGATCCTGTTGCTTTTATATAAGGATAGCACGTCCGTAAATATTCATTTTACAGGGTAAAGGGTACCAACCAAGAAAATATATACAAAGCTTTTAGAAGCTTCCTGTAAATGAGAACCATATTTGCCTATTTATAAGTGAGATCTTTCGTAAAGACACACACACATAGACACAGATAAACAGACAAACATCCTGTTATTTTCAGAGGACGAGTGTTAGAGGATGACAAACCTAAATCTTTTATCTCCAAGAAAATACTGCAGCAAATTGAAGAGGCAGCCATCAGAAGGGAACAAGAAAAAAGAAATAGAGGTATCCTATCCTTCCTATTATATAAAGTACTAGCGGTTTCGGCCCTAGCCTATAGGGGCTTTGCCTCAAAAGGTTTGATCAACCTAATTATTTGTATTTTAGATTTAAAAAGAGACAAAAAAAATTTTGAGAGGGGAGATTGTTTTTTTTTGTCGGGGGGAGTGGGTTAGTCGACCCTCCTTTTTAAATTTTAGTTTTAAAAACAATTTTTTTTTTTCATTTCTTGGGGGGTTGGGAGTGTCCCACCCCAAGAAAATAGCTTAAACTATCACAGGACCGGTAGGTATATTCCCTGAAGAGTAGAGACAGACATCGTTCTACCTTGTAGTTTTTTTTGTCTTTAGCTTAAGATTTCGATAATTACAGATTGAGTTCTACCTTTCAGAAATGCTTCACATAGGTCCTGGCATAGTTTTGGGCTAATTCTGTTAAATTTTGTTCAATTTCTATGACTCGCTAAATTGAACATTTATAAATTACTATACTTTACTGTCAAATATGAATTTTTTAGGAGTGGGGTATTCCTATCCAGTTTTTTGTTTAGGAATGAATATTGGAATAAATGATGGACCGATAGGTCATCATTTATTCACGAGGGTAAAAGATATTCATTCCTAAACAAAAAACTGGATAGGAATATCATTCTCAGTTAAACAAAAACTCATTTTTATGCTAAAATGTGGTTTAATTTTGGTTTTTAAATTTCATTTATTTCCCTGGTATCATTTTTCTTTCTTTTAGTAATTAATAAAGATTCTAAATTCTTCAAAAAAAAAAAAAAAAATCTTCTAAAAATTATACCTGGGATATAAATGATGATACCGGGGAAATTAATGAATATTTACATCCACTATTTAAGGGGTCGTTTATATGGGAATGGTTTTTCAATAAATTGCTTAATAGAGAATTTTTAAAGCAATTCAGCTATTTTTGGAATATTGTCTGTTTGATATTTATACAAAATTATTGTATGTATAAAAACAAAAAGATAAGATATATAATACAAAGTAGTTTTCTATATTCTAGCAAGCAGTCCTTATGGAAAATTTGAACATTTCCCGGATTTATCCCGCGTCAACATCAACAACGACATTACAACCACCAAAAGCGCGCCAAACTTTGCACCAACAACAACAGCAAGGACAACACTGCACAGGAACAGCGCAGCAGCTGCCTCAATCAACGTCATTGAAACGTCAACAGTAGCACAACGACTAGATGCCATCCGCAATGATATTGATTTTCTTGAGAGTAGTCTGGAGTTAATCAAAAATAATAATGTTGAAGTGAATAACGCCCTTGATGAAGCTTTTACACAGGGATGACTTTTTGAAAAAAAAGATCGAATATTCAGAAAGGTTTTTAAGTAATCTTTCTCTGGGGGGATAGACAACTAAAAGATTTTAGGTTAAATCAAGGAACTATTCTTAGGGAGGAGATGAGGAGGCATCTAATACACCCCTCAAACCAGAACAAGAAAAAAACTAAATAACTTTAAATAATGACATTTCAAACCTTTTGAATGGAAATATATTTGATTTGGCTCACTGAAGGTTAGGGGGAAACAAAATCCCAATTAATGTAAAAGTTAAAAAGTCATGCAATAAAACAGGATGAAGACATACCTATAATTCCATCAGCTACGCTACCTGAATTGACACCAGAGGCCAGATTGCCAGAAAAGGAAACTGTCTTTAGCTTTTTAGCATCGCAGTAAATAGTCTTAGTCTGTTTGTCATACATAAGCCACTCATGATACTTTGGTTTATAATAAGTCTCACTTGACGAAGTCCTATTAGATTTCCTAGGTTAGCCTAGGAAATTTGATTTTTTCAGCCTTACACATCCTTAAATGGATGTTTGTCTGTTTGTACTGAAAGATCCCGCTAACCGCTGAACCGATATGGTTTTCCTTTGCAGGGTAGCTTCTAATAGGTCTAGGGAAGATTTTTAAAACTATTTTGGGGGAGGGTAACACCAACCTCCCAAGAGAAATCACCCCTAGAAAAATTATCTCTCCCACAATAAATTTTTTTAAATAATATACCAGACCGATTTAAAGTTCATACGTAGTTCCTGCCATTAAAAGCAAATTTTTAAGGTATTTGTTTGTAAATAAATCAATTAATATGACAATTTCGTCAAACTAAAAAGCTAAATGATAAAAATATCAGGAAGAATTTATGAGAAAGAACAATGACTTGGAATATTCTGCCGTCAAATTTGACTTCTCTTCTGATTATGGGTTAGTTTCATAAATTTGTAGTTGTGTGCAGCTACTCTATAAATCACCTAAGTTATTACACTGTTGTTTATATAAGCTTTGTCCGTCCGTAATACATGGGTGAGATTATCTACATAGCAGTAATATATTGGCTTCTGACGAAGCTCCTCTATAATTTACTTTTTCTTCTTTTCCGTCCATAAGTCCAGAAATTTATAAAGGAAATGTGTTTTTTTAGGCTGCTATTCAAGATAGAAGGTTATTTTTTTTTGTAAAGATTCTTTTGCTAATGAGCATCTAGTATATAATTTACTTGAAAAATAGGTCTATCAGTCATGGTTTTGTAGTGCTTCTGTGGTAGGGCGGCATCATACGGACAAGCCTTTCATAGAGTTGCTATGCTTCGGCTTATCAAATCACAACCCAGCGCTAATCCTAGTTTATCACCATTTCACCCGGCCCCTTCGGGGCCTTGCCGACACCTCACAAGCAGCGGTCAAATTGGACATCTCTGATAGTGGGAGGGGCGCGGCCCCTCTACAACCCCAAGCCCCAGTCACCTGTCTTGACGGGAGATGTCTGCCTTCCCCTTGCTGAAGCTTACCCCACAAATATTCACCGAAACAGGGCTTCGCCCTCATCTCCCCACACCCCCTTCTACCTAACCTATTTTATCATCAAATTGTGTATATATAGTAGTAATCCTATTGTAAATGTATTGAGTTTAAAATATATCTCTTTAGTAGCAACTACTGTTAGTTATTCATTGATAGAATCTTTAAGGCTAGGGGCTTGTTTGAATCGAACTCGCGATTGTAGGGTTGAAACACTTCACCCTACCACAACTTGGTGTCAGCGTGTTTCAATCGAGCCCTGCTAAAACTAGCCAATTCTATCTCTGATTGGACCCTTTTGCAAGTAAGGGGACAGTCAGCCGCCAACTAAGAAGCCAACTGACCCGAGAGACGGCCTTTTTAGGTCAATTTTCCATCATTTTGAACGCATTACGTAGGCATCTAGCCTACTGCAGGCAGATTTGGCCTGCTAAAAGCGCCAGTTAATGGCGTTTTCCGCACTGCTTGGGAGCTGCGCTAGGTGCGCAACCATGGTGATCGGATAACTTAGCCCAGACGGCTACAGAACAGAGTCTAATTTGGCATGTGTAGCTGGGACAAGCCCCAGGACACCCAGACCAAACCTACGAGACGGACAGCTGCATAGCTGGTCTCCCCGAGAAGGCAATGTGTGGCTGCGAAGCTCCAGCACACAAGTAAGGCCTACCAACTGCGACGGATAGCAGAATTCGAACCCAAGGCGCGGCAGGACGGGACATTCCCTGCCGCCACTTCTCTGGATTCGAACCCACGGCGCTGCAGGACGAGACATTCCCTGCCGCCACCTCTCTGGATTCGAACCCACGGCGCTGCAGGACGGGACATTCCCTGCCGCCACCTTTCTGGATTCGAACCCACGGCGCTGCAGGACGGGACATTCCCTGCCGCCACCACCTGGATTCGAACCCGCGGTGCTGCAGGACAGGACATTCCCTGCCGCCACCACTCCAGATACGAACCACCGGCGCTAGCAGGACGGGTATTCCCTGCCGCCACTGCTTCTAACCCCGACCGTGTCGCTGGAACCAGCCCAGGACACAACCTACCGGCGCTTGCAGGACGAGCATTCCCTGCTGCCACCGCTTCCAGAATCACCTTTTAGAGCTCCGAGTGATAAATATATATAAGTATTCCCAGCTGTCAACCAAGTGATAAAGTATAAGTTGTTGACCTAGTGATTTAAAAAGCTCAAGTGATTCGAAGCTCAAGTGTAAACCACCCCCAGAGGTTTGCACTCACTATGGTAGGCGAGAGCACCATAGTTGCGGCCCGACCGCCGCCGAAGTTCCGCCCGACACCGGCAGAACGGGAGGCCCCCTTGTCCAATGGCCAGGACCTCCACTTCCCCTGCCATATCAGGGTGAGGTTCCCCACTCACGACCCTGCCCAGCACGTACAGGTTGATGCCATGGTTGATTCTGGCAACCGTGTACCAGGGTCTGCTGTTATTTCCGAGTCCCTCATGCACGCAATGGGCATGCAGAGGATGTTGATTCCGGACAACACCCAAATCCTGACCACTAATGAGGAAGGGCAGCCCCTCCAGGTAATTGGGAAGTTACATGAGTTGTATATGGCAGTTAGTCATACTCTCATACTTCACCTGTACCACGTGACCGTGGTACGGAATCTCTCGCACCCACTGAACTTAGGGGGGTACTTCTTGCGTGAATTCGGAACTAGGCTTTGTTTCGACATGCAAACCCCTGTCTGTGGGTGCGTGGGGAGTTCATCCCCCTCCGCGGCGTCCCTGTGGACCGAGAGTTGAGCTACGAGGGGCCGCTGCCAGGTCCCCTGCTGGAGCAGCCGCGCGTAGTCGAGAGAGGGACACACTGGGTGGATACCGCTCTGAACGCCCACAAGGGGACCAACCTGCTAGCCATGGGAGTGCCCCCAGTGCCCCTGGTGCCCCTGGAGAGCCTGCCAATGACATTCCCCGAGATTTCCAGCCCTCCAGAGGCCATCTTCTCTGCAGATACATTTATCAACGGCCAGCCGTGTCCACCTGGCCCCCTTTACCTGGGGCCCCCAGCGGCCAAGCCCGATAAGTCACGGTCAGCTAAGTCCAAGACCAGGCCCGTCAAGTCGCGGCCTGATGCACTCGGAGCCGCGCTCGGTCTGCAGGATCCAGCCACCCCCGGGGCCAAACCCGTCGCGTCGCGGTCAGCTAAGTCCGAGACCAGGCCCGTCAAGTTGTAGCCTGATGCACTCGGAGCCGCACCCGACCCAGGTGATTCAGCCACTCCCGACGCCGAGCCCGTCAAGTCGCGGCCGGACGCCCCCGGAGCCAAGGCTGGCCCCGCGCCAGCAACCACTTACAAGCTGAATGCCATCACGCCAGCCAATGGCCAACCACCCCAGCTTCGGACGGCCAAACGGGTAGCCCTGCCTGGGCGCAGCATCATGGCTGTCCCCGTTGAACTAATGGGGCACCGTACCAAAGACGCCATCCAGCTGTCTGCCCCGGAACAGAGGTACCTTGTCATCCCAGAAGGCCTGTATGCGCACCGGCCTGGCTCCGCCAACATGTTCCGAGTACTGGTGGTCAATGAGGGGGAGATGCCTCTCCTGCTGGACGCCGGCCTCCCCGTGGCAGGGGAGCTGGTGAAGCCCGACATCCTGGAGGTCTCCGATGAGCCTCCCCCTCGCCTCCACTCCATTCAAGAACCTTCTGAACCCCCAGATATGCAGCAGCTGTGGGCAGACCTTGAGCTGGAGGAGAACGAGTTCCTGCGCAAGGACCCCCTGCTCAAGAAGGAGGTTTGGACTATGATATCAGAGTACAGAGACGTATTCTCGAACTCTACCCCAGGCTGCACCAATGTAGTAGAGCTGCAACTCCGACTAAAGCCTGGGACCCAGCCGATCCGCCAGAAATTTCGTGATCTGAACCCCCGGCAGGAGGCTGAATTGGAAAGCCAGTTGGATACCTGGCTGAAGGAAGGAGTGATAGAGCCCTCTGACTCGGCCTGGAGCAGCCCCTGGTGCCCATCAAGAAGAAGGACAGGAGCACCCGTTGGGCTGTCGACTACCGGGCCCTCAACAAGTGCCTAGAGTTAGACAGCTACCCCCTGCCCAAGATCCAACAACTGGTAGAGCGAGCCGGGGGACACTGCGTCTACAGTGCCTTAGACGCGGTGGCTGCGTACTATACCATCCGAGTGTCCGAGGATAGCCGGCCCTGCAAGGCCTTCACCACACCTAAAGGCTTGTACCAGTGGAAAAGGATGCCCTTTGGCCTAGCCACCGCACCTTCCGTCTACTCCAGGTTCATCGCCGGGGTCCTCAACCCACTGGGCACGGCCAACCTCCAGTCCTACCTGGACGATGTCTTGTCCTTCCACAACAACACCTGGGCCCACTTGGCTAGACTCCGAGAGGTCTTGGAAGCCCACCGTCGGGGAGGAATCCGCCTCAAGCCCTCAAAGACCAAGCTGTTCCGAGCCAAGGTTGATTATCTGGGCCACACCCTCAGCCGCGAAGGCATAGCCATGCAAGAGGACTACATCGACCGCATCCTAGACTGGCCAGCCCCCAGCACCCCCAAGGACCTGCTGGCGCTCCTGGGGTTCTTTCGGTACTACCGGCTGTTCATCCCGGAGTACGCCGACCTCACCTACGAGATGAATCGGCAGAAGACGGCCAAGGCATTGACATGGACGGCTGAGATGGATGCCCAGCTGGTACAGCTCAAGGACAAGTTCCGCCAAGCCCCGATCCGAGCGCCACCCAGGTTTGACCTACCAGCCGTGTTCCAGCTCACCACTGACTACAGCAGCCGGGCCATCTCCGCCATTCTCAACCAGTGCCAGGACGGCAAGGAGAGGCTCATTGCCGCCATGGGGCGCAAGACGACTGACCCCGAGACCTGTTACCCGTCCTGGAAGGGAGAGATGGCCGCCATCATGTATGGGATCCGGAAATTCCACGGGATCCTGTCCTACCGCAGCTTCCAGATCAACACCGATTCCTCTGCCTTGCTAAAAATGAAGTCACTTAACACATCCACAGGGATGGTAGCCCGCTGGCAGGAGGAACTGGCGGCCCTGGACTTCACCGTCTGCCATCGTCCCAACGTCCAGAACACCAATGCCGACGCCCTCAGCCGCCGGGAGGATGACAACATGCCTGCCCTGTCCGCCGTACTTCCTGGCCCATGGAGCCCCCATGGCTGGACACCATGGGATGGACGCCACTGTAGCTCGCGTGGCCATGCACTTCTGGTGGCCCACCGTGCACCGCGACGTCCGCCTGATGGTCCAGACCTGCCCTGAGTGTGTACAGAAGATCACCAAGGAGCGGTTGAAAGCCGGGATACACATGCCCTCCCGGCAGGGGTATCCACAGCAAGTCCTGTTCATTGACCTTGTGGGGCCCCTACCTGAGACACCAGCCGGGAACCGCTACATCCTCACCTGTCAAGATGGGTTCAGCCAGTTTGTCAGCCTCTATGCCATCCCCAACAAGCGCACGATCACGGTGGCCGAGGCCTTACTGCACCGCCACATCGCCACGTTTGGATGCCCCCTGAAGATCCACTCCAACAATGGGATGGAGTTCACCGGCCAGGTATTCAAGGAACTGGCCTCCCAGCTCGAGATTGGCATGACACATCCGCCGCCCTACAACCCGCAGTCCAACCGGGTTGAGAGGTTCCACCGGACGCTCAACACAGGCATGCGGATGTTCCTAGACAGAGACGACAACAACTGGGAGCCGCACTTGCCTGCTATTGCCTTCGCCTACAACACAAAGACCTGCAAGACCACAGGCGTGACCCCCTTCCTGGCCTACTTTGGGAGAGAGGCCAAGCTCCCAGTGGACCTGGTGCTCCGGCTGCCTGACACTGAGTATGTGTCGGTCCCAGCCAATGTCCAGGCCATCCTGCAGCAATACCATGCCGTGTTTGACGCAATCCAGCAGCGGGAAGACGGGACCATCCGAAGGAGCGCGGTGGCCTACGAGTGAAAGGCCAAGTACGAGGTTGGAGATCTGGTCTGGTATCTGGCCCCCCGCCTGGTGCCGGGGAAAGCAGCCAAGATTACCAAGAGGTGGACCGGCCCCTGGAAGATAGTGCGCCAGGCGACGGACGTCCACTACGTCATCAGCCCAGCCTCTCCAACAGCCAAGATCTCGGAAATCACCGCGCATGTTGGTCGGCTGCGCAAGTACACTGGAGATGTCACTGCCCAGCAGATTCCAACGGACATTCAGGACGATTTGGACGGTGACGAAGATGCCACCGAGCTGCCGGTCGGAGCCGCGGAGGTGCCATCCAGTGGACCAGGTCAGCTCCCCGTGTACTAGCCGGCTGCCGTGGCAACAGAAGCCTCACTGCCCAGCCACCAGGACCGTGACCCTGTGGAACCAGCCCAGCGAGCAACGGCCGGCGCGGCCAGCCCCAGAACCACCCACTGATGCAGTATGGAATCCAGACGCAGACATGGAGCCCCTACCTGCCAGCAGCGAGCCCCCAGGACAAGAAGTTGCCACCGAGATGGAAGTAGCGGCCCCTGAGTACGAAGCGGAAGCGATGTGCCCCCTCCAGATGACAGCCATCCCCATCCGGGTAGGAGCCAAGAGGCCGAGCAACCTGGACAAGACAGGCGCCCACATGGAGTTCTACGCGCCTACTACCATCGTTGTCCCTCCTCTAGGAGCCTCTAGAGTGAGCCTGGGTCTCCGTGTCCAGCTGCCAGCCGAGACAGAGAGAGTTCTCCAGACAAGGCCTAACTTCCAGCGCCGAGGCCTGACCGTCGCCAACCCTCAGCTGGGAGCCAACCGGGAGTTGACCATGCTGATATCCAACCACAGTCAGACCGAGCAACGAGTTTCCCGAGGGGCCTGTGTAGCCTGGGCTGTCCTACACTGCGCTGTGCCCCAGGGAGAGTCTGCCGCCCCCCATGGTTCAAGGCCTGATGTCCCGGTGGTCCCGCAGCCCTTGAAGGGGAGGTTGTGGTAGGGTGGCATCATACGGACAAGCCTTTCATAGAGTTGCTATGCTTCGGCTTATCAAATCACAACCCAGCGCTAATCCTAGTTTATCACCATTTCACCCGGCCCCTTCGGGGCCTTGCCGACACCTCACAAGCAGCGGTCAAATTGGACATCTCTGATAGTGGGAGGGGCGCGGCCCCTCTACAACCCCAAGCCCCAGTCACCTGTCTTGACGGGAGATGTCTGCCTTCCCCTTGCTGAAGCTTACCCCACAAATATTCACCGAAACAGGGCTCCGCCCTCATCTCCCCACACCCCCTTCTACCTAACCTATTTTATCATCTAATTGTGTATATATAGTAGTAATCCTATTGTAAATGTATTGAGTTTAAAATATATCTCTTTAGTAGCAACTACTGTTAGTTATTCATTGATAGAATCTTTAAGGCTAGGGGCTCGTTTGAATCGAACTCGCGATTGTAGGGTTGAAACGCTTCACCCTACCACACTTTGCTACTTAGGATGTTGTCATCCTAATTTTTTTAGGTCTATAGCGTCAACAACCCAGCGCACTGATCCAGTTTTGGTTGAAAACATTGATATTCTTCAGATGTATTTGGATGATCAGAACAGGTATTACATATTCATTTTAAATGGAATATGGATAAAGTCAGGCAAAGCCTCAGCTGCAGCCATAACAACAGCTATTATCAGCTATGATTCAGCTTTTAATGCCACCTAATAAGCTTTATAATCAAGCACAGTGAAAAAATAACAATCAAGCTGCTTTTTAATCCACCCAATAAGCCTCAATTTCAGCCATAGTAACACACTCGGTTAGTCGCTGAAGCTTATAGCGAAATAATCCACTCTAAGCAGCAGTTCTCCTTGGCTCAATTCTGTCTAAGCCGACATAAGCCCCTTCCACCCTTAGCCGCAGCCACCAAATTTTAATTAATGCAGCTGGCTAGCCATGAACTTTAAACATAAATGGTCTGGAAAAGTTGTTGATTTGCAAAAATGTTAAGCGCGTATCAAGTGTGCCTTGTCAAAGTTTAGCCTTGCATTTTGTCTTTTTTTAGAGCATCAGTAGATAGAATGTACACCCCAACCTGGTACAATCAGGACAATAAATCAACACAACAGGAATTTTGTCAAATAATTAATCAAAATTAATGTTTATGAATACTCAGATTTTATGGTTCCTTTCTTAAAGGACAGTAATTAATAATATCAATATTTTGCAATAAAGGCAAATTTGGAAGAAGTAATTGATTTTCTCGTATTCATTCGAATACGGTGGATAGGAACCGGTTCTCATTCATACGAAAAAACTATGTCTCGCATCGAATTATATCCAGCTTTCTACGAAAATAACTATTCCAGTATGGTTTCGAATCTGATTAATATCAACAGGATTAGAACCGGTTCTCAGCCATACGGAAAAATCGGGTATAGTCCTTTCCACGACATCCCTCCATAAAGCGATTCTTCGTATTTTTCACAGTAGCTTTTCTCCTATTTCTAGCCCCTGCGGGGGGCTCTAACCCTGCGGGGCCAATTACCTAACCCTGTGGGGCAATCACCTAACACAATATAACCTAACCTAACCTAAAATAACCTATAAAAAGATATTTTAAAAATACGAAGAATCGCTCCTTATGGAGGGATGTCGTGGAAAGGACTATACCCGAAAAATCTTGTATAGCATTGTATTACGGACAATTTTCCAGGAATACTAAAATAAAAATTATATAATTTTTCACTTTAATAACTGTGGAAAGCTGTCTACAATACGATAAGATAAAAAAGTGTTCAAAACTTTACCCATTTTCATAAACATTGAATTGGTTTAAATAAAAATTTCTGAATATTTGGAGTTCATTATCCATGAAACAATTCCTTTACAAATACCTGGATAAAACTATTTGACATTGCTGATGTAAAGTATTCTGGAGACAACAATATCAACGTACAAGATGTCCAACAGAAACCTGCAATTTCCGCAGGTAATGGCCTCCAAAGTATCTATTTATCTATCTATCTTTTTTCTCCTAATAGCTTTTAACCAACTATTATATATATATACTTTCCCCTCAGTCTATTTAAAAGATTCAAAATACAAAAAAATGTTAACATTTAATCTATTAAATCTTCATGGTTATATATGTGATAATATATCCGTCTAATATTAAACCTATCATCTACATATGTTTACTGTCTGTTTTGTTTCTATTATAAAAAGCGTTGCATTGATAGTGGTAAAGAGGTAACAAAATAACGATAAGTAAATTTCGATGAGGAGCAGGTAGGGAGGGGCATTTGATTAAAAATACACTGGTATCCAAAATGTAATAAAGGGAATATTAGGTTTCGTAATATTGCGTAAAGTTGTGAGTAAGAATCCAGTCAAATGCGCTTATGTGTGCATTTAATTATACTATGCGTTTGGTCAACAATAAGAACAGTTAGACTTAATAAGCGCATTTGACTGGAAGCTTGCTCACAATTACACGCAATATTGGGAAAGCTACCATTCCCTTTATAGAAGCACTAGCGGCTTCGCCCCTAGCCTCTAGGGGCTTTGCCCCAAGAGATGATAAAAAAAAGTTAATGTGAAATTCATAAAAAAAAATAGGAGGGACCAAGGAAATCTTATACAAAAAAAAGGACCAAGGATATCTCCTACAAAAAAAAATGTTTTATTTTTTTATTTTGGGGTGGTTGGGGGTGTCCAACCCCCCAAGAAAATAGCCAAAAACTACCACAGGACCAGTAGGTATATTCCCTGACGAGTAGAATTTGATCAGTTCAGTGGTTACCGAGATCTTAAGGGACAGACAGACGGAGAGACATCAAGCTACTTTGTATTATAGATATGATATGAATGAATGTATGCATATATCTATCTATTTATGAAGGTGCAGGGAGTGTACAGTTTAGTTTTGCCTCAACAAAATCACCAGACTACACAGGTAATGATAACATCATAATTACATCCTGCCTTATTAATTAACTACTTTTAATTTGTTTGTTTTTTATGAAGTTTTAATAAAAATTAAATTTTTATTAAAAATAAAAATAAAAGGTTTTTTATTCCAATTGAAGGTGATTTGGTAATATATCCCACTTTAAGAAAGCTAAAATCCTGTTTGAATACATAAAGAGCTTTCCTGAAAATTATAGAACAAATGGCCTACAGGACATACATCGAAAAAACTCATACTTCTTATAAATTTGTTCCCAAGATAAACTATATGAGGTAGGTGTAATTTTTGTTTAGATTTATAACTAAAGATTTAGATATATTTTACTATTTAATATTACAGATAACATGCAGACAAGAGCAGAAGAGCTGGAATTAACTACTCCTATTCCCACTAGAGGTCGTCAGAGAAAACCATCTCTGATATTCGAATCTGGCAGATTACCCCTGAATCAGCAAGAAGTAGAAAGGTACATTTTCGTTAGTGTAACATTAACAAGTTAACAAGATAGTTACCGCCCCCCCCCCCCCCAAAAAAAAAACGTCAAATATTGAAATAAACAGAAATTAAGGGGGGGAGGGGCTTACTGTAATGCTAAGTACCAAAATATCCAAACCATTATCTTTTCCTTCGTTTTTAAAAAAATATGAGTAATGACTCGGCTGTGTTTATATATATTTCAGAAGCTTTTAGATGATTTCAAAGACTCAATTCAAAATTGAGACAGGGTCCCTGTCCAGATGGGAAAGTTACATACTGAACATGCCCCTCTATTCTTTTACAATATAATATCTTAGGTCTGATGTTACAGCTCCTCTAGAAGTTACAATTCCGACATCTACTATTCGTTCAAGAAGTGGTAATAGTTATTTATCGCATCGTATTATAGACAGCTTTACGCGAATAGTAAAATGATATAATCCAGCAGATATTAATCAGTTTCGTAGTCTTACTGAAACAGCAATTCTTTAGATTTGATGTACATTGCTATTACATGATATTGTTATAAATAACCATCTATCTTCCTACTATCTATGATACTTTTGTTTAATTGTGTTTAATTGATTACATAAATCTATAAAACCATGCATGTATTGTATCATCAGAATGGAATTGGCAAATTTTGTCCTCAACTTATCTTGCTAACATGAAAACTTTTTTGGTCAGTTCGTTCATTCAATAGAAGGCGATGGTGTAAGGGGGGGGGAAACATTATTTTAGCCAGCTACGAGCATCCTTTCAACAGTATACATTTATTCTGGAACATCCAAGTAATAAAATTATAAATTTGTATCAGAAGTAACGCGACCAAGTCTGAGATTTTCTGAAATTGCGCGAATCACCTCCACAACAACAACACCAAAGCCTAAAGAATCTAAGATTGAAATCAGGTAATTTCAGGGATATTAAGGGATAAAACAAAGGACGATAAATTGAAATAAATCACCAATTATAAATAACAAAATCACACATTATTATTGGTTGAAAGTTTTTACACTGTTATTTTGGAAACCACAAAACAAAATTTGATTAAAGTACCAAAAGTTTTTTAGGCAACAAATAAGATAACGTGGTTATAAACATTTAGGAAACAATGAATATACATATTTTACAGTCCAATGTCAATTCCCTTCCTGGTATAGACCGATGTCTCTTCACTCATGCATTTGAGTCTCTTTCCAGCATGGCTTCGTATCATATACAAATCCGTTGGATTAAAACCGGTTCTGTGCTATACTAAAAAAACATGTATCAAATAGTATTTTAGAAAATATCGTTTTCTTTATTTCTTCATTTTATTGAAATTCTTCTATTGTAGACATCATGGAGACCCTCTAACACGTCAAGAACAACAAACCCAATCTCCAATCCTACCAAGAATTATCGACAATTTTAGGAATATTATTAATATGTCCATTTCTACAATGCAGAATTATCAAAAATGCGACACAGCTAATTTTGCATTAAAACTTAGAATGCTTTAATTTTTCTCTGTATTAGATTTAACTTTTCTTTTAATATATAATTATAAAAGCTGCTGATGGACTTAATATTGCCATATAAATCGAGGTCTGAACCCACCAGGATATTTCTTTTCTTTTCCATCTTTTCTATTATGGATTGATATATATTTTAGTAGCGAAGCTACTCTATTACTCACTATGTCTTCCAGTCCATCAGTCAGTCTGTAACACTAAGGAAGGAATTTGAGTTTCTCGGCTGCTAGTTTTAGTGAAGATTCATATGACATATGTAAAATAATAATTACATTATTATGCCATGCTTCAAAAGTTATTAAAGTTTATAGATTTTCTTGAAATTTTTAGTTTGTAAATTGATATAAAATTGACATCTCAATAGTTTAACCTTTTCTGTAGATCAATATTATAGTTTTAAACATTTAGATACTGCTATATTTGAACTAACAAATCAAAATTTTGTAAATGTAACCAAAGTTTTTGAGATAATGAATAAAGTAAAGTGTTTATTAAACTTAGGGCATTACTACACCAGTGTGAAGACAAAATAACAGCCCTTTTTCTCATATCTTTGATAAACATAAACATTAAGATATATAAGTTGGAAGGAATTTTAATGTTAGAGGGAGATTTGAAATCTGCATCAAATTTTAAGGATTTTTTATAAAATTCGTTTTTTGTATAATTCTTTATCTAAAAGCGCAAATACAATTTAAGTTCATAAATGTTGACCATTAGGATAGGTGGATTGGAAACTACCTGCGCTCTAATTGGTTAAATGATGTGCGACACTTAAGCTTCTCCCATAAGAGTGCAGATAATTTTCAATCCACCAATCACAGATGTCAAAATTAATTAACTTAAATTGTATTTCCGCTTTTAGATAAAGAATTATACAAAAAACAAATTTTATAAAAAAAAAATCCTTAAAATTTGATGCAGATTTCAAATCTCCTTCTAACATTAAAATTCTTTCCAACTTATATATCTTAATAAACATAATATATTAATATGGACAGAGGGAATCTGTACCAAACCAATTTTAGCCAGGATAAATATCAGACTCAATTTGACTCACCAAGTAATAAAGAGGTAAGATTTAACTTATTATTTTCTCAGTAACAAATATAAAATATATAGTGAACATTATATTCACAATTTTTTTTATCATTTTTGTATATGTTGCGAAAACTTTTTTATATTTTGTAAAAGTTATTTATCGCATCGTATCATAGACAGCTTTCCGCGGATATTAAAAAAAATTATAAGACTAAAACCAGTTTTATCAACCCCGAGGGGCCATAGGAGGGGTCTAACAAAACTGGTATTAATTTTATGATATTATTTGATATTCGTGGAAAGTTATCTGTAATACAATGCCATACATGATACTTCATTAGGGCTGAGAACCGGTTCTTATCCAATGGATATTAATCGGTTTTAAAGCCATAAAGAAAATAAATTTATTTAAATCTTTTTTTAGGACGTGAAGAAGCCGACAGCAGATGACTTTGATTTCCCGATAATTCCTGCTGTTCCTAACTATCCTGTTCTACTAGGAAATACACCATGACCCTAATTATAGAAAAGCTTTGCTTTAAAAAAAAATAATAATACCTATCAGTGTTTTATGCATATAGAGAACCTAGTAAAAGTGTCTGACTCTGATTATGACGTAAAAAAATTAGCCAATGAGAGGCCAGTATACACTATAATTGACCAATGGTAAAATTTATAGTCGCCTCTCATTGGCTAATTTTTTTACGTCATAATCAGAGTCAGACACTTTTATCAGGTTCCATATAGACTGTGATCTAAAAATAAGCTTTGGTTCTCATTATCTAAAGAAATAGTCTAAAATGTTACTGGTGTTATTTAAACAGATTCATTTGCCCCAGACAGAAAAACAAGCTTATCCTTAGAGGACGAAAGGGTTACAATAATGCAATAACATTTGGTCTTAACCCTATTCCGGGGGGGGGGGGGCATATAGTAGGCCCCCTTGAATAGGGTTAAATATCAATTAGACGATTATGTACATAAGTAGCGCAAAACAAAACAAACTGTAAACTTGTATACTGTTATAAAATAAATAATGTAAATAAGCCTATCTGCAAGCATAGATAAAATAACTGGAAATAGGGCGGAGGGGCTTATTCTGTGGCCTAACCCTGCAGGGCCTTAACCTGATGTAGCCTACCCCTGCGGGGGCACCCAGTCACAGTGCATAGTAATTTATGTCTATCTGAAAAGTAGTTGGATGTAAATGTTACTGTGTAATTGAAATCTTTAGTATCTTCGTATTTTTTCTAAAAATTGTTTGCCTTTTAAGTTTCATAACAATTATTTCTGGACGTGTTCTTTAAGGTTTGTATGTCAAAGGCATCAATTTTCATGAAAACTGTTTTATTTTTAAAAACCAATAAAAACATTATTATAAATGAAACTAGCCGATAAGAAGCAACCAAGCCTCTACTACTACTAGCGCTCCAAGTGTGTCTTCTAGTCAACCAAGGAAGGGATCAGTCAATTGGATAAGGTTTTTTGGTGCTTTCTGGAAATCCCTCGTTTTTAACTAAATTAAAAATAAGTGGAGGAGGGGGTTACTTTTTTCTTTCTCCTACACGTACAGGAAGCCCTGACCCTCCCTGGCTAATACCTGCTTGACCTAACTTAATAAACAAAAAACTCTCCCTTTTCTTCAATTTATTTCCTAATAAAAAAGGGGGGGGGTCTATGCTTGACAAGGCATTTTAATGAAAGGCTCAGATACTATAATATTGAAAATATGGTGGGCATCTTAAAATTAGCTAAACCTTTTTCCTATTGTCTTATCGCTGTATTTTGTAGCATTGAAAAAGAATCTACAAAACCTAACCTAGACATAATCAAACTTCTACAAGGAACACTCTACATTTAGTTTTAAAACATTCACTTAGAATTTACAGAAAAATAGTTTACATATCAATTTCTGGTATATTTCGGGTTCTTGTGTGCATTTGAAGCGAGCTCACATGAAAAATTAACAAAGAAGACCAATAATATGTTTATTTAACATATTGTTTTCTAATGGCTAGAAATCAACCTTATTCGACATTCACTCAAAGCCCCAAAAATAATAGACTTAAAAGTGTATTAAACTGTATATAAGACATTTGCGAATATATTGGTACCATTAATTTGCCTCTGAGATAAAAAAAAGTATGTTTTTTTGATATTTTTCTCTTGCAACAAATCAAATTTCAAATGTGAGTCACCAAAAATGCTAAACTAATTTTTGCTCTAGAAGAATCAATTTTTTGAGTTAGAAAGTGCTTAATACCTCATTTTAATCGCCTGGCATTGCTTTATAATATACAGGTAATGACTTGGTTGTTTATAGAACAGCTGACTAAAAAATCGAGGTTTTGTGATAAACCCACTTTTGTTGTTGCTCCATAAATGATATTTTTTTTCCCAATTTTTTTGGCTGTAAAGAAGCTTTATATATTCATATAACATCCACCTAAATTTGACTTTTGGTATTTTATTTATAACATCACCAGAGGGAATTGAATTTTGGAAAAAAATATCAATTTATATTTTACACTGCTATGCATTGTTCTTGTTCTTGTTTCTAAAAAAAATTTATATTATAAAAAAGAGAATTATTTAACGCTTCTATAGGTATGTTTATCATTTTTCTATGCTAAATATAACTATAATTACACCATTTTAAAGTTAGACATCTTAACATATTAACACAATTATTGAATCGGTCTGTATTATTAAGCTGGCAACCCTTAAAACAGCTGCATTTCATTATCCTATTATATATAGTAATTATTATATGTATAAACACACTTAATTTTTTAACTTTTTATTGATGGAATACATATGTTTCTCTATAAAAATAGATCATCAGTTCCAATTAAGATGTATAAAATAAGAGTTAAAAAAAAATATATATATGTCAATGCATTTTGAATCCTTTTAAAAGACTAAATAAGAAAGAAGTGTTAGAAAATTGTGCCACCTGCGGGGTTTTTACTGCTTATATCCTCTTGGGGTTAGGGGGGAATTAGCATCTTTATATAAAAAGGGGGAGGTGTTTAAAGAGAATTTTTAAAGAGAAAAAAATAGGTCATATTTTATTATTTGCAGTTTTACAAATTAATACATGTTATATAAAGCTTTTTTGTCTGTAGCTTAAGATTTCGGTAAAGTATAAGGCTATTTTACTAATTTCCTTACTCCTTTAATTACAGAGCTCCTAGATGTTTGGAGCGCAGCTGCTAGTAAACAAACAAAGTGAAACGATTCCTGAATAATTGATTTACAATTTTAAAAAGCAAAACATTTTTACAATTAGGATGTGTATATCCACACCATGCACAGTGCCTTCTAAGGTGCTTTGACTTTAGTGTCAGAACCTAAATTGGGACATAGTGCATTTCATTACCCTAGGTTAGGTAGCTTTATTTCACTTTTCAATAAAATCTAAAATGCAGCGGTTTTTGAGAAAATTAAATTTGAAAATTTCAAGTTCAATTTTCACCCACTAGGAGTTACCGTATAATCATAACAAGAAAAGCAAAGATTATTTATTTTTAATTTTGAACAAGTTTGCTCTAATAAATTTCTTCATAAAACCACTCCTGAAGTGATGTAATTAATGGCTATTTTTATCAATTGCTTTGCTAAGGTCACAGAATTTCAGCCTTAAATAAATCATATATAGGGAGGTTTTATGACTGACTTTATAAAAGCAAAGTTGTTCAAAATATTAAATAAATAATCTTTGATTTTCTTGTCATGATTATGCGGTAACTCCTAGTGGGTGAAAATTTAACTAGAAATTTTTAAATCTAATTTTCTCATAAACCGCTGCATTTTAGATTTTTTTGAAAAGTGAAATGAAGTTACCTAACCTAGGGTAATGAAATGCACTATGTCCCAATTTAGGTTCTGACACTTAAGTCAAAGCACCTTCGAAGGCACTGTGCATGGTTAGCTCTTATTGTTAATTCAGGCGTTTTAGAATTAATCTTAAATGTTGGAAGATGATTTTTGTAGCAGTAAGGTACTTAGCAACTATATAATCATTACTTTATGTAAAGGGATGTCCCGGTGGGGGGGGGGGGGTTAGGGGGTTAAGGGTTATTAATTAATTTGGGGCAACCCCATAATTTTTAAATTTTTAATTTTCAATCTTCCCCTCTCCCCCCCCCCCCCCCCCAAAAAAAAATATAAAAAGCTTTGACGTCCTTGCCTTTTTTATATAAAGATTACCCCACAAAATAAACATGGGGATGCCCAAATTTCCCTCCCCCCTTCCCCCCCAAATCAAAAAGCTTGGACGTCCTTGATTATGTAAGCTCATTTAAAACATACTGAAATCAATTTGTGTACAACAATTATCCTATTTAGTTTTTTAGTAGTGAAGCTACTCTATAATTCAAAATATTTGTCCGTCCATTGTCTGTCCATTCATCTGTATGTCTGTCCATTGGTATGTCTGTCTGTCTGAGACAGAAAGGGGAAAACGAGATTTTCTTGGCTTCTATAAAAGATAGAAGGCTTAAATTTTCATGGATTGAATATTCTCTCTCTCTATCAATACTCCATATTTTCATCAAGTTTCATTAGGATTTGCCAAAAAACTGGGGTGGGCTATATCGATTCCTACAATTCAAGTTTTCATGATTTCTCTACTCCTATTCAAGATAGATGGTTGAAATTCAGGGATTGAATACTTTGATATTTTGCATAATTTTATCAAGTTTTATTGAGATTTATTTATTGGGGTTCTACCTCAAACATAGGAGTCCCAAAAATCGGAGTGGACAAATGCAGGAGTCCCAAACATCGGAGTGGACAAACGTAAGAATGGGACAAACGTCAGAGTGGACAAACATCAAGGTGAACAAACGTCGGAGTGGAAAACATTGGAGTGGACATTGCTTAAATAAAACCTAGGAGTGTCTACTATTTTAATAATATTACAATTTTGAAATTTTTTATACCCCTGTCTACAAAATAATGACTATGGCTGCAGCGCTCAGCCCCCTAGCCTATATCCTAACCTAACCTAACTAAGAAAAGTAACGGGACGAAGGTAGGGGGGGCTGTGTTTGTAAACAAAATTCAAAATTGAAAAAAAAGTTTGGGACTCCTGTGTTTGTCCACTCCGACGTTTGTCCCAAAAATCCTGCGTTTGTCCACTCCAACGTTTGTCCCACTCCTGCGTTTGTTCCACTCTGACGTTTGGGACTCATGCATTTGTCCCTTCAATGTTTTTCCACTCCTACATTTGGCATGGAACCGATTATTGGTTGGGGTGCTAGTTTGATTCCTAGATTTGTAAGTTTTAAGGATTTTCTTTACTCCTATTAAAAAAAATTTAAAAGGCTGGGTTTATACCCCCCATAATATATTAAGGGGGTTGATTACCCCCATCCCTAAAAAAATTACCCTTTTACAAGCACCTCCCCCTGGATACTCCTGCACTCCCCCTTGTAGTTACTAGGCCAACTTTATGGTCTCTGGTTTCAGGAAGCCCATTCAATTATGAGAAGTTCACATTATAAGAGCACTCTTATAGCATCCTCTCTATTAGCATTACATGTGTAATGCATTATAGACAGACAGATAGATATTGTGAGGGATCCTACACTTTATAACACCTTGTTTTGCATGGTAAAAATTGTTCCAATAGTTCTTGATATTGATATTTTATTTAAAAATTACAATAACTTGAATATAATGATGTTTAAAAAATGCTGGAATTATAGTTATATTTAGACTAGAAAAATGATTAACATACCTATAGAAGCATTAAATAATTCTCTTTTTAATTATAAAAATATTTTTTAGAAACGAAACAAGAACAAGAACAATGCATAGCAGTGTAAAATATAAATTGATATTATTTTCAAAATTCCAAAACTATCCAGGGTCCTATAGGAAGCATCCATAAAACACAGAACTCAATAGGTACTGTAATTGTCGAAATCTTAAGCTAAAGACAACAAAGATTACTACTTTATATAATAGGATAATGAAATGCAGCTGTTTTAAGAGTTGCCAGCTTAATAATACAGACCTATTCAATAATTGTGTTAATATGTTATGATGTCTAACTTTAAAATGGTGTAATTATAGTTATATTTAGCATAGAAAAATGATAAACATACCTATAGAAGCGTTAAATAATTCTCTTTTTTATAATATAAATTTTTTTTAGAAACAAGAACAAGAACAATGCATAGCAGTGTAAAATATAAATTGATATTTTTTTTCCAAAATTCAATTCCCTCTGGTGATGTTATAAATAAAATACCAAAAGTCAAATTTAGGTGGATGTTATATGAATATATAAAGCTTCTTTACAGCCAAAAAAATTGGGAAAAAAAATATCATTTATGGAGCAACAACAAAAGTGGGTTTATCACAAAACCTCGATTTTTTAGTCAGCTGTTCCATAAAAAACCAAGTCATTACCTGTATATTATAAAGCAATGCCAGGCGATTAAAATGAGGTATTAAGCACTTTCTAACTCCAAAAATTGATTCTTCTAGAGCAAAAATTAGTTTAGCATTTTTGGTGACTCAAATTTGAAATTTGATTTGTAGCAAGAGAAAAATATTAAAAAAAAACATACTTTTTTCTATCTAAGAGGCAAATTAATGGTATCAATATATTCGCAAATGTCTTATATACAGTTTAATACACTTTTAAGTCCATTATTTTTGGGGCTTTGAGTGAATGTCGAATAAGGTTGATTTCTAGCCTAATATTACACTTCAGATTCTTAAATATTAGGAATTTTTTGTTTTCCATGTCAAGTCGGTTCTTTTGGTGTGCTTTGAAAGTCTGAGCGACCAGCCGTTTGGACCAGGGTGGGCATACAAAAAACCCACCCAGGGTTTTTTAAAAAAAAAACTAATAAAACCCCCATAAAAACCCTTAAAACCCTGGGTTTTTAAGGGTTTTTGGGTTGAGTTTTTGGGTTGGGTTGGGCTGGGCTTTTTAAAAAAACCCTGGGTTTTTCCCCACCCTGGTTTGGACCCTAACTCATTCTGAAGTTCACAAAGCAAATATTTTCTTCTGGGTTAGTCTAAATTCAATAAAATTAACCTCTTATGTACTACCTCGTAGATTTTTTCCTGTTTATTTTGTGGATTTTTCATCATTACCACATAAAACGGTAAGTAGTAGGCTATCAAATACTTTTTATCTTACTAAGATAGTTAAAAAATTAAGGGAGTAATAAGCGTTTTAAAAATACAGTTTCCGACGGACACTCTATAGATAAATGACTATAAGAAATATTGACAGGCTTCACATAGCAGGTATTGTCTCTAAATATTTGAATGCTAGAGTGTCCTGTTATCAGATGATGGTCAATTTTTGAGCTCCCACAGTCCAATCTATCTGTCAGACTTAATAAGTTTTCAAGAAAATCAAGATTTAACTGAAAATTTAGTTATTCCAGAGACAGAAAGGCAAACAACTGAAGATTTGTTCCAAAAGAATAAGGTAGAGATAACTTGAAATAACAGTGTGTAGATTTTAAAAAATACTTAAATTTCACTACGAAAAAATTTAAAAATATTAATAAAATTTATCTTTATAAGGCTAGGAAGTTATTGAGACAGCATGATGAGAAGCCTATCCTCCAAACAAGACAAATTCAAGCTACACACAATTGGGAAGAAAACATACCTCAAGAATACCCTGTCAATAATAATACCAAGAATTCAAACAATGTTGGCCATGAAAATCTTTCACAATCTCTGCCCTCTCATTGGTTACAAACAACAACAGCCTCAAAAGATCTGACTTTTGATTGGACAGAACATATTGACAATCTTGAATATGATTGGCCATCTTTAAACTATGACGCCACTTTTGATTGGTCAGCTTCAACTCAAAATCTTGACTCTGATTGGTCACATCCAAGTCAAAGTCTTGATTATGATTGGTCCCACAATAACAGGGATGTTGACACACGTAGCACATCAGAAACAGTAACAAAACGAAATGAGGGAAGTTCAGAGAAAGATTGGATTTCAAGCAAGCTGAACCACCAGTTTTTCAGAGGTCAAACAGATTTAAAGTTGACCTCCTGGCCCTTGGTTAATCCTAATGATGGATCTTACTCAATTACAATAGATTTATGATTTTTTTTACACCTAATAGTTTGAAAATTAATTTAAATCCATTGATTTTTGAAGAATTAAAGAATTACTTATGTCACTCTAAAAGCAGCAAATAATTGTTTTTGTTGAAAACAGAAAATATAAGAAAATCTTCATAACCCTTTACAAACACATTAGTTTTGAATAGCCATAATTTTGCAATAAAATGCATAGTTAAAATTTTTGCTCAAAAATGATTTTAAAAAGTTGACCATAATCTTGTACAATGTATATATGTAAATAAAATTTATTATTTTTGATGTATTTTTTGTCAGTGTTCACTTAGTCAATAAGAAAACCATTTTAAATTGTAGTTTTCAGAAATAAAGTGGGAGGAAGGTTAAGCTAAAATTCCGTAAAGGTGTGAGTATTAAGGCTTAGAAACAGGAGTAAAACGATAATATTCACTAAATATGTGTATTCCTTATTGAATAGAACTATAGATAATTTTTTAATTTAACTTAAATTTTTTCGTTCTACTACTGTTTTTAAGCCTTAAAATTCTTTTAATTTTAGCACAACCTACCTTAACCTTTATTTAAAAAGCAAATCTTTTAAAATGCAAATGGAGAATAATAGAATTCTATTTTGAAAAAACCGTATTCAAATAATAATTTAATGCAAATAAAACCAAATGTAATATAATTGATAATTTTCTAGTCTTTAAATGTATTGGATAAATAAATGGTGGAATTATGATTTAATTTTTGTTTAACTCATGATATACCACGCAAGGGCAAAGCTCCTCTATAATTCACTTCGTATGTTTATATGTATGTATATATGTTTTTATGTTATATAGCCAGTGCCTTCGGCACCTTGGGGCTAAAAAAACTGGTTTTAATCTTATAATTGTACATTCTATATCTGCGGAAAGCTGTTTATAATACGATGCGAGAAATAACTGTTACTGCTTTTTGAGATCAATATCTGATTCTTTTTTGTGAATGTACTCCAAACCAAGCAATCATTCAGGTTACATTTTTCTTGGTTTGTTGGTCTATCAGTGTTGCTAACAAAAATGTATAAGATCTATTTGAAAGATTTTGTGATTTTTTTCGTAAATATATTCTTTATTTACGAAAACTGAACATTCGTCCATCTACGACATTTTGTGCTTGCCTACTTGTATGAATGTTGTCATCCTTGTTTATACACCTGGGGAGATGTTGATAGTAATTTTGGAATTTATTTAATTTCAAGATTCTTATCTTTCTTTTAATTTAAACTTTTTAAATTTCTTTTTGTAAAAAAATACAAAGTAACGAGACTGTCTTTGAACCTTTTTAAATTATGTGGACCATTTTAGAAGCCATCACCTTAATCTTTCTTTTAGATAGGACGACATTTTAAATCACATTTTTTTCATTTATCTTTTCATGAAAAGACCAAATCCTGAAGAAAACAAGGATGACAACATTCATGAGAACAGTATCAATAGACTGACAATAATTAAAGTGATTTATATAGCAGATGTTTTGGTAATATCCTCTTCGAAATTTTTTTTCAATTTTGAAAATTTGAGTCAACCATCCCCCCCAACAGAACTATGAAATCTGGCCGTAGCGCTCGGCTCCCTAGCCTGCCTAGCCGCAGCGCTCGGCCCCCTTGCCTGCCTAGCCGCAGCGCTCGGGTCACTTGCCTGCCTAGCCGCAGCGCTCGGCTCTATGGCCTATAACCTAACCTAACCTAAAAAAGTAGTTCTCTGTCGGACTGTCGGAGAGGGGGGGGGAGGTACTCAAATTTTCAAAATTAAAAAAAAAATATATTAATTCCATTTTTTTTTCAAAAAAGTCTACAAAATTACGATCATTATTTTTTTCTCCATTCCATTCTAGTGTCAACTAATAAGAAAAGGATCCAGAATAATTTACTTGGTCTGTCTGTCGGTCAGGTTTCAACAGATAAAGATACTTATTTTTATACAGGTTTTGTGATTATTTCTTGTATAGATTTCACATTCTTAGGAAATATTCTATATTTCACAATTAAATGAAAGGCATTTCTAAGAAATAGGGGGAGACAAGGGTGTAGAGAGAAGGAAAGCATTTCCTATTTGAACTACTGTCATCGAAAAGAGGGTGTAGATGGAAAGAGAAGGAAAGCATTTCCTATTTTACCAGCAATAGGGGGAGAAAACAAAGGGTGTAGATGAAAAGAGAAGGAAACATTTCCCAAATTTCGTGGTGGTAGAACCCCGTTTAAAATTTCTACAAATTAGGGAGTGGTTGAAAATTTTATTTTGGGGTAGGCATTAAAAACATGCTTTTTAAAATCGTGTCGAGAAAGCGTAGCAACTCATTAATCTTTAACAGAAAGTATATCCGTATGTCCATTCCAAATATGCTGATTTTTTTACCTTTTTGACAACAATTTTTTATGTGATATCATTACACTATTCATCTGATTTTTAGTATACTGATTACTAGAACAACATAGTACATTGTTATAAGCGAAGCTTCTCTATAATCAAGTATACAAAATGTATGTCCTTAAACAGAATCCTGTATTTAAGCAGTTTTGCATCAAATTTACATGAAATTTTGTTTAAATTTAAATATGTATTGTATATTCTCTTTATTCAGTTCTGACACTATACAAGAGTTAACGTTAGTTAGTCATACCATTTTAGAGCTTCACTTTTATGTATGTTATCATCCTTGTTAAAATGCACATTTATAGAACGCCTGCGGCCAAACTTTAAATCTTCGATACAGAAAAACTTTAGGATCAGGTTAAGTAAAATAAAAACGGGGCCTAAGTATAAAGACCAAAACATAGTTAGGCCTTACAGACAAAGATAGTGCAATCAGAGAGCTACCTTACATAATACCCAGGGTGTTTGGACAGAAAAGGAGACATTGCAATCCAAAGTTATCCTTGATGGTTTTGCTTCTAGCTGACGTAATTGAATATTGAAATTTTTTGTATAAGGGTTGTAACGATTTTAAAGATTTTCAACTACTTATAATGTAATTACAAGATTGTAATTGTTGAAGCTGGAGGCTTTCATTAAATGAATAATAAATACGCAAGACTATGCACATTAATTAATTTATGATATTAAGGCATGATTTACAGCAAAAAAAATTTAAAAATGGTCCGACGTGACAAAATGGATAACCCTTATACAAGAAATAATTTAAATGAGTCATGAGTAATTTAACCAACAGCATTACAGATGGTCGAAATTTCCAAATTCCATCCTAATTATAAAGTAACAGGATGTGTGTTTGTCTGTATGCCTGTACCGAAGGATCTCGCTAATCGCTGAACCGAGCGGGTTCTCCTCAACAGGGTAGCTCCCCTTAAATCCCGGGAAGGTTTATATTTATATTAAGGGAGGGTACTAACACCCTCCCAAGAGAAGTCGCATTTTTTTTAGGTATTTGAGAGACTTTAACCTAACATAAAGAGGTATCGTAGAGAATTGAACAAACAAAAAACATTTATTATGCCTCTAGGGGCGTAGCTGCTAGTTGAGAATGAAAACCTATAGCTGCACCTTCTTGGCAGATATTTTAATTTTAAGATTTAAGGTGAAAAAAATCAAATTCACCGAGGACACAAGGCAGAGTTAAAACAGAAATTATTGTTGCTAAGCTGCTTATTATTCTTGCTATTTCACCAAGTTGTACAGTACATAATATCGACAGTTGAAAATTATGCGCGTAAAGTACAATTTTTGGAAAGGGAAATAAGGGAAGGAAGGGAGAGGCAAAAAGAAAGGGGAAAAGTGTTAACTATGACTCACCAAACTAAGATCATAAAGAAGGAACCGTATTAAGCGGCCGGTGGTTTCTTCATGGGCCCAAACGGACAAAAATGTTTGTGCGTAAAACTCTTTTTGTCCTTTTTTATGTATATACAGTTCGGTCAAATTTTTTTTTCAACAATATTTAATATCAAAAATATTTAATATTTAAAATAAATAATTACTCTGAAAATAAGACTAAGTTCTGCGATTTGCGACTCCCCCCCCCCCCCCCCCAGTTTAAATTATGATGTATTAAAAATGATTGTTTTTTAAAGCAATATATTAACAGCATCATCTTGATGTTTTATACTCGTATAAGTCATGAGATGGGTTAAGGCTATTTATTTTCTGAAATAAACCCCTTATTTTGCTAAAGTTAAATATGGAGTTGTTTTCCTTGAACACTTTTTGCCGCTATCTTCTTGAACATGAGTAATTTTTTTTTCATTTCCACAGAATTTCTCCCGACTAGTAACAGCATGTCTCTCTTTTTGTTTGTAACAAAGGATCTCGCTAACCGCTGAACCGACATAGTAATCCTATACAGGATAGCTTCTCATAAGTCTTTGAAAGGTTTATAACTATTTTGAGAGAGGGTACCAACACCCTCCCAAGAGTAATCGCCCCTATAGAAAAAATAACCCACCCCAAAAATCTTTTTTTACTTTTTTCAAAATGAAATTGATATTGTCTTTTAAAGTATACGAATATGTAGTGTTTTTGCTTAAACACCTTCAAATCTAAGTCTTGCGCTCGTCTAGGCCTTGAGCCGTGTGACGTCATACAAGGGAGAGATGAGAGGAGAAGTGGGAAAGAAAACCTTTAAAAAGGAACGGATCTATCCTAATCTATAGTAGGATTTTCTTACAAAAAGTAAAAGCTTGTAAAAATATTTATTAGAAGTTTTTAAACCTTCGAGGTGTAAACTTATATACAGTTGTAGAAAAATTGAAATCAACTACAAGGTATATAAACAGATATTTTAGCTTTCCATCTTTCAATCATTTATTTTACATGAGAAGTGTAATTTAAATGGCTGCTTCTTAATTGACATTAGCTGATTTTTAAAAGCGAAGCTTTTCTACAATTAGGGTCAGTCCGTCTGTACTTCCGTCCGTAACGGATAGCTTTTTTCGTTAATTTAGGCAAGTTTGAATTGTCCGATTGATTTTAAACTTTGCACGATGATTCTGCAGTAGTTAGGTGTGATTTAGAAAGCGTAGCAACTCTATAATCGTTACCAGAATGTCCGTAAGTCCATTTTTAACATGTTGATTTTTAACTTTTTAAACAAATTTATATATATCACAGTTATGGAATCTCGACCACAAAGATTTTTTTATCCAATCTTGACAAGTGAGGTATTTTTGGAAAGAGGAATATACATAGAAAACGCCTATGTAAATTAGAAAATCCGCAGAAATCATATTTGCAAGTTATTTGCCAAAATCTGCAATGTTAATTTGCAAAATTAATTTCATGCCTTAAATGATAGATTTAGAAAAAAATCTTTTTATGAAATATGTTTATCTATAAGTTTAGAACATACTTAAGGCAAAAAAAATTTCTTTAATGTTACTTTTTTCATCTTATATATGAAAAAAGCAGTTTCTCACATTTTATGATAAAAAAAGGTATAGGAACAAAAAATATGTTTTTTCTTGATGTAAACACAATAATTGGCCTAAAATCTATCATCCTGAATGTAAAAATTAGATATAGAATCCTTTTTAGAGCAAATATAGTGCAAAAAGTAACCAAGACATTTTTGCAAAGTATGAAAATCTAAAGAAAATAGTTCTTTTTGCTTTTGATATACATATCAGATAAATGTATATAAAATTAGTGATCAAAAACTATAAAACAAGATATAACTTTTTTCAACCCTATCATTGATTAAAATGCACTTTTAAGTTTACTCATTACCAAAGTTGCACATAAAAACTCTTTTTTTAAAGTTATTAAACAAAATAAATTCAAATCAACAATTAGGCGTTTTTTATAATGCAGTAGACCATTTAGTAGTTGGTTTTTTGGCATTTATTTTGTTTAATTACTTCATAAAAAGAGTTTTTATGCACTACTTCGGTAATTCTTAAACCTTAAAGTGCAATTTAATCAATGACAGTGTTGAAAAAACTTATAACATGTTTTATAGTTTTTGATCACTAATTTTATATACATTTATCTGATATGTATATCAAAAGCAAAAAGAACTATTTTCTTTAGATTTTCATACTTTGCAAAAATGTCTTGGTTACTTTTTGCACTATATTTGCTCTAAAAAGGATTCTATATCTAATGTTTACATTCAGGATGATAGATTTTAGGCCAATTATTGTGTTTACATCAAGAAAAAACATATTTTTTGTTCCTATACCTTTTTTTATCATAAAATGTGAGAAACTGCTTTTTTCATATATAAGATGAAAAAAGTAACACTAAAGAAATTTTTTTTGCCTTAAGTATGTTCTAAACTTATAGATAAACATATTTCATAAAAAGATTTTTTTCTAACTCTGTCATTTAAGGCATGAAATTAATTTTGCAAATTAACATTGCAGATTTTTGCAAATAACTTGCAAATATGATTTCTGCGGATTTTCTAATTTACATAGGCGTTTTCTATGTATATTCCTCTTTCCAAAAATACCTCACTTGTCAAGATTGGATAAAAAATTCTTTGTGGTCAAGATTCCATAACTGTGATATGTGATATAATCATCCGATTAATCTGATCTTTGGAATTCTGATTCCTATTACAATAAGGTATAAGATTGCAAGCGAAGCTTCTCTATAATCAAGTCCTAAAATGTCAGTATGTCCTTAAACTAAATTCTGTATTTCAAGAATTTTTGCATTAAATATACATATAATTTTGTCAAAACTTATATATTTTCATTTTCAGTTCTGACACTCTATAAGAGTTAATGTTCGTCTGTCATACTGTTTCAGAGCTTCGCTTTTATGTATGCTGTCATCCTTGTTTATTTAATGCTTCTTTAACTAAACCATAAATTGTTCGCCTGTCTATCAATAATGGTTCAGGGGAGATTTAATTAATCAGGGAAGAGAAAACTCCATTGGTTGGTTAGCATCTTCTATATTTCATCCTTAAATTTTGCCCCTATAAATTACAACAGAATAGTTATTTATCGCATCGTATAATAGACAGCTTTCTGTGAGTATAAAAATGTACAATTATAAGATTAAAATAAGTTAAGTTAGACCCAAGATGCCGAAGGCACGATCTAACAAAACTGGTTTTAATGTATTTATTGTACATTTTTATATTCTTAAAAAACTGGATATAACAAAGCATTTTTATATTATTCTTACTAATCTAACAACGACAACAACGTCCATAAAAGTAAAGTTTAAAAATCAGAGAAATGAACATTAAAACTTAAAGAAACTAACTTTATAAGCAGAGTAATAATTCATATAATATTTTTAAAATTGGATATAAATTTGTTGCTTAAAAACAGGATACTGCTGAAAGACTTACATTTTTAGGACTTGCTTATAAAGATTGAAACTTGTTTTCCTAGGAATCAAAAACAATAGGATAAATCAATCATATAAGAAATGTTGTCAAAAAGTTGAAAATTGCTTGAGTTAAAAAAATTCAAAAAGACCAATACTATGCTAGTTTCAAATATTTGCATATATTACTCTTATACTTAATGTGAGGGAAATTCTTGAATAATAGAGATTTCTGTAGGTTATATAAAGGGACAAAAATCTATAAGTTGTTTGACCTCAAGCCTATGCTTTTAGAACCTATTTGTAATTAATTGATAATTATTGTTCTATTTTTTTAGTTTAAGCGAGATGTTTGTGACTTGTAGAAGTATCTTGTTAAATTCCACAGTATTACTACTGTTACTGAGCTCTGTTCATATGGCTGGTCGCAAAAATAAATCCAAAATGTAAGTTATTTATAACAAAATCATGTAATAAACAAGGAGGACAACATACCAAAAAGCAAAAAACTAAAATCTAAAAGAGGTATAATTACATCTACTATTACCTACCCAGCGGAAAAAATGCGAATGAATCACAATACCCAGCAGGAAAAAATGCAAATGAATTGCAAATTTTCGTGAATTCGCAAAATTCGTAAAAATTCTTTTTAAAAAAATTGGGGGGGATTATTTGTTTTTGGGGGGTTAGGGGTGTTCCACCCTCCAAGAAAATAGCCTATAACCACCACAGGACCAGCAGGTATATTCCCTGAAGAGTAGAATCCGATCGGTTCAGTGGTTACCGAAATCTTAAGGGACGGATGGACAGACGGACATCAAGCTCCTTTGTATTATAGATAATTGAACTCTACTGTATTTAGATCTGGTTTATTTAAAACTGTTGTGTCAGGCAGGGGTGTTGGGGGTGCACGTGGACTGGGTCTTCTGTCTTCTTTCCTTACGGTAAGTTAGAGAAAAGATACCGTACATTATATACATTTAGGTAGCTGTGTTTTGTGTCCTAGGAAAAAGGGGACAGATGTCACTGCTTTTGGCCTACCTATTCTATTGACGTCATAGTTTAGTGAAAGAGAAAGGGAAGGGGGAAAGAAACTCCCTAGAAAAGAGATGAGATATACTGTATTTCCTGACGTCAATAGAATAGGTAGGCCAAAATCAGTGACATCTATCCCCATTTTGTTGGGCACTACAGACAGCTACTACAATTAGGGAAATGACGAAATATTTCTTAGGCTAGGATAAAAATATGTGTACATAGGCTATCATTGAATATATTTATATCAAGATTAAGTACTAATTTAATAAGTATATATAAGTTTAATCCTTATTTTATATTCTTACATAAAATCTTTATCATTAATGTTAAGGAAAACCTAAAATTTATCTATAAACAGAGGCTTTAGAGAGAGAGAGAGATATATGTATATATTCAAGCTTGAGCTAAGTGGCCAGAACCTTATTCACTTTGTGTAGTTACATTAGCTTTCAACCATTTTATTTTGCTCTTTCAAATCTTTAATTTATTGATTTACCTCTAATTAGAAAGCCTAATGTTAAATACTTAACCCTTACAGATCGGGCCCCAATTCCCATCTTAATAGATCGGAGGGGGGGGGGTCATATTGACCCCCCCCCCCTCTATCTCGGCTTCTGTTACAGATGACCCCCCCCCCCCCCGATCTGTAAGGGTTAAAGAATGGAATTATAACTTTTATCCTTTATATCCATTTTTCTGCTCATCTTAATAAATTCAAAAATTAGATGACTCGATACTTTAGAGAGGAACAGTGGCACAACATGCCTTAGAACCGCTACAACAGCCTGACCAACAACCCTCACAGCAACTCCAGTCTCACCAACAACTACCAGAGTCAAGACAGCATGACCAACAACCACCACAGTCAAAACAGCATGACCAACAACCACCAAAAGTGTATCAACAGGTTAATAGTAGCACAGTTTATATTCATACTTGTTATTATCCTTTTTATATGAAGCTCTTTATAATGCCTATAAAAAATGACGTTATACAGTACAAATTACCAATGGCACACCAGTTTACATGGATCTTGGACAAAGTAGCTTCGGACAAAGTAGCTTCGGACAAAGTAGCTTCAGGACAAAGTAGCTTCCGGACAAAGTAGCTTCCGGACAAAGTAGCTTCAGGACAAAGTAGCTTCGGGCGAAGTAGCATCCACAGTTAATAAAGGTCATGGCCGCAGCGCTCGGCCCCCTGGCCTGCCTAGCAGCGGGCGCTCGGCCCCCTAGCCTATAACCTAACCTAACCTAACCTAAAATTTGTAAAAACATCATTTTAAAAATTGTAAAAACAATATTAAAATTGTAAAATTCTATCAAACACTTTTTGCAAAATCCATGAAATTCTAAACCAACTATGTATTAACAGTTGAACATATTTTACTTAAATAAATGTCCTGAGGCTAACATAGCTTAGGTTAGGTTAGGTTATAGGCTAGGGGGCCGAGCGCCCGCGGCTAGGCAGGCCAGGGGGCCGAGCGCTGCAGCCATGACCTTTATTACTATTGGAAAATAATTTTTCTTTAGAAGCTACTTTTCTTAAGTAAATGTCCTGAAGCTACTTTGTCCGGAAGCTACTTTGTCCTGAAGCTACTTTGTCCGGAAGCTACTTTGTCCTGAAGCTACTTTGTCCGAAGCTACTTTGTCTGAAGCTACTTTGTCCGAAGCTACTTTGTCCAAGATCCGTTTACATTTTAATTGATCAATGGTACGACATTATTTTTATAGGCATTTTGTTGCATAGACATGCGGGTCTAGCCCAATCAAACCTAACCTAACAATTAATATAATTACTTTAATATAATATAAAACAATCTCTGTTCTTATTGTTTTGTAACTTTTATTATTTTTTCAGAATCTCCCTCATAGAAATGGAGGAGTAAGTGGTATGAAGACCTCAGAATTTTCCCTCATTTTTTCAATATGCATGTCAATTGCTTATCTATAATACAAAGTAGAACGATGTCTGTCTGTCCGTCTGTCCGTCTGACCGTCTGTCCGTCCGTCTGTCTGTCTGTCCCTTAAGATCTCGGTAACCACTGAACCGATCGGATTCTACTCTTCAGGGTATCTACCTATTGGTCCTGTGGTGGTTTTAAGCTATTTTCTCGGGGGGTGGGACACCCCCAACCCCCCCAAAAACCAAAAAATCCCCCCCATTTTTTTTTTTTTTTTTTTTTTTTTTTTTTTTTGAAGGAGTTTCCATGGTCCTTTATGGTCTCTCGCAATAATTTTTTTTTATCACCTCTTGGGCAAAGCCCCTAGAGGCTAGGGGCGAAGCCGCTAGTTTATTACAAAAGAATAATTAATTTTGAAATGTTCAGACATCTAAAGGGGGGGGGGGGTGGTAAATGGATATATAGCCAGAAAAAAATTTAAACCACTCATTTTACTCCCTCTTTCACAAAAAGCTTGGACATCCTTGCTAACAAGAGTTAGTTTAAAATATTGTTCTAAATTGAATTTTAATAATCATGTTTTATGGGTATCTAACGCTACAACAATGAATGAACTTTAAATGCTGAATGAAATGAAATACGAGAAATGATTTTATATTTGTATATTATAAGAACATTATCATAAGGTATTTGATTATAAATACACCTATAATAATTGTACAGCTTACAGGCCTGTAACATTAGCTGAAGTAATACAGTTGGGATATTTTTGAATCATATTGATTTATCAATTACATTAAATATAAAAAAATTTGATCAAATTTGTGTTTTTTTTTAAGTGAAGCTTTTCTATCGTTAAGGTTTGTCCGTCTGTTCGGAATGGGATCTTTCTGAATTTAGACATGTTAAACTTGTCCTATTAATTTTAAATTTCATAATGAATCCTATAGCAGATACGATTTAGGAAGCGTAGCAACCCCAGAATCATTTAACTTCTTTGACAAAAACTTTTTATATGACATAATTATTCTATTCATCTGATTTTTAGAAATTATGATTCCCAGAACAAGAAAGTAAAATATTATAAGCCAGGCATCTCTAAAATCAAGTCCTAAAAATGAAAGTATGTCCTTTTACTGTGTCCTGTATTTTTGCAATTTTGCAACAAATTATTGTACAATTTAAAAATGAAACTAAATGTGACTATTTATAGATGACTCATTATGCAAATAAAATAAAAAAATCTTTCGAAACATATTCTGTATATTTTAAAACCAACAATGAGGCCGGATTATTCCTCCACTGTTTTCATATTGGCTGATTTAAATATGTTATGTAGGAGAGGGAGAGGGGTCAATCAGCTGTTCCTTACACAAGTCCCCAAAGTCCTATAGTGACGTTTTCTTATTCGTTGGCTTTGATTGGTTTGTTAATTAAAGTGAGTGCTCAGACGTTTCAACCACTAAATTTGATCTACAAAAGGGGAATTTTTGTGTATCATCATTGGTGATGTACATCAATTTATCGGCCAATGTCTTATCCCTTTAGATCCCTGATTGTTTTCTCTGTATAAATAGAGAAATACAAATATAGCATATATTAATTTTCCTCTAAATTATATGTCAGTAATAAACTTTTATCTAAAATACAAAGTAGAACGATGTCTGTATGTCCGTCTGTCCGTCAATCCCTTAAGATCTCGGTAACCACTGAACTGATAGGATTCTACTCTTCAGGGAATATACCCACTGGTCCTGTGGTGGTTTTAGCCTATTTTTTTCTATTTTTACCCTCAACCCCTTAAAAACAAAAAATCCCCCACATCATTTTTTTTGGTAGGCTGTAGCAGTAGATAGCCTGTAGCAGTGCATATTTTTTTTAACAAATTCTATATAGGAGGGTTGACTTCCCCTTACCTCATAGGGCGAAGCCCCTAGAGGCTAGAGGCGAAGCCGCTAGTCAATGATTAATGCATCATGATTCAGTGTTTTTATACCATAACTTTTATCTATTATTGAATTTTTTTGCTTGTTTTTTGGGGTTTCCCTAGAATCAAAATACAGGGGCGTACCCGCAAAAATGAATGAATATACAAGGTATCACAAAGTCAATATTTTCTTGTGTTGTAGGTAGTTTTAAATTAAATAAAATCTACCTGCTTTTTTCTACCCAGTAGATTATTTTCTGTCTATTTTGCGGATTTTCATCATTATCCCAGTAGTAGGCTGCCGAATCCTTTATTTGACAAAGATAAACATTAACTTATTAAGTGAACAATAAGCCTTTAAAAAAAACAGTTTGCGCTAGACACCCTGTATAATATACAGACTATACTATTTCAGACATTTTAAAAATAAAATGGAATTTGAACATAGATTAACGTGCACAGCCAAGTTTTTTAATGTTTATCTAAAGTCTCGAATATTCTCTAAAGGTTTAAATATATTATAATCAAATAAATATGATATACATATAAAATGGATATGGAATACGTGGATATATTGACAGGGGAAATTTTTCGTCAATTTTAGTTGCTAATATGGAACTCATTGAGTGGTCAGCTCTTTCACTCAGTGGGGGGGGGGGGGGGGAGAGGTTGGATAAAGAGGATGGATGGGGGTATCATTATTTAAGCCAGCTGGGATTTTCACTTTATTAAAGTACCTGAAATAATGGTGCAACATCCAAGTTATAATATATCGATTTGTATAAACAATAAATGAAAAAATTCTTTGTTCATCAAATTGATTTATAGCAAGGCTATTGTATACTGCATGTCAGACCTATACTGATCATTTCCGTTATTTTTTGCTTTGTGCATCTGTAAATAACCTACTTAACTGTATAACCCCCTAAAATTAAATACAAATTTCGATGGGCATCTTAATTAACTAATCTGCGGTAAACTAAAGTTCGTACATGATTTTTGACATTTTGACTAATTAAACATACACACCCTTCTCTTAATATTAAAAGTTAGAAGACTAAAAGATATGAACATTTTACTTAAAAGGTGGAAAGATGTGTTATATGATACTGTTGTCCATCGTTAATCTTCTAGGATTGAGATTTATTTAATACCTATATTTGCGACAACTTTCATCTATAATACAAAGTAGCTTGATGTCTGTCCGTCTTCTGTCTGTCCGTCTGTATCTCAGTAACCGCTGAACCGATTGGGCTCTACTCTTCAGGGAATATACCTACTGGTCATGTGGTGGTTTTAAGCTATTTTCTTGGGTAGTGGGACACCCCCAACCCCCCCAAAAATGAACCCCCCCCCCAAAAAAAAATGTTTTTAGGCATTTACTTAACATAAATTGACAGCACCAGAAATTATTTTTTTTTTAAATTACCTCTTGGGGCACAGCCCCTAGTGGCTAGAGGAGAAGCCGCTAGTTACACATAAACTGTCAATTTTAAACATTCTAATTCTTCCTGATTATATTGTTATCTATTTAATATCATTAATGTGTATTAAAATCTCTAAACAGCTCAGGGGTGGATAAGTTTTAACAAAACCAATGGCATTACCCAATCTCCTATTTCCCTGATATGCGCTCTGATTCTTGCTTCTATAAAGGTTGAGTTTTTACAAAAGATTTTTTTTAATTCTGTTTCTCAGACTTCCGGGTAACATTCTACTTGTATATTAGTAAATTAGTGGCTATGTCTCTAAAGGCCTTTAGGGGCACTTGAGACAAGGGGGAAAAGGGAGTGGTCTCTCCATTTTCAATTTTAGTTTGAAATTTTGTGGGTGAGATTTCTTCCATAGGATTTTGTTTTGGGAGTGTGACTGGTGCAGAGGTACCCTTGATCAAAATAGTTAATAAAACTTTCCTGGACCTATAAGAAGCTTTGCTGTAAAGGAGAACCATGTCGGTCTAGCATCTGCAAGATCTTAAGCCACAGACAGACACACACATAAAATTATATCTTATTACTTTTTAAGGATAATGTAGTTTAATTGTCTAATCTTTATGCATTATTGATATTGCTATCTTGGATTACTCAAGAAATAAAATATTTGAAGCGATTTGTAAAAACTTTTCAAGTGTATAACTCCTTTGATTTTGGCAGACACTTTCAATACCATCATCAGGTAATTTCACAATTTAGATGGCTAACATTTTTTCACAGTAACTTTTTGTGTGTTTGTCAATAATGAATATGAATAAGGAAAATGTTTTTAGGATATCTTTAAAGTTTTCCTTTTGTAGAGTTTTGCAATATCTTTATATGTTATTTAATTGATTAACATTTCATTTGTGTTTAAGTGTTTGTTAATGTTTTTTTAAACCTATTTTATGATTTGTTGATTATTACTAATAATATTGTTTAGGATTATCCCTAGAGAAAATACACCACGACCAACATATTTCTATCTTCTGTTAATAATTGTGCTATGTGAATCCTTGCTGATGTGCACAGGAAAATAATTTAGTTTTAGTCAAAAACCTTCTGAATTTCCAATTTTAAAGTTGGTTAAACGTTACACTAATATTTTTTCATTGTCTTTGGGTGCTAGAACCAATTTACCTTTTTATATTTTAGCTAATTTTAAGACTAGAAGTTACAAGCAAGAATTCTACTAAAAAATTTCTTTTCTAGCAGACCAAGCTTACTGAAAATAATCAAAAGTAACACTAGCAAACAATAAATTTGAATCCTCAAGTCAATTCTTAAATTCTATCTTTCCAGCTCAAGTACAGACTGTAGTGTTCACAGCATAAAAAGACAGAGCAAACCCATTAATTAATGTTTTGTCTCTAAGTCCTCACTTACTTTTGATTATGCAAGGAGATAGTTGCATGAAGTGCTTTTCAGAAAACGGATTTCAAGTATAAGTTACAAATGTAGGATCAAACATACACGGTGTTTCAGAAAAAAACTGCGTTTTCCATTTTTCTGACACAACCAGAAGGAATACAGAAAAAACGATTATATGTCCTTATTCTCTGTAAAAAAGTACATCAAATTTATAACAGGTGTTTTTCATTATCTCTAAAAATACGGCCTCTATGATAGGTACATAGTTTCAAAAAATGCTTTATGTGAAAAATGTTGTGCAAGAAAAATTAAAATAACTCTTCTATTATGTATAAAAAAAATCGTAGAATTTCAATATCAATTTAGAAAAAGGTATAAGAAAAGTACCTTAATGAGTTTTAAAGGTGAAATGCTTTTTAGCTCCTTACAAAAGCTTTTTAAGAAACTGCAATTTGTCATTTTTTCACATTTCTTGATTGTGATGCATTTGCAGTAAAAGAATCTTCTTTAATAACGTAGGTTATAGTAAAAAGAAAAAAAATCTATAAAGACAAAAAAGTTATTGAAGTTTAATTTTTCTTATTAAAGCATTTAATTACAAATTATGGATAAATTATGAGTTTATATCTTAACCTGTCAATCAAATTATAGGATTATAGGAATAAATGAGGGGTGGGGATTTACGAACATGAGCAATTTTTAAGGTCAAGTTTCTTAAGTATACAAAAAGAAAAACTGAATATTTGGTAGAAAAATGTATTGGCCGTATTAAAGGAAGCCTGCAAGAAATACCACGCTTTAACTGCTGAAAGACTGCCACAAGTAGACCAAATACCCCAAATTTGAAGCCTTCAGCTTCTATAACAAAAAAGTTCTAGGCATTTTAAAATGACATTTTATGTACAATGGAAATTTTGAAAGAATTGCAATGCTCATGTTGAAAACTTTGAAATTAAACTACATGGCCTAGAAACAAAATTATAAGCTTATTTTTGTCATAAATTTAGGTTTCCAGTAACTAATTATATTTTTACAATAAGAATACCCATTTTTATAGTCAAAATCATTAAAAAAATTAAGTTTTACTTGCGTTGTACCGAATGTACTGTAGCCAATCAGAAGGCTGAATCAGCTTAACAACCAATCACAGCAAAGCTTGTATTAGTTTACCCCTATGTTTCCGCTATGATTTTCGTTTAAAAATGCAATTTAAATCGAATTTTTTTCATAGATTTTGATATGAAATGTGGTGTTTTTATTGTAAAAATGTAATCAGTTACAGGCAATCTAAGTTTCTGACAAAGATAAGGTTATAATTTTATGTCTAGGCAACGTAATTTAATATTGTTTTTTCTTTTATGAGCATTGGAAATCTTTCAAAAATTCCATTGTACATAATGTGCTATTTTGAAATGCCTAGAACTTTTTTGTTATTGAAGCTGAAGGCTTATAATTTAGGGTATTGGGTCTTCTTTTGGCAGTCTTTTAGCAGTTAAAGCGTGTTATTTCTTGCAGGCGTCCTTTAAGATGTTGTTTTCAAGTGAATAAATTTTTGAAAACCAACCTTAAGGCACAAAATTCTACCAGAAAAAAGCATCATGCGCATCTTTTAAAATATTTATGCTTTAAAATGCGCCGTTATTTTCAGAGATATTAAAAAACACCTGTAACTATTTCGATGCATATTTTTATAGAAAATATTGACATATAATTATTTTTTTTGTACTCCTAATGGTTGTTTCCCAAATTTGAAAAACGCATTTTTTTTTTAAACGCCCTGTATATTATTTTGTATTACAATGAATAACAAACAACTATACATCACTAAATTAGTCGTCATGTTGTTTTTGTGAAAATAAACTAACCAGAGGAATTGCATATATCACAAGAATTCAATTTTCAAGTCTTCATATCTTTAAAACTACGTGGTAGAAAATGGAAATTCTTTCAAATATATGCACTATAGATTTAGTTTAACCCATCGACCAGGAAAAAATATGCAGTTTACTAAATTTAAGTTCAAATGCATTTCATACATCTACCCCTTTCATAGAGTTTGCCTTACCTTAGTTATTATAATGTTTTACCCTACCCTATAACCCTGACTTAAAAATAAATTATGGCTTGTATAAGCTGGTATTGGACAAATACTTTACTTTTCTTTGATTGAGAGCTTAACTCTGCTCCTTGGAAATTTGTTGTCCTTGTTTATCATACCCTTACCTCTAACAGGTCAGATAATTATAATTGGTACCTAGTTGAAAATATTAAGTCAGATACAAACAATGACATACGGTTGTTAACTTTTTAGGCTTCTAGTGGCCAAACAGGTGAGCCTACACATTTATGAGGCAATTTATTTTTGGGGGGTGGTCAAATCCTCCCCAAAAAAAGTATTAAAAAAACCTATCCAGGACCTTGTTGAAACTATACTGTAAAGGAGAATCATATTGGTTAGCGGTTAGAGAGGTCCATTGGTACATACAGATAGACACATAGAAAGATATCCTGTTACTTTTATATAAAGATAACTTCTTTTATGCTTTTATGTGGAGCATTTCAGCATATATATCTTTTCAGTGTTCGGTGTCTGCACCCAATATTTGATAAATAAGACTGAGTTAGCTATCCAATCAGAGAATAGAAATAACAAAAATAACCAATCAGAAAGCAGCAATATCAATATGGACCAATCAGAAAGCAGTAATGTTAAAATGGACCAATCAGAAAGCAATAGTGTTAAGATGGACCAATCAGAAATCAAAGATCAAATGAATCAATCAGAAAATATTCTAACAGATACCAGTCATTCAGAGACCTCTGTAAACAGTTTACACCAATCAGAATTAAATAGAAATAGAACAAAAAATCACTATTCAAATGAAGAAATTTTATCTTATGAAAATCTTACAAAAAGTAGGGCATTAGCAAACACTGAAGGTTTTGAAGAGAATGTTAGATGTTTGATTACAGAATATAATGAATTTCATTTTGTTTTCAGGTAATTTTTTTAAAAATAAATGAAAAATGATTTACATGATTCTTTTTGCAAATTTGTTTTAGACAACCCTTATTCTTTATATATTCTCTGACTACTTTGGGTATTATTCTTTTGGATTATGTTATCTCATCTCTTTTGAAAGGTATGCTTTTAGTTTTGTAGAACACTCATTGCATGAAGAACAAAATTCATTAAATTAAAATAGCTGAATGTGTTTATGTTTGTCATGTTTACAGACAACTATCTAAAAAGATTTGTATTTTAAAAGGGATGAGTGCCTCATATAAAAGTGATTAAAGATGAAAGAGTTTACAAAAAATTTAGACAAAGTAAAAAACAAGAAAATGTGTAACACAATAAAGGTCTAGCTGACTGACACACGAAGAGGTTGATCTCTTTATATTCCTATTTCAATTTTTATGCAGGTTGTTACAAAGATTATGAGAATATGGAATCAATATCCAGGTTTTAATTTCATGCAGAAGAAAAGTTATTCTTCAACATTTTATTTATTTATAGTTTGTAAGAGTTATTGCTGTGAATTTATAAAATAGTAAACAGCTGACTGATGCTTCCTAGATTTTCCTTCTATGCCTAATTTGATTTGAAGAAGGAAAAATGGGTCAGATCTTATATGTCTTAGGCAAGCAATATGAGTTAGGGTATGTATGTATGTGTTAGGCTAAGGAAACTCTAACTCATAGGATAACCTAAACAATGATATAGGATTTGGCCAAGTATGTTATTATTTAATGTTGCTTTCTCAAAAAAATCCTATTAAGCACTTACCTCATCACCCTTTAAATTTAAAATTTACTGAAAATAAGAGGTTGGGGGGGGGGGGTTGTATTATAATGCCTAAACCCCTTGTGCCTGTACCTGCAGTGCTCTAACACTACCAAATCTAACCTAACATACCCTGACCTGATTTAATTGACAAACAAAAACACGGGATGTCAACTTGGACCCCCTTGACTCAAGCTAGTTTCAAAATTAAAATTCTAACCAATTTCCTTTTCTTTTGAGGGATCCTTATTTCGTTATGTGAGGACTGCTTTTAATTTATTTGTCTTTGTGGTCTCAATGCTAGTTTGTTTATCTTTCTTTTTCTTTTAATAATTGTTTGCATTGTGTTAGCGGCACTTGAGGAGGGGAGAGACGAATTTGATAACCCAATCTATTATTTTAGATTTTAAAAGAAAAAGAAGAAAATTTTTTTTGGGGGGTGGGAATTTATTTTTGGGTGGTGTGTCCCCAAATTTTAATTTTAAAAAAATTGTGGGGGGGGTGGATTTTTTCTAGGGGCGATTTCTCTTGGGAGGGTGGTGGTACCCTCCCCCAAAATATTTATAAACCTTCCCGAAACCTATGAGCAGCTATCCTAAGGAGAATCCGATCGGTTCAGCGAGATTCTTCTGTAACAAACAGACAGACAAACACACATCCTGTTACTTTATTATAAGGATAGGGAAGGATAACTCTCTAGCTCATCAAGAGAACATTAGTCACCCCTTCCCCCCCCCCCCCCCAAAAAAAAGGAGGGTGTGCTGAAGGTAGTTCTAACCTAGGACAACACTATCTACCCTAGTTGTTAGTTTTTATAATTTTTTTTATGGTTAGATCATGCACACAAGACGGGATTATCTTTTTTAGTTTTCATATAATAAAGTATAAGTATTAAATAATTCACTCAATTTATCTCTTGTTTTATTTATTTATGTATTTGTAGGAATGCTTTGTTAGGTGCAAACTGTGTGTATTTATTTCTCTTGGTGGCAATACTTGTCTATATTTCTCTGGTTATGGACAAATGTTCTTTCAGTGTTAAAGAAATTAAACATCTAATTAGGTAAGCTTTATCAATATTTAGTTGTCTTGCTCCTAGAGGCCTCTAAGGACACTTGAGATGAAGGGGGACGAAGTGGCTTACCCCCTTTTTAATAGGGGCTATTTCTCTTGGGAGGGTGGTGGTATCATCCCCCAAATTATTTATAAACCTTACCAGGATCTATGAGAATCTACATTGTAAAGGAGAACCATATCGGTTCAGAAGTTAGCAGGATCCTTCTGTAAGGATTCAATATCCAAATCCAGTAAAATTTTGTACTGTCTGTACAACCTGTGGATTCTGGAGGGTTGTATCAGCCTTACTGCCGGTTGGTGGTCAGCAAGCAGCTCCAGGTGTAGGACGTCACCAGGCAGATTTCCCCATATTTAGTGGACAGCTTGACATTTTTCAACTTTGAAATAAAAATGTTCTTCATGAACTTTCACAAAACTAAAATAAAAAGGGAATATTTTAGGTTTAGAAAGATAAATTAACAAGGATGACAACATCCATAAGTAGCGAAGCACAAAAAATCGTAGATGGGAATACGTACAGGTAGATTTAAAAGGTTTTTACTAAAATCAAGAATAGATTTATTGGATAAGATAAATATGAAACCTTGTTTTATTTTGTATGATGACGATGGTCAAAGTAAATTATATTAAAGATGCTCATAACAATGGGAAAAATTATTTTGATACTGATATCCCATAAAAGTTTGAAAATTGGAACAAAATAAACAAAGATATTGGGAAATATGTAAAACATATAAAAATAGCCAAAAACCTGATAAAAGGCAGTCTGGCCGCCATGGTTGTTTTCTTAAAACGACAAAAAATTTAATTTTTGAATCCTTAAAAACTTTAAAAATTTGGAAAATCGGACCATATACACTGAAGATATGAAAAAAGTGTTAAATATATTTATAAATAGCCTAAAACCTGCCAAAAAGGCAGTCTGGCCGTCATGGTTATTTCCTTTAAAGACGGGAAATTTAATTTTGATATCTATAACTGAAAAAATTTTGAAAATTGGACTATAAACACTGAAGATATGGAGAAAAATGTTAAAAATATAAAAAATAGCCTAAAACCTGCTGAAAAGGCAGTCTGGCCGTCATGGTTGTCATCTTTAATAGACGGGAAATTTAATTTTGATATCTATAACTGAAAAAATTTTGAAAATCGGACCATACACTGAAGATATGGAGAAAAATGTGAAAAATATAAAAATAGCCTAAAACCTGCTAAAAAGGCAGTCTGGCCTTCATGATTGTTTCTTTAAACGACAGGAAATTTAATTTTGATATCTGTAACTGAAAAAATTTTGAAAATCGGACCATAAACACTGAAGATATGGAGAAAAATGTGAAAAATATAAAAATAGCCTAAAACCTGCTAAAAATTGGTCCGACCGCAAATGATGTTTTATAGTTAATTGTGCTCCTTAATAATGGGAATGTTGTCAAAAAATTTCAGCATTCTATCTTTTATAGGAGCTGAGTAAATCCCATTTCCCCCATAGCGTTACGGACTGACTGACTGACGGACTGACTGACGGACAAAGTGAATTATAAAGTAGCTTCGCTACTAAAAATATATAAAACAAGAATGACTGGATTCATTACATAAATTTCTCGGAGCTTATAAATAAAATTATTACAATAAACATGATTTACCTTTGGGGGTATATTATAGAGCCTGGGGTGGTAAATTGAACTCAAACTCTCACTGCGCTCGATTTATGACTAAAATGAAATCACTTTTGCATTTTGATTTTTTGGGAAAAAATAAAATTTTTTTTTTTTTTTTTTATAAAGATAATTACCAGAAAAGGTATTAAAGGCTGCTAGGCCAACAATATTAAGGATAAAATCAGAATAACAGCACAATCTAAAATTTAAATAATTTTTTACTTTGTTATAAAGCTTATTAATATAATATTTCAAAAACATATTGACTTTTGGTTTCTTTTTACCTTGTTAACAACACAAAGTTCTTAGTGTTCCAACAATCTATCACAGCAACAGTAGGTACAATTTTCTAAATATAACACTTTATTGCTGGGGGCTTATTTTTCTTCACTATTTTTTAACAATTTCTTTTTTAATAAATGTCTGCTTTAAAAAGTATACCTATTAATTATTAGGGCTTTGATCACGTTGAGCAGCTTAACAGTTTATACAATCATTCTAAAAAAATAAATATTTTTTTTACATGTGAAGGATTGAATTTAAAATTAAGTTTAAATGGATTTTTGTAACAAAATCTTACTTTGCTTTGAATTCTCCTTGTTTAGCCAGCTGTTTAGAAACGAGGTGGCTCGGAGCTTAAAAAGTCTTGATGTTTTGTTAAATCTTTCTGAAATGGATTTAATCTTTTTTTATAAAAAATTTAAAAAATTTTTTTTTCAAAATTAAAATAATTTTACATGAGTGATGGTTGGCTTCTTGATATTACAGTACATTTAACCAGGGGGAATGAACGTTTTCTTTCTTGTTGAATTCTAAAATAGGGAACATGAATGCTTGTGGCGAAGCCAGCACACTGTCATAAAACATCATTTAATTTAGTCATCTATCTACTATAGCAGTATATCCTATTTTACCTCACTCCGCTACTAAAAATGGTTGCTATTTAAAATTACTTGACAAAAAAATGGTTGTCTACACCCCTCTTGGCTAGTATCATTATAAGAGTAGAGTTTTATGTTGATGTAGCTTTCAAAAAATAATTCATCAAAGACAAAATTTCGACTTATAGATAGACACACAACTCATATTTTTCTGATTTTATTCATGAATTAAATAGATCATCAGAGATGGGTTTTTGAATCAAGAATGAGTATACAACTATTTATTTAATTATTTCACTTTTGTTGGTACGGCTTTTATAGAAGAAAAATAAATAATCTTAAATCCATTTTTGCTGTATATTAATTAATGCATCTTTTTAGAGCTTTATTAGACATTATACAAATGGCTGAAATAATAATTTTAAAATTTTGAATTCCTAAGTTGTAAACTCTGTTTAAACCCTACGAGACAATTTCATAATAATGATTGATTGAACGAACACGACCGGTCTGAAAAATGTCGAAAAAACGCGACATTCTTGATTCAAAAACCCATCTCAGTTCCAGTTAAGATGTCAGAAATAATCATTACAAAAAGTAGGGCCATCTTTAAAAAAAGCTCTTATTCGACAATAATGAAATTAAAAAATACTTCCCTTTTCTATTTCAGTTGTAATGTTTTTTAGGAAAAGAATTAAAAGTGTAGATACAGCAACAAAATGGCGACTCTATATACTACTCCAAGATCTAGCACAGGTCTAAATCAAGATTTTAAAAAGTCACTTTCAAGTGTACGTACATAAAACCAGTGGCGTGCAGAGGGTTTTGCAATAGGGGGAGCGCGGAGCAAAGCCGAAAATTTTGACCATTCCATTAAACAAAAATCGAGAGAGGTGTATTACAGACAACAAGAGATGGTATTTTTTTGTTGGGGGTTGGATACACCCTCCTAGAAGTTGCACACTCAAAGGACTAGAAAGTGTCCCTGCATTGGTAAATTACGCGCGAAGAGTTTATATGACTTTTTACCTAGACACCCCTCTTTACCTGAATAAGGGGGTGGGGTAGACCCTTGTCAAAGTTGGTTTGGAGAGGCAAACACCAGTTGGGTGTGAGTCCACCTCCCATACCTATTGTCAGGAAGGTGGAATCGCACCTTTTCACCTCCTACTGCACAAAATGAGGCTCTTCTAGCCTTTACATAATCTAACCTCGTTGTGCTTGCCCAATATGGCTGGAAAAAAAATCCATCCGTGTTTTTACCGGTCTGTATAGCGTTACTTGTCTTGCAGACGGGGTGCTGCCACTTTTACCACTAGCAAAAATATATACAGCCACTGTGTTTTTAACAAAAAGTAAGTGCGTTTTTGTCAATTTCGATTATAGCTTTGTTTTTGGCAATATTTTTTATCCACTGTCAAAATTACACCTTCACTGCAGTCATAAACACAGTTTCACTGTTACAGACAACTAATCATATGAGAATTTTTGGCATTATCTTTGTCCTCTCCTTTGATATACAGTGGTAGGTTTTTTTGTCTAAAGCTGAAGATCTCAACGACTGCTCAGTGCTGAACCGATTGGGTTCTCCATTTCAGGTAAGCTTCATATAGCTCCTGTGATTACTTTTATTTTAATAGATTTAACTCTTGACATGGTTTTAAGCTAATTTTACATACCCTTTCTGTCCATTTGAAACCAGATCACCTAGATGCTACTGGCGTATCCGCAGTAATTAACGCTATTATTTGTTTATAGATAGAAAATTTCTCAGCGCTTGGATACTTCAATGTGGATGGAAAGAATTTGATGGCCAGTGTTGGAACCATTGTGACTTATTTTATCATTCTCTTACAAACTTTTGAATGTTCTTAAAATTAAAGTTACCGAATCTCTTCTTGTATTTTCACGTTTTAAAGAGCTAAGATTTTCTATAAGGTTTGTCCGTCCGTAACGGTTACCTCTTCCCGTTAATTTAGACATCTTTGAAGAGTCCTATCGATTTCAAACTTTGCACAATGATTAATATAACAGTAAGATTTGATTTAGAAAGCGAAGCAACTCTATAATCGTTACCAGAAAGTCCATTCGTCTTATTCTGACCAGCTTTTATCAATAACGGAATAAATTGGGGGGAAAATCACAAAACCTATATTTGGTTTTCAGTTGTCGTTGGGGGGCAACATATAGTAAAATGACGATCTCTAAATTTGCCCCCCAAATATAATTTTAGATTTAATTCACTTGTTGGATATACCTCAAACCTGTTTTATGACACTCTACAAATGTTAATGGTCGTTTCAGAGCTTTGCTTTTATGGATGTTATCATTCATAACACGTTCTCTCATTTCTTGACTTAAAAAACTTTTATCAAATTTTAGTAGGGTTGTACGTAAACATTTCTGCCAATAATTTTGATCTAACTATGGGCTGACTTTGTTAATGGTAATTGGGAGTGGACTGTACATCAATTTATTGTCCATTAAGATCCCCGATGGAGTACAATAAACAAGAAGCGAAGCTCTGAACTAAATAATCACAATAAAAATGTATTAAAGTCGTACGAAACTAAATAGATCTGTAAAAAAACTGCATAAAAACAGGATATTGTTTAATGACATACTTACATTTATAAGACTTGATTATAGATATGCTTCGCTAATAACAATGTACTCTGTTGTCCTAGGAATCAGTATACCAAAAATCAGACCAATCGGATAATTTTATCCCATAAACATTTGTTGTTAAAAAAGTTAAAAAGTAACATGTTTTAAATGAACGTACGGTCTTTCTGGTAACGATTATAGAGTTGCTTCTTTTTCTAACTCGTACCTAACTCCTATAGGAATCATCATGCAAAGTTTTAAATCGATAGGACAATTATAAAATGCCTAAATTAACAAAAAGAGCTATCAGTTACGTACGTACGGACGGACCAACCCTAATTATAGAAAAGCTTCGCTTTTAAAAACGGTAATATCTTAGTTTAAAATCTAAATTTATTGGTTATTATATGAAAGTGTGTTAGAAGAGTTACAAGATAAAGTTACTGGACGAATTAAATTATCAATATCACATAAATAACAATTCTCATATAGTTATTCATCACATCGTATTATAAACAGCTTTCTAAGGATATTAAAATGTACAATTATAAAATTAAAAATTGCTAGCCCTAAGATGCCGAAGGCACGGGATAACAAAATTGGTTTTAATAATATGATTGTACATTTTAATTTTCATAGAAAACTGGATATAATACGATAGTGATACGATACATGATTTTTCAGTGTGACTGGGAACCGGTTCTAACACTACAGATATTAGTCGGTTTTTTAAGCCATGCTGGAAAATTTTTTACGACCATTTGAAATGAACAAACAAATATCATTAACATATTTTTTTTATAAAGAAAATCAAGTATTTGAGCCGTTCACTTAAAGTCGCATTTTGACCACAATGAAACAATTTGGTGAACAAAACAATTTGGTGAACAAAACAATTTGGTGAACAAAACTTTTTGTTGTTGTTTATTTTAGGTTCTGCTGGGGTTGGTAAGGGTTATAAGATTAAGATCCCCACAGGGTTTCTTAAATCTAAATATAAATGGGGGTTGTGGTGTTTGGTGGTCATGGGATAGTTTTAAGTGAAAGCACTTAAATTTAAGTGAACAAAAACATTTTATGAAAATCAGCATTTCGCTTAAAGTTACTAGAGCATTTAAAAAATTTCAGATTACTTGATTTTTTTTATAGTTGGTACAAATACTGGTACATACATATAAAGGATTATCATTATTTTCATTAAAAAGTATCAAAATACAGTTACTAAACCTGTAAACTAAATAATAAATGTATATTGTTTAAAGGGAACTGGGTACGAACGAGAGCAAGTGAGTTTTTTACATTTCAAATATACATATTACATTTAGCAAAAGGGGTGATACTTGATTACTGATTACGCCAAAAAAAGGTTTAAGATTTCTAATTCTTTTTTCATATAAAACTATGGTAAAACATATTTGTATTATATGAAATAATTACATCATAAACCTAGTATATCCATCAAAAATTACTCAAAATCACTGAGGGAGGGTGTCCAAAACCACTTGCTATAGTTCGCGCATAGTCCCTTTAAGTATCACTAATTCAAATAAAATGACTAAATGCTTTTATCAGATCCAGGGACAAGGGACCAGGATTCTGACAAACAATTCAAAGTGAAAATTTCTCCACAATCCACTTCCTTATTTTCCCCTTTCTTACCCACTTCCTTTTCGTTACATCACAAAACAAGTTTTACATTAAAAATCATTACATCACTAAAATATCCTAATTTTCAGTAATTTCAAATGGAATTAATTTGCTGAATCACGGCCACTGATCAGATCAAACTTCAATTTGCTTGGATGTAAAGATTAATATGTTACTGTATAAGTAAGAATATTTAAATCATATGTAAATGAGTACATTAAATCATACAAAATATTATATAATTAAGTATTAAGTGGTTTTTAATAATTATATTCATAATTTTGATCATGCTGGAATAGTTATTTCTCGTATCGTATTATAAACGGCTTTCCGCGGATATAGAATGTACAATTATAAGATTAAAACTAGTTTTTTTAGCCCCGAGGTGCCGGAGGCACCGGCTAAAAAAACTGGTTTTAATCTTATGATTGTACATTTCTATATTCGTAGAAAACTGGATATAATACGATGCTAGACATAGTTTTTTCGTATGGATGAGAACCGGTTCCTATCCACCGGATTCGAATGAATACGAGAAAGTGTATTCCAAAATTTCTCTCAATGTTTGATCACTTGGCAAGCCTTGAAATTTATATTTCCCCTTTGTTGACGAAGAAGGTAGAAATTACAAATTTTGCCATAGGATCTTAAATAAAGAGAATAATTTGAAAGCGTACTCTAAACTTGAATGTGCAAAATTACAAAAATACGATTAATAATTTGTCTAATTTAAATAAAAAAAATGTATGAATTAGAGTATTTTTTCTAATACAGTAATACATACATTATTGTTTTAGATCAGATAAATAGTCATTTAGTAATAATTATATAATAACTAAATAGCAACGAAACAAATACTTATTTCATAAGATTATATAAAAATCAATTGGTATAGTCCCTACGTGGCAACGCCCCTTAAAAAGCGTTTCTTCGTATTTTCACAGTAGCTTTTCTCCTATTTCTAGCCCTGCTCTAACCCTTCGGCGCCAATTGCCTAACCCTGCGGGGCATTCACCTAACCCAATATAACCTAACCTAAAATAAAATAACCTATCATAAGTCACTTTAAAATTACGACGAATCGCCCCTTAAGGGGCGTTGCAACGAAAGAGACTATAGCCAAATCAATTAAGGTTAGTAAGCAATTAAAGCTAAATCATTTATACCATAAAAAAACTAGAAAATTATTGATTTCTAAAGTCATGAGTTATTTTGTTAATTTCATTGGGCTTAATGATTAAGTATTTTAATATACATCATATTTTTGTTAGAGAAAATCACTTAAAAGATGTTTTACTAATTACAACTTGTTCTAAGTAGTGATAGGAGAAACAAAAATTACCATTTCACCATGAAAAGAAAATTTTATAATTCAAAAGGTTGAAGGTCTGAGGTGGAACAGATACTTTTATAACCCAAGTATAAAACAAAAACATTACTGCTTTAAAGCATGTACTTTGAAAAACATAAATTTTAACCGCCTATTTTTTTTTTTGGACAACTAAGTTCCAAATTAAAGTCAGAAATATGGAGCCGATATCAATATGTTTCTCCATGGTCATGAGAGAGGAGGGGGAACATTGCTGTGTTAGCCAGCTGGGAAAAACATTATTTAGGGGCATGCCAGAATCTCTTAAAATATCCATGTATTCGATTGCCGGCTCCGACTCCAGCGAAAAAGGCAGCTTCAGTTTAAGAAGCCTTCCAGCTCTGACTTTACATCGCTGATGCATATTCCAGTGCTGTAGTTCTGTTAAGATTTAATTTAAAAAACTCTGAATTTTTCCTTTCCAATGTGCATAATTTTGGTGAATAATCTGAATATCAGATTAGATAAAAGTGCAATTTCGGCAACGTAGGAAAGTTCATTTTATAACCTAGATATTTATATTATTTTACATTAGGGGATATACATCAATGCAGAGAGAAAGGGAACAATGGACTGTTTCCTACGCACAAGTCCCCAAAGTTCTATAATAACGTTTGCTTATTCGTTGGCCTAACAACTTTGGGGGCTTTCTAATGAATTTAATGGTTATTTATTAAATTGAGTGTCCATTGTCTTATCCCTTTAAATCCCTGACTTCAATGTGTGATCGCATAATACTTGAAAATTCAATCTCCCCTTCGTAGACGAAAAAGGTAGAAACTACAATTTTTGCCATGTGATCAAAAATGAATAGAATAATTTGATGATCTATTCCCATATGTGCAAACTGCGATACATAATTTTTTCATATTTTAAGTGAAAATGTATAAAGTACAGCGTGAAAAAACTTTCTGAAATATGTAAGGATTAAGACGTAATGAATATTCCAGTATTATTATTAAAGCGATAAATATTTTTATTACTACATCTAAATATTAATGAATATTACTGTTATTGCATAGTATTATAATTCTACTAATTACGTTTATGGAAATTTGTGCTCTTATAAATGGCGGATGCGCCAGTAAGTTTACAGCCTATTATTTTCATGTCATCACGATCAGTAGTATGCTTTAGGAGAGTGTCAAACCCCATTAAATATAAATTGAGAAGGTGTCCGTTCATTTTTTAGTGGTTGAAATGCTTTGCACGCCACTGATCAAGATTAAATACAATTTTTTTTCGGGTGCAATTCTTTTTGTAAAGTAGCCCTTTATTGCTATTTATAAAACAATTTGATTTTGATTTGATTTTGAATCAATCAATCAATCAATACAAGATAAGTGTAGTTGAACAGAACAGACAATTATTGAGAGTGCAGATTCAGGATTATTATTGCTGGTGGTCAGGGCTTAAACATCCAGTTTCTATATCAGCAGTTGGTACATTATCCTGTTAAATTAATAAATATAATTTCAATTTGTTTTTGAAGGGTTTGTCTGTGCGTCTGTAAGTTTAGTCAATCAATAAATTTTGAAATTAAGGAATCCTGTTTCAATAAGGTCCAATCTTGGTTAACTGTCCAAGGTTGGGGGCGTCCCCCCCCCCCCCTCAAACTTTGAAACCCTCTTTTTACCCCTTTGAACATTGTAAAAAATACAGTTTTACCCTCATAAAAACTTTTTAAATCCCTCATTATACCCCTCTCAAAGGAAAAAGCTTGGAAGTCTGTGCAATCTAGAAATACCAACTCTGTAAGAGCTACCAGAAATAGCCTACGTCTATTTTGAACATAGTGTATTATAAGCTATTTTCAAGTTCAAATTTGCACATTAAAACTGAAAGTGGCAGGGATCAACATTTCTTACCCCTCCCCCTACGATCAAGTGCCCCTACAAGCCTCTAGGGGCGAAGCCGCTAGTCAAGATAAAATTTATAAAAAGTTTTAATTGTATTATATTATTTTCCTGTGCTGCCGAAGTATCTAATCTTGCTGCAACTGTAGACTCAATTGGAGTTGCGCTTTCAGATGAGTGAACCTTTAAAAAAATGAAATATGTTAATAAGGATGATAACACAAAGAGAGAGTGGGGGCAATGGGCCGTTTATTACACTAGTCCTTAAAGTTTTATAAGTTTTCTTAATCTATAGCTTTGTAGACTTCCATAGATATTGATTGATTGGGTCATAAAGTTGAGTGTTCAAACGTTTCAACCACTAATTTCAATCTGCTGAAGGGATAATTTTTGTATAATCATTGGGAATGTATATAAATTTATCATCCATTGTCTTATCCCTTTAGATCCCTGGAAATCAATGGTTTACCTGGGATGTCAAGTTCTCCAGAGAGGACTGTTGTAGAGGACTATCTGTTCTTCCAAAAGTGCTTCCCATAGCCTGTTTCAATTCATTGTTACACATTTTACATTATGATAATATAAACAAGTATTATTAGGTCTTTAGGTGGCGCAGCAATATAAAACTGAGACATTTGTTATTATATTTGGTAGTGTAAAAATATAAAAAAGTATATTCAAAAGACAAAGTAATTTTGGAATAAATATAAATTAAATTAAAATTCAGATAACAGATCATTTTTCGTTCATTAACGCTATAAGTAATATATCTAAAAAAAAGAATCCGTAACATTAAAGTAAAACAATAGAGGGTGAATGGGTTAAATAACTGTATGTCCTCAACCCGTGGACCATGTGCCGACTTTCAATTGGGTCTTTGAATAACAGCAATAGCGTAGGAAATATTAACATAGCCAAGTCGCTACAAAAGAACCAAAAGTAATTTGCTTGCAGATAAAAAGTTCTCAAACACTGGTAGTTTTCTGGATTATATATTATATATCTATACTTATTAAAGGAATAGTAGCTTTAGCATAATTAGGTAAAGTTGATTCCAGTCAAATGCGCTTATTAGGTCAAATTGTTTTTAAATATGCGTTTAATTATTACGAACATTTACACTTAATAAGCGCATTTGACTGGAAGCTTGCTCACAATTTTAAGGAATATTGTGAAAGCTACTATTCCCTTTATTTCAGTAACTTTTATTGTCATATCTGGAGTAAAAATGTGAACTTTCCTGTCCAATCATGGTATCCACAGAAGCATTAATCTGCACCAGAGTATTATTAACAGCTTCAGTGCTCAATGATGCTATCAGACTCACAGCAACCTGATTTGCTGCCTGTTGAACAGCTACTGGGCTATTATTGGCAGCTGGGAGTACAGCTGCAGTAACTGCGGGACTACTGTTTGCCTGATGAACAGCTGCAGCAAGGCTGGTTGGCAGGGACGGTTTTCTCGAGCTTATGGCAGGCTTTCCACCAATCTAGATTTTGATTTATAAATGGATTACTGTAAAACAAGGATGACAACAGCTATAAGTAGCAAAGCACAAAATAATCATGGAATGAACTAACAGACAAAGTGAGTTGTAAACAGGTGTTCAGTTCTTATCACGATTAAAAAAAAGAAAATATGTAAAATCAAAAAACATTAATAACGTTTACAACTTTTGAAGCTTGACCGACAGACAGATGAACAAAATTATAAGCTCATATCATAGGAATCTTCACTTACAATTACAGCTGTCTATTTATATAGATCAAGAAAATCATATTTCCCCAATAGCGTAACAAACTGGCTGACAAAGTGAATTATAAAGTAGCTTTGAAACTAAAAAAAGAAACAAATTGTATTTAAATTAATCTTCTAAAATCTTCTCCTTTCCTCAATTTTAACAATCTACCTATTAAAGGCTAGATTTGATCTTAGGTTTCGAGAAGAGATTAATTTAATGTTTATTTTTCTATCCAATAGAAATCTGAGTGAATTCTAACTTTTATTAGTCTGTATTCTAGAAAGAAACACATTAAAATATTTTTCTCAAAGTCAGTGTAAATTTGTTAAATCATGATATTTAGAAAATAACAGTTACATAATATAAAAAATACGTATTAAGAGAAAATTCTAACCTGAGGTGGGGTGCTAAGTTGAAGTGGTCCCTGCTCTACAATTGGTTGATCTCCAATGGACAGCTGTTCTGCCATTGGCTGATCACTTGTAGGCGTGCTGGAAATTTCAGCCGCCATATTGGATAAGTAACCAAACAGCTGATCGTTTTCTAAAATGGATACAATTGTTTTAAAACTAGATTTAAATTATATTTTGTCCTAAATATTATATTTAGATTTTTAAGGACCGCCGCTCCCGCCGTTCACTGCCGTCGCCAAATTTTTTTTTATTGAATTTCTCGCCGAATTAGGCAATTTGGAATCATTTGAGACCATGTTTTTTTCCCCAAAAAATGTTTCCTTCATAACTAACCCTTAGTAATTTTTTTCAAATTCTCGTTTATCAAGGTATACTTTTATATTCAATACAACTTCTGTTTATTCAAAAACACTCTTTAGGGAGGATAATATTTTGTTTTACAGTTTAGGTATAAATGTACTTACCACTTGAAGGTGTGCCTGGATTCGCCCTACCTCCAGGTTTACCAGCCTGAACCACCACTGGCCCGGGATTATCAAAATTCAAACTATCCGGATAGTCACGTGTTACCAGCTCAAAAACCGGTTCTCGCTCGACCACATTGTGTACACTGCCGCCACGATGGTGGAAGACGGTGGGACTGGGGCTGCTTCTGTTGGTGCCGGCATGACTGGCAGGCTCGGGTGTCAGCATAGGCCGTCTGTGTTGGTCTGGCGTGGCACGAGAGTTGCGTTCCTGTTAACATTTAAGAGTTATCAAACATGTTCAATCAAATCTGTTTTTCGGATATTAATAAATGAACGATAACATAAAGTTACGATTTTTTTTTGAAAATTGAAACAAAAATATCCTAACCCTTTATAGAAAAAAATCACAAGCTAAAATTCATTATACATACTTTGAAACACTATTATATAAACTTTTTAGTATGGCTTCGAACTCGATTAATATTTTAACTGGTCACGGGTGGACCCTCAGATGTAAAAACTTTATTTTAGTGTTTGGCCAAAATGACTTAGCAATTGTATCTGTAAGTACGTCTAATAACACCCTTTGCTATTTTTAAAATCCTAGAAATTTTTTTTTGCAAGAAAATTACATAAATTCGCAACCTTTTTTAGCACAACTACTTAACTCGAGTTTTAAAACTTTTTATACAGCATGACCCTCAAAAAAGTATTTTTAAGCATCTGCAGCCCTTATTTCTCAATGAATTATAAAAAAATGCATATGTCCTTGTTCTCCATAGTATTCCACATAAGTAGATAAAAAAATATTTTTTTTACCTCCATTAACACCGGAGATTTTTAGAGCTAAAGTTTTGAAAAAGTGACTGAGAAAAAGAATTTTTTTTTGTTTCTCTTATTTTTTGGATGGTTATATTATGTTTTTCCGGCAACTGAATAATGAGACACAAAGAAAAACAAGTTAACTAATTATTTCTTTTTATTCCACCAAAAAATATAAATTTTTAATGGCAAAAAATACTACTGAATGAATTGATTATTTGCAAATTTCAGGTTATTTATTAACCCTTATTTGAGAAAAGGATTAATTATGACAGCTGCTCCGCCTACTTTTCTGACATCTCAATAATTTAATAGGGGGTTAATTAAGCTTTTTAGACAAAAAAATCATTATGTTTTAATTTTATTTTCTTCATAACTTTTTTGTTATTAAAGTTAGGATTGTGAAACAAAAACAATTTTCCTGCTATATTCATAAAGATTTATTTGGTTTTTTAATCTTAAAAAATTTTGCCTAATAAGTAAGTTTTTCAAAATATCATTAAACTAAAAAGACTAAAAAAATATGTGTAAAAAAATGCTTTTTACTCAAAAACTAATTTTTTTATTTCATTTTTGTATAAAGTTTCTGCTAGTAACAAAAATAAAAGGATTTCTACCTTAATTTTGCTAAAAAAGTCGTTTCATGTTAAAAGTTACTTTTTCCTCAGTCACTTTTTCAAAACTTTAGCTCTAAAAATCTCCGGTGTTAATAGAGGTAAAAAAAATATTTTTATATCTACTTATGTGGAATACTATGGAGAACAAGGACATATGCATTTTTTTATAATTCATTGAGAAATAAGGGCTGCAGATGCTTAAAAATACTTTTTTGAGGGTCATGCTGTATAAAATCCTTTTTACAAAAAATATCAATAATTACTTAAAATTAAACCTGAAAGAAAAAAATTCTCATTACACGTGTTAATTTTCATGTTTTTGGTCTTTTTTTGAGGAAAACATATCTTCTCCTTTTTTGACAATAATATATTTTTTTAACAATTCAAAGTAAAATATAATAAAACTTAAACGATTTTTCTTGAATTATCAGTTGAAAATTTCATCAAACATGCAATTTAAGTGATGAAAATTTAATAAAATCATTTTTTGAATGTTTAGAATTACCAATTTTCTACATTTAAAACAAAATGTTAACAAAATTTAAAAACATTCTAATATATAACTTCAAAAATCAATAACATTTTATAAAAAGATGTTTGAAAAAATAAATCATTAAAAGGTATTAAAATGCATTTGAAATTACTTAAAATTAAAACAAGAACATCTTTTTACACTGTATTCTGTGTAATAGAGTTTAAATGACATGATTAGTGAATGAAATATTTCCTAAACTCATTAAGCCTTTTTGTGACTATATTAAAAATAGTTTATTTTGTTTTATATTGTTTTTTTTATTCAAATATTTGACAAAATTTTCCCTACGTCAATAAAATAAAGTCAGTTTTTTACTGTTTCCAGGTTTTTCTTTATAATTATAACAATTAAATATAATATAAATCTTCATTATCTTTTATTTGAATTATCATACACATTAAAATGTGAAGTATAAGCTAGAATAGCACTTTTTTCAACGAATATTTTAATGACATTATATCAAAATAATTCCTCTTAAATATCACACAACATATGATTGGGAAGTATAGCCATTTCTTGGAGGTATAATATTTACAAAAATACCATTAATTCTGTTTTTATCAGAAGTTAAAAAAATTGAACAATTCTAAAACAATGGTTGGCTGTCTAGATATTGAGTACACTAAGACTACGGCTCTGTTCTATTGAAATAACGTTGCAAAAAGAGGGGTTCTGAAAGTAATCTACCTAATTTTTTTTAAAGAACCAAGAAGTACTGTCAGTATCTTTTTTCTTGTAATCTAGCATACAATCAAATCATAACACAATTTTCATGATAAAATATTCAGGTTTCTACTTCACATTTTAAAAAGTATACTGATCAATAAAATGTTCAAAATTTTACTTTGTACTAATTGAAAAAATATGCAGGGATCGGAAGCCTCACGTAAGCCGCGTGTAAGCCTCAGTGAAATCGTGATTTTATCACAATAAAATTCAGCTGGATGTATAAAACGGCTCTTTAGCAGACAATCCTTCTTTCTGAAATTTTTTTTCTGCTCACAAGCAGGTTTAAAACTGAGGCTTATGCGCGGCTTACGTGAGGCTTCCGATCCCTGAAAATATGTTGTAATTTTTATTTTAAAGTTATATTTTTATCCCTGACAAAATCATAGACGACATTTAAAGGCATCTTATCTAAACTTTTTAAAGAAAAACTTAAAAACGTTAATTAAGTATGAAAACTATTTTCTTCGATTTTTCTGAAGTTATTATCGCATTCTATGGGTTTTTTATTATCATTTACTTATATCGAAAGTGCCAAACATTGTACCCCAACTTATTCATTTAATAAAAAACAAAGCGTGTGGTTTTAGCAATACTGTAAACTCATGTAAAGTACCTACACGAATAATAAAATAAAATTATAAAATTAATAGTAGTTTTGTCAAGATCGGGCCTTAGGCCCCGCTGGCCTTTACAAACTGATTTAATCTTATGACTTTTCATTGTAATATCCGCGGAAAGCTGTCTATAATACGATGCGATAAATTACTATATTTGACCATTACCTGATGAACTTGTGGAATTTTTTCCTTTGCACCAAGAACAGAATAATCCAAAGATACTGACGTGGCTAGTCTCGGGGCACTAGGAAAGGAATATTGTGTCAATAAGTGGAAGAGGATAAAAGGTAGAAAATACTTATACATATTTATAACTTTTTCCAGTGTCGGTTCGAAACAGAGTAATATTCTCAGCCAAAAGGAAAAATTATGTCTAGCATCGTATTATATCCAGATTTCAAAGAATTTTAAAATATATAATCATAAGAATAAAACCAGTTTACCTAGCCCGTGTATTCGGCATCTCGGGGCTAAAAAAAACTGGTTTTAATCTTTTAATTGTACATTTCATATCAACGGAAAGCTGTTTATAATACGCTGCAACAGCCTTTGGCCATTTATAATTAATCTAAATTAGCAGTTCTAGTAGATAATGTGATTTAAAGTATATTTACCCAGGGGCCGGTAAAAAGGAGAGAAAAAAGGAAAGGGGTTGTGGAGAAATTTTCACTTTGAATTGTTTGTCAGAATTACATTCCCTTTTCCCTGATATTTACCTAGTACCAGATGGAGTTACTGTGGATGGAAGACTATTATTGCTAGGACCAGCAGAAACTATGGAACTAAAGCTTGCATCTGTCTCTGGTAAATACATTCCAGCTGTGTCCCTGCAAGCAAAAATACTTCTTACAAATTGTCAAGAGGGGGGAAAGTTTTGACACATTTGCGTAAACAGTGAGTTAAGGCTTCATCTTTGGACTGAGAGGATAGGTTATTAAAGATAAAATCATTCCCTTATGATGAATTTTCCCAAGTTTTAAGATTTTTTAGATAGGCTCCAAGTTTACGAGCTGCAGGCCTCCAGATTTACGAGCTGATGGCCTCAAATTGGTCCCTGGACAGGTAAAAATTAAAAAAGAATTTTTTTAAAGATTCAGAGGTCAACTTATAAAACAAAATATACATATTTTTTTTATTGTTATTTACATATATATTTGAAGAAAAAAGAAATTTTTTTTTATAAATATTTTAATTCTTATTTTTACCTGTCCAGAGACAACCTGGAGGCCTGCAGCTCCTAAGCCTGGAGGCCTATTCAAAAAATCTTAAAACTTGGGAAAATTCGTCCTATAAGAATGATTTTATTTTTAATAACCTATCCTCTCAGTCCAAAGATAAAGCCTATATTCACTGTTTACGCAAATGTGTCAAAACTTTCCCCTCTCTTATTAAAATACTAGCAGCTACGCCCCTAGAGGCCTCCCTAGGGGCATTGGAAGTGGGGGTGGGGGTAAGTCGATCTTCTTCACTTTCAATTTTAGTTAAAAAATAAATTTGGGGAGGGGGGGGGGTCATTTTTCTTATTGGCGGTTTCTCATGGGAGGGTGGTGGTAAACACAGATAAACATCCTGTTACTATCAAATAAAGATTACAAATCAAATTTTAATTTGATTGGAGAAAACTTACATATAACTTTACTTTATAGAAACTTTTACCTTGTAGAACTAGTTTTATGTTGATCCAGGAGTCTGAGGAGCATAAGTTCATCCTCTAGAGCCTGGCTGCGGCCGCCAGCAGTCTCCAGGGTGCGATTTCGGTCGCCAGAAGCATTACCTAAAATTAAGGACATTTCAAGTAACCAAGAAGAGTTTTACTGAAATATTTTTGCCAGTCAGTATTAGTAATCAATACTAAATGAATGATTAATTTCTGCATGTTTACTTTCATTCTGTCATTATTATTAAAAAGAAATGCAACTCATTTAAAAGGAACCATAAATGTGCTACTTTTAATATTGAACATTTTGAATCATTAAAAGATAACAAAGTAACGGGTTTCGTCGTATTTTCGCAGTAACTTTTCACCTAAATCTAGCCTAAAATAAACTACCTATCAAAAGTTACTGTGAAAATACGAGGAAGCCCGCTTTTTCGTTTTCTTTCAGTGATCCAACATTTTTTTTTTAAATTTCGGGAAATTAAATTTAAAGTAGGTATATAAAATATTCTAATTTTAAACCTGAAATGGTGAAGCTAACAGCAGCTGTGCTAACTGAACACATTCCCCCGGCACATGAAATAGCATTTTCTTGCCCTAAATTATTAAGGGGGTCATTTTGTTGATATCTTCCATAAAGTAGTGTGTAACCGTTTAGTCAAATGCGCTTATTAAGTATTATATTTATGAAAAGGAAAAATACGTGAAAAAATGACTCCCTTAATCTATAACACAAAGTAGAACAATGTTTGTTTGTTTGTAGCGAAGGATCTCGCTAACCGCTGATCTGATCGTTTTCTCCTTTACAGGATAGCTTCTCATAGGTCCCGGGATGGTTTATAACTATTTTCTTGGGGGGTGGGACACCCCTAATCCCCCCCAAAAATGAAAAATATCCCCTTCCCCCTCCAATTTTTTTTTAAATCTAAAACCTCTTGGGGCAAAGCCCCTAGAGGCTAGGGGCGAAGCCGCTAGTTTCCTTATAAAAGGACAACTATGTCTTCAAGTACACAGAAGAAAATAAACCAAAAAGTGTTTAATAAAATAACTTAAATTTGTTTTAACTACAAATAGAAAACTTTGATACCTGGTTGTCCAACAGCCTCTAAAGAAACGAGGCTGCTTCCAGGTGACTGCTGGCAACCATCAGCCGCTGTTGCTCCATACATTAGAGACCTTCCTGCCAGGGAGGTTATGGGTACATATCGACCATCCTGTAATAGATGAGGTTACAGGTTTGAACCCACAAACTGCATGCATTCAGGAAGGAAGGGGACAATCTGTTTATTACACTAGTCCTTAAAGTTTTATATTAACTTTCTTATTGTTTTGCTTAACAACTTTGGGGACTTCTTTAAAATTTTTATTGTAAGGTTTATTAAATTGAGTGTCCAAACGTTTCAACCATTAATTGTAATCAACATAAGAGGTATTTTTTGTGTAATAGCATTGGATATCCACATCAATTTATCGGCCATTGTCTTATCCCTTAAGATTTCTGGCATTCAAGCGGCCATAAACCTTTCCTAGTCCAACTACTATGTATAGGCAACTAAACTTCAATAATCTTTAACTAATCCAACTTAATCTAACCTAATTATTAAATGGATACAAGTCTACTTTACCACAATATATGAATTACTAGCGGCTTCGCCCCTAGCCTCTAGGGGCTTTGCCCAAGAGGTGATAAAAAAAAATTATTGCGAGAGACCATAAATGACCATGGAAACTCCTTCAAAAAAAAAAAAAAAAAAAAAAAAAAAAAAATGGGGGGGGATTTTTTGGTTTTTGGGGGGGTTGGGGGTGTCCCACCCCCCGAGAAAATAGCTTAAAACAACCACAGGACCAATAGGTAGATACCCTTAAGAGTAGAATCCGATCGGTTCAGTGGTTACCGAGATCTTAAGGGACAGACAGACAGACGGACGGACAGACGGTCAGACGGACAGACGGACAGACAGACATCGTTCTACTTTGTATTATAGATGAATTAAAAAAAAAATACACTTTTTTTCTCTCTTCAACAAAAAAAAGTTAAATAAAGTTCAAAGAAAAAACACTGTAAATTACCTTAATGGTAGTAGTTGTAGGAAAAAGATCCGTGTTAGAAGGCAAACTGGAACTCAGTATATCTAAATAAAAAGAGTTAGTCAATGGTATTACATATTACATAAACTACAATTGACATACCCCTTGCAAATCGGAAATGGCGTTTTAAAATAGAAAATAAATCACATAAATGTTTCCTTTTAAAAGTTTAATCTACATAAATAATTAGGATAGTAAAAGGAATAGTTATTTCTCGCATCGTATTATAAACAGCTTTCCGCGGATATAGAATGTACAATCATAAGATTAAAACCAGTTTTTTAAGCCCTGAGGTGCCGAAGGCACAAGCTAAAAAAACTGGTTTTAATCTTATGATTGTACATTTTTATATTCGTAGAAAGCTGGATATAATTCGATGCTAGACATAGTTTTTTCGTATGGATGAGAACCGGTTCCTATCCACCGGATACGAATGAATACGAGAAATAATAATTCTTTTACTACATATAAATTTTGCATTGTAGTTTTTTATTCGCAAAGCTTCTCTTTATTTTATTTCACTTTTTCAGTCCTTCCGTAACGCTAATGCGATTAACGAAATGGGATTTTCTCAGCTGCTATTGAAGAAAGACGGCTAAAATTTTTTCTAAGGTTCCTTGTATAATCAAGTGTATGTCCATCAGTCTGTCGGTCATGGTGCATAAATACATATTTTTAAAAATATTTCATAAATGTTTCTTATCAACTGAACATCTTCTCTTTAATTCATTTTGTCTGTTTGTCCTTCGATAAATTTTTGTGCTTCGCTACACTACTTAATACTTATGGATGTTGTCATCCTTGTTATCAGTCTACTGACCTGAGCTTGCTGGAAGGCTGGAACTCAACAGGCTGGAATTTCTAGACACTGAATCCTGAACACTTGAGCTTGGAACTAGACATGGCTCATCCAACTCCAAATAATTTGCCTAAAATTAATTAATTTTTGAATTTGCAATAAATTGAAATCTAAGTCTATAGGGTGGGTGTACTCTTTGGTAATTTTAGTAGGTTAAGTTATCTTAAACTACAATTAATTTTTAAATGTGCAACCTAATGATTAACCTAATCTCATGAATTTTTAGAAAGAAGAGTAGATGTATTATTATTTTAATATTGTGATTGTTCAGTAAAGTTTGCCTTATCTACATCTTAAGTCCAATCACTCACAATTTCAGACTTACTCTAAATGTTAAAGTAGCCTCTTTGCGTATTATTGTTACGTTATTTTGTCTTTTAGCTACTGTCTTGATATCTGGTGATAACACCAGCCAATCAGCAGTCACACCATGCAGTCATCTCAGGTATAAAACATTGTTGTGACGTGGTGGCAGCGGTCTAATATTACACCACTATTATTTACCTGATTATCATGACCACCACTAGTATTACTCTCTCCTCCTAGTGACTCCTCCACTTCACTGCTCTCCCCATCACTCTCACTACTGCTGGAAAGCCTTCCAAACTCCACAGTCATATCAACATTGTTAGACTGAACACCATCAAAATATTACATTTTTTACAAAAATGAGCGACACTGTTTAACATTTAAGCAGGGACAAGGGACCAGGATCCTGACAAATTTCTCAGTAAAAATTACCCCACAGCCCACTTTCTTCTCCCCCCCCCCCCGTCCCCTTCTTACCCACTTCCCTTTAGTTACCACACAAAACCAAGTTTTGAGCCAAAAGTAACATTACGCCACTCAACTATCCAAATTTTCACAATATCAAATGGAATTATTTGCTGAACTACAGCCCCTGCATTTAAGTTTTAAGATAACTAACATTTTTAAATGGGCCAAATTAGCTTTGAGGAATAAGTTTCTTTAATGGAGATTTTAATGAATTTTTCAAATTTTTGGGTGAAAATTCCCATTTAGAACACTTAGATTAAGCATTGGTTTAGTATATTAGCATGTATTAAAAGTAAAATGTTATTCTGAAATGATATAAATGATCCACAACTTTTTCTGGATTGAAATAAATGCATTCCTGATTAAGACTGGTGACACCGTGCCCCCCACTTCTCTTGTGTGCTGAGCTTCTTAACCTTTAAATTAAAATCATTATAATAAAACTTGTTATTTTTCGTCAGAACTTATTTTAGGTACAGTCCTTTTCGTGGCAACGATTCTTAAGGGGCGTTTTTTTTAAACAGTAGCTTTTCTCCTATTTCTAGACCCAGCGGGGGGATCTAACCCTGCGAGGCCAATCACCTAACCCAATATAAACTAACCTAACTTAAAATAAACTATCAAAAGCCATTTCAAAATTACGACAAATCGCCCCTTAAGGGGCGTTGCCCCGAAAGGGACTATTCCCCTTATTTTAAATCCATAATTTATTGTTGATTGACATATTACATACTAGGGACAATTTATCTTGAAAGAGTGGTGGTAACCTCCCTGAAATAGTTGTAAACCTTCCCAGGACCTATTAGAGGCTTCACTATATAAAAGAACCATAACGGTTCCGCAATTAGCGAGATCCTTTGCAACACACAAACAAATAGAGACGTCTTGTTACAATTATATAAGGATTTTCAAAAGCAATACTTAAAATAAAAAGATGATTCGCAATTTGAAATTTATTCTACTTATTATCAGTGACCAATTCTGTTTTATAATATTTATTTATCGCATCGTATTATAGACAGCTTTTCGAGGATATTAAAATGAAAAATTGTAAGATTAAAACCAGTTTTGATGGCCACAAGGGGCCGAAGGTCTGGTCTAACAAAACTGATAGGTTTTAATTTTATGATTTTTAATTCAATATTCGTGGGAAATTGTTTGTAATACGATACGCTACATGATTTTTCAGTATGGCTTTGAACCGGTTCTTATCGAGCGAATATTAATCGGTTCAGAAGCCATTCTGGAAAAAATTCTGGCATACCTGGGAACAGGTTGTGGTTGTGGAGCTGGTCCTGCTGATACAGGGCTTACATCATTATCTACAAATTAAAGAAATCAATATTTGTCTTAAATAAAAAGAGATTTCGTTAGGAATTCTATTATTTATGGAATTACAATAGTACCTATCAAAAGTTTTTCGCAAGAGACTTTTTATTAAATTTTCATTAGGTCTTCCCAAATTTGTAGTGTCCAAACTTTAAATCTACAAAGGCGGTAACTATGTATATCATCATTAGGGATACATTGTCTTATCCCTTAAGGTCCCTACATTAAGACAGACCATAATCACAAAGATGCATTGCTGTACTACTATTAAACAGACTTATCCAGGGATCTAAGGGGATGACAAAGGCCGAAAAATTACCTCCCAAAGGATGATACACAAAAAAAACCTTCAGTAGATTACAATTAGTTGCTGAAACGTTTGGACACTCAATCAAAATTCAATTAAAGTATCCAAGGTTGTTAAGAAAACGTTATATAAAGACTTTGGGGACTTGTTTAATAAACAGCTGGATGTCCCCTTCCTCCCTGTACTTACCAGCTATAGATTGTTGATGAGATGAAACCACTGAAGTAGTTAAACTTGTTGTGCTTGGTATCCTGACAAATTAAAAAGGATTTAGTTTTAAGATTAGTTAGTTATTGCATCGTATTATAGACAGCTTTCCGCGAAAAGTGGTTAAAATTATTAAGATTCCCTTGGAGCTAACAAAACTGGTTTTGTTATCATGATTTTTATTTTAATATTCGAAAAAAATTGTCTATAATACGATGCGATACATGATTTTTCTGCAAGGCTCAGAAACTGTTATAATCCAGCGGATATTAGTCGATTTCTAAGCCATACTGAAAAAAAACATTGCTAACTTTTACCAACTAAATTAAGAATTTTGATCTTTTATAACCAAAAATGATACATTTTAAGGGGGGGGTCCGGGGGGGGGGGGAAGTTCTGACACATTTGCGTAAACGGTGATTATTGGCTTTATCTTTGGACTGAGAGGATAGGTTATTAGGGATAAAATCATTCTTATATGATGAATTTCCCCCAGATTTAAGATTTTTTGGATAGGCCTCCAGGTTCCGGAGCTCCAGGCCTCCAGGTGGTCTCTGGACAGGTAAAAAAATAAAAAAAATCTTATTTGAACAGTTAGAGGTATGTTTATAAAACAAAATAAGCTTCTTTTTATATATTATTTATATATTTGAAGAAAAAATTACAATCGGCCTCCAGGTTCAGGTACTGCAGGCCTCCAGGTGGCCTCTTGACAGGTATAAAATCCAAATTTCTTATTTGGACAGTTAGAGGTAAGTTTATAAAACAACATAAGCTTCTTTATATATATTCTTCATATATTTGAAGAAAAATTACATTCGGCCTCCAGGTTCAGGTGCTGCAGGCCTCCAGGTGGCCTCTGGACAGGTATAAAATCCAAATTTCTTATTTGAACAGTTAGAGGTAAGTTTATAAAACAACATAAGCTTCTTTTACTATATTATTTACATATTTGAAGAAAAAATTACAATCGGCCTCCAGGTTCAGGTGCTGCAGGCCTCCAGGTGGCCTCTGGACAGGTATAAAATCCAAATTCCTTATTTGAACAGTTAGAGGTAAGTTTATAAAACAACATAAGCTCCTTTATATATATTATTCATATATTTGAAGAAAAAATTACATTCCGCCTCCAGGTTCAGGTGCTGCAGGCCTCCAGGTGGCCTCTGGACAGGTATAAAATCCAAATTTCTTATTTGAACAGTTAGAGGTAAGTTTATAAAATAACATAAGCTTCTTTTACTATATTATTTACATATTTGAAGAAAAAATTACAATCGGCCTCCAGGTTCATGTGCTGCAGGCCTCCAGGTGGCCTCTTGACAACTAAAAAAAAAAATTTCTTATTTGAACAGTTAGAGGTAAGTTTATAAAACAACATAAGCTTCTTTTTATATATTATTTATATATTTGAGGAAAAAATTACATTCGGCCTCCAGGTTCAGGTGCTGCAGGCCTCCAGTTGGCCTCTGGACAGGTAAAAACTCCAAATTTCTTATGTAAACAGTTAGAGGTAAGTTTATAAAACAACATAAGCTTCTTTTAATATATTTTTTATATATTAGAAGAAAAAATTACTATTGGCCTCCAGGTTCAGGTGCTGCAGGCCTCCAAGTGGTCTCTGGACAGCTAAAAAAATCAAAAAAAATCTTATTTGAACAGTTAAAGGTCAAGTTTACATAAAAAACAAAATGAGCTTATTTTTAGATGCTTTAAAGATATTTGAAGAATAATTTACAATTAGCCTCCAGGTTTAGGTGATGCAGGCCTCCAGGTGTACTCTGGACAGGTAAAATATCAATATTTCTTATTTCAACAGATGGCGGTAAACTTATAAAAAAATTAGCTTATATGTTATTTATATATTTGAAGACAATATTACAAATGGCCTCCAAAATAATATTATAATAAGTATAATTTTAAATTACAATTGGCCTCCAGGCTCAGGAGCTTCGGGCTTTGAACAGGTAAAAATAAAAAAAAGATAATGTCATTAACTCCTACAATTTAAACCTTTGAAGTCTCAATGTGTAGGACCTAATAATATTATATGTTGGCGTTATCCTCTTAAATTTTTTTTTTCAATTTTGAAAATTTTGCTATCCCCCGACTAAACTATAAAACCTGGCAGCGGCACTTTTTTACAATTAGGTTTGGTTAGATTATAGGCTAGGGGGCTGAGTACCCATGGCTAGGCAGGTCAGAAGGCCGAGAGCCGCGGCCAGGTTCTAATGTACTCAAAATTTTAAATCGAGAAAAATAAATCCTACGAGGATAATACCTAAATGTTTAATTTCAGATAATCTAGGATGGGGTGCAAATTTTTTTTACATAATTTTCATATAAACATTTACTGGCAGTTTAGACTACTTAACAAGATCTGAAATAATGGACACATCGTTAATAGATTCACCTTCTAGGCAAGTAGTTTTTAATATATAAGAAGAAGCTTATGTTGTTTTATAAACTTACCTCTAACTGTTCAAATAAGAAATTTTGATTTTTTACCTGTCCAGAGGCCACCTGGAGGCCTGCAGCACCTGAACCTGGAGGCGGATTATAATTTTTTCTTCAAATATATAAATAATATATAAAAAGAAGATTATGTTGTTTTATAAACTTACCTCTAACTGTTCAAATAAGAAATTTGGATTTTATACCTGTCCAGAGGCCACCTGTAGGCCTGCAACAACTGAACCTGGAGGCCGATTGTAATTTTTTCTTCTAATATATAAATGATATATTAAAATACGCTTATGTTGTTTTATAAACTTACCTCTAACTGTATAAATAAGAAATTTTGATTTTTTACCTGCCCAGAGGCCACCTGGAGGCCTGCAGCACCTGAACCTGGAGGCCGAATGTAAGTTTTTCTTCAAATATATTAATAATATATATTAAGAAGCTTATGTTGTTTTATAAACTTACCTCTAACTGTTCAAATAAGAAATTTTGATTTTTTACCTGTCCAGAGGCCACCTGGAGGCCTGCAGCACCTGAACCTGGAGGCCGATTGTAATTTTTTCTTTAAATATGTAAATAATATAGTAAAAGAAGCTTATGTTGTTTTATAAACTTACCTCTAACTGTTCAAATAAGAAATTTGGATTTTATACCTGACCAGAGGCCACCTGGAGGCCTGCAGCACCTGAACCTGGAGGCCGATTGTAATTTTTTCTTCAAATATGTAAATAATATAGTAAAAGAAGCTTATGTTGTTTTATAAACTTACCTCTAACTGTTCAAATAAGAAATTTGGATTTTATACCTGACCAGAGGCCACCTGGAGGCCTGCAGCACCTGAACCTGGAGGCCGAATGTAATTTTTTCTTCAAATATATGAATAATATATAAAAAGATGCTTAGGTTGTTTTATAACTTACCTCTAACTGTTCAAATAAGAAATTTAGATTTTAAACCTGTCCAGAGGCCACCTGGAGGCCTGCAGCACCTGAACCTGGAGGCCGATTGTAATTTTTCCTTCAAATATATAAATAATATATAAAAAGAAGCTTATGTTGTTTTATAAACTTACCTCTAACTGTTCAAATAAGGAATTTGGATTTTAAACCTGTCCAGAGGCCACCTGGAGGCCTGCAGCACCTGAACCTGGAGGCCGAAAATAATTTTTTCTTCAAATATATGATTAATATATATAAAGAAGCTTATGTTGTTTAATAAACTTACCTCTAACTGTTCAAATAAGAAATTTGGATTTTATACCTGTCCAGAGGCCACCTGGAGGCCTGCAGCACCTGAACCTGGAGGCCGATTGTAATTTTTTCTTCAAATATATAAATAATATATAAAAAAAAGCTTATGTTATTTTATAAACTTACCTCTAACTGTTCAAATAAGGATTTTTATATTTTTTTACCTGTCCAGAGACCACCTGGAGGCCTGGAGCTCCGGAACCTGGAGGCCTATCCAAAAAATCTTAAATCTGGGGGAAATTCATCATATAAGAATGATTTTATCCCTAATAACCTATCCTCTCAGTCCAAAGATAAAGCCAATAATCACCGTTTACGCAAATGTGTCAGAACTTCCCCCCCCCCCTTAATCCATCTATGATAATCAAATCAATTTAATTGCAACAAATCAAATATTGTGATTAAATAAGTCAGTAGGTAAGTAAATAAAACAAAAAATATTTAGTTTAGACATTATTTTAAATTTTTAATTCTGTATTAACTTGTAACAAACAAGGGTAATTAAAGTAAAACAATAGAGTGGAAAGGGGTAAAATAACTGTATGTTCCACCCCATGGACCCGGTGCCGACATTCAATTGGGTATTTGAATATATGCAAATAGCGTCGGGAATATTAACACAACCAAGTCGCTACAAAAGATCAGAAAACAATTTGCTATTAGACGAAAAAGTTCCTTAACGCTGGATCCAGGGATAAACATCTATTATTAATACATTTATCATCCCTACCTTGTTCTAAGTTCAGATATTTGAGCTGTATGTTGGCTATGAATTGCTTGCAACTGCTGGATATACCATTGTTGGTCTCGACACTTCTGGAAAAATGTGGGGGCTCGAACCTGTAATGAAGATGTTGTCTAAATATGACAATTATGTTTTTCATGTCTGTTTGTCTATCTATCTATCATATAGAATCTGTATTGCGTGAATGTCTGTCTGTTAGTCTATATCTATTACTAGCGGCTACGCCCCTAGAGGCCTCAAGTGGGAGGACGTTTGATTCGACCCTCTCCCACTTGCAATTTTATTTTTGAGAATAAAAAGTAGAAAAAAAATGCAGGGGGTGTATATTTTTTCTAGGGGCATTTCATTTTGGGAGGCTGGTGGTATCCTCCCCCAAAATAGTTATGAATCTTTCCAGGACCTAAGAATCTACACTGTAAAGGCGAATCATATCGGTTCAGCAGTTAGCAAGATCTTTAAGTACACACAGATAGACAGACATCCTGTTAGTATAATATAAGGATATATAACCTGAAATGTAAGAGTGAGACTATCACTGCAAAGATATCCTTCCGAGGCCAGAAGGTCCAGCCTAAAGAATCTGTTGTAACCCCAACACTCGCCAACCTCAAAATCCGAGGCAAATTCCCTAAATCATAAAATATTGTTTATGACACCTATCATATTTGTTAGGGAAGGGTTTAGGTGAAAACCATAAATATGTAATCTTGAAAAACAAACTGTTCTATCTTTTGCTTCTCATTAATGGATATAATAGAATAGGTGGATATTAGAGCAGGTGAATATTTGTCGTAATTATATTCTTCAGATATTGGTCAATACGTTCCTCCATGGTCAGGAGAAGAGATGGGGTAAAATCATAAAGAGGGGGATGGGGGGGGGGGGGTATTAGCCAGCTGGGAGAAACATTGTTATTAGGGTATACGAGAATCTCTCACAATATCCACATATTTTATATCTATTTTTCCAGCACATCTGCAGGTAACAGGGGATATGAATTTGTAGAATTAAAGATGGCAACCCTAAACCTTACATATAAAGGGATAAGACAATGGCCGATAAATAGGTGTTCAATTACATCCCCAATGATGATATTCAAAATTACCCCTCTGTAAATCACAAGTAGTGGTTGAAACGTTTAAACACTCAACTTAATGAATCAAAAAACCATAGAGAAAATAATAAAAGAGAGAAATCGAGGTATTTGAAGGACTAAAATAGGCAGTGGGCCTAGAGGCCTATATTGAGCAATTGCCGCGCTGAATTTTTAATGTTATTCCACCACTTTTCAAAATGGGAATATCTTAAAATTAAATATAATTTCAAGACAATTATAGATGCTGTTTGAAGCATAAATCTAATTTTTAAGGGATGATATAGAAATATTTTGAATTATCATCCATTCTGATGAAACCTAATGAAAGAATATAAAATTATCATTATTAATTTTTCATGACTTTGCTACTGACTTTAATCATAACACTCATTATCCGCTTATAAGATTTATATTGCAGTCTATCTAACTTATATTTTTTAATAAATAAACGTTTTTACAAATTTAATATGAACATTTGATTGTAAATTATAATAATCAGTTTTTCAGTGCCATCTAGCTTTGAATATAGAACTAGAATATCAAAGCGTTCATCAATTTTTATTTTGCCTGTATTTTTCTTGTTTTGGATTTTTGTCACTAAAGGGCCAAACCCTGAGGGGTAAATAACATCACTTAAAAATGTTAAAAATATTGTAAAAACGAGTATTGTCTGAGAAAGAACACAGATAGCATTACAGATTATTCACTTATTTAGATTATTCAGTTATGAAATTTTTTATTTAATATTTAGCCTTAGTTTTAATGTATGTCTTTGAAGTAGACAACTAGCGAACCTGGTGGCTGAGAGCTAAACTATTAATTTTTTATTAGTAAACATTTAAAAGTTTTATCATGTTAATTAGATTTAAATATTACATTTAGGCTAATTTGAAAAAAAATAAATTTTTGATCATAAAAGGTGAACCCTCCTATTTTTAAACTAGGCGAAACATACTTTTCTGCTGCACTAAGACCGTCCGCGGCTGTTTGTTTTTTAAGATTCTAAATCAAATTGTATTTTAAATATTTTCTTTAATTTTTTTTAAAACATAATAAATTCAGAAAAATAATAATAATTAATAAGATAAAATTTTTTTTTTTTTTTTTTTACATATATAGAATAGGTTATGATTAAGATGCAAAAAGCCGCGGACGGTTTACATAAATAGCAGACAAATTATTTTAGTAGGGGGGAAGTAATATTTTACAATGAAATTGGGGTGAGTATTCATCCTCTTATCCTTTTTCCTTATGCAAAAAACTAAAATTCAACAAAAGTGCAAACGATTAAGAAAACGTTACTATAAAACTTTGAGAACTAGTGTAATGAACAGCCCAATGACTCCTCCCTGTCTGAATATGTAAAGGAAAATTGTGTACCTGACAATGTTCTTATTAGTATCACGTCCATGGTGCACCATCTCAACTCTGTATTCGTATTTACTTGTTTCTGGAAGTCCTACAAGCAATATAAACCAGATTAGTTTTTATGAAAACTGATGCCTTTGTGAACTTAAATAATAAGGTTTTTGTCTTTTTAAGCATAACCGACAAACAGACGGACAAAAGGGGCATAGTGAAGAAGCACATATAAATAGGAATCTTCACTAAAAATTCACATATAATAGAAATCTTTCAACTGTGTACTCATATTTACTTGTTTCGGTAAGCAAAACCTACAAGCAAAATAAACAAGGATGACAACATCAATAACTAGCAAAAAAAATCATGGTTCATACGGACAAGGAGAGTGATCTAAACAGCATTTGTAAAGTTTCAGCCGTCCATCTTTTAAAGTAGCCATGAAAATCAAAGAGTTTGCTGTCTGTTGGTGTTTGGACATGTAAGGGTAGACTTGGCTTCATTTGGGTAACCTTGGCTGTTGGATCTGACGTTAGTGACAGCAGCCTCGACCGTATTAGGTAAGTTAAGAATGGCTTCGAAACCGATTAATATCCTCTGGATTAGAACCAGTTAAAGGCAAAACTGGTAAATCATGTATAGCATAGAATTACAAACAATTTTCCATAAATATTAAATAAAAAATTAGGTGAAAGTACCTGCACTCAATTCAAGGAATACAGAAAGATAGTTTCCGCGGACAACTCCGTTTCCATCCGGATATACCTTAAAATAACATTTTATTAGCTTATACTCTCCTAAAGGTGTAGTTTCATGAAATGCATTTGAACTTAATTTAGTGATGGGCATAATTTTTCCTGGTTAATGGGTTAAACTACATTTATATGGCATATATTTGAAAGAATTTTATTTTTCTACCACGTAGTTTTAAAAATATCAAGACTTGGAAATCGTCTTTTTAAATTGCATATATCACAAAAAGACGATTTTCAAGTCTTGATATTTTAAAAACTAAGTGGTAGAAAATTAAAATTCTTTCAAATACATATATGCCATATAAATGTAGTCTAACTCATTAACTGGGAAAAAATATGCGGTTCACTAAATTAAGTTCAAATGCATTTCGTGTAACTACCCCTTTCAGTTTGTTCATGTCCAGTAAAATGTAATAAAAGGCTTCTAAATTTACTGAAAATCTTAAAATGTGAAAGAAATATACCCTCCACCTGAACACCCCCCCCCCCCCCCCTTCTACCTTTAAAGAAACTAATAGAGAAGCCAATAGCTAATAATAAAGCTGATGAAGCATAAATCATTAACCATTATGAGAAGAATTATTATGAAACTAAAATATCAGAACTCGGCAGCCACGCCTCAAATTTAAACCCGCCTGTGTACTTTTAAAAATGCCAAAAAGATAGATTGTCCGTTTATGACCAGTTTAAGACATCTAGCTGAAGTTAAAATATATGAAAATTTCACTGAGGTTTACACGCGGCTGACGACCCCTGAAAAAAAAACAGTGGTCAAATATCCTGTAGATTTGTTGATGTTTCAAGAGTCTTCTTTATGATTGTGTCATCTTATCTATCTATGAAACAAAAACCCTCTATATCAAAGTAACGTCTATAGCCTTAATCAGTGAAAATTTTCTGAAAAACACTAACAATTTAGTGATGAAGTTAATAATATTTTAAGCGACATAGAATCAGACAGGGAAATATAGCATACAACAGAATATTATTTCTATATTTACCTTTAATCTCCAGCTGAGACCGTTGACATGCAGTGGTGGTGAATATACAGGATCAGCTTTGCGTTGCAGAGAGCTAAAGTGAGTCAGAGTAAAGCTCTTCTCATCATAACCAGGAACTATCTCAGATTGGAAATGTGGCTGCACCTAAAAAAAATAAATAAATGTATAAGTATAGAATATACTACCTGGATCCAGTGTTGGGAATCTTTTTTCATTTCCTAGCAAATTGCTTTCTGCCCTTTTGTAGCTACTTGGATGTGTTAAATTGTTAATATTTGCGACGCTATTGGTTGATATTAAAAGACTTTATTGGAAGTCGGCACATGACCTCGGTTATATTTTTTAATAAAAAAAATAAACAAAATCCAAAAAGGAAGAGAACTAGGGTAAAAAAAATAAATTCACATTCCAACCCCCCACAGAAATGTGGCAAATTATAATTTCATACATAATATGTACTAAAGTTTTAAAGTAATTTTTGGAAAAATAATACAACATTAAATACTCTAGGTAGGTAGGTAATCAAAATGCAAACAAAAAAAAGGACATTGGACTGTACATTTCACTGGTACCCAAAGATTTACAACCATGTTGTCTTATATTAGTTGGCTCAAATTTTTTTAGTATTATCATTGAATTCTGATAGGTTGATACCAAGCTAATAACGCACAAACTTTACTACAATAATTCTAATCTACTAAAAGGCTATTTTTTTTATTATCATTATTGGGGCTGAATACCAATTGAATTCATACCTGGCCATACACATTAACATTACCTGGGCAGAGACAAAACTTGGCATTGGCTTCTTATTGGCACTGGAAGCTAGTTGCAGAAGCTCCGCACTCTTGGCAATCAGCTGTCCCTTGGTAGCTGTCGACAGCTGAGATTCTATTTGTCCCAACAGCTGTTCAACCTAAATTATTAGTGCAGTGGTAATACAAAATGATTGGATTTGTGGAGTTGAGAATGAGAAGTTGTTTTCTTTGCAACCTGTATAAATGGAATTTAGGGTGCATTAATTGCCAAGTGGACCACTTTTCTGCACTACCTCTTCGATTTCGGGAATTCTCTGGCCTGTTGGGTGGTTCTAGGATCCTAGAGCGCAAAAACAAAGTTTCAGAGTCCCTGGATGTCTAGATATCTAGCTATCCATGAAGGTGGGTAACAAAAACAAAAATAGATAAACTCTGAAACTTTTTTCTGACCTCTGGGATCCTAGAACCACCCAACATACCCAAATATAAAGTATAACCGAAATCGGAGAGGTAGTGCAGAAATGTGGTCCATTTGGCAAATAATGCACCTTAGTAATATGAAAAAACTAATGTCGAAAACGGACATACATGTGTAGATGTAGGGTAAGGGTTAAGCTATTAAAAAAAAATACTTTAGCTAATTTGTTGTTCATTGCATTGGCTACAAAAAAATATAAAATGATTTTTTTAAAAAGACTAGTTATATATTGGGTCTTAAAGTCGCGATAATGTTTTTGTTTGGTTAAAACTAAAGTTCAATACATTACTACAATATATACTTTTAAGAATTAGGCCTCAAAATAAATAAAACAGTTTGTAAAGTGCAAAGTAAATCTACAATTGACGTCTGTCCGTTTAAGTCTGTAAATATAACAATATGTTGTACAGAAACTCCTAAACGATTAGAATTGAGAAGGTTTGAATCAAGCGAAATATATATTCTACTATAGAAATTGTTCTTGTTTGTGTAGTACAGCTCTATGCCGCCGCGTTGAATGTCAAATGTTTCAACCACTAATTATAATCATGAGAGGAGGGAATTTTGTATCTCATCATTGGGGAAGTACATCCATTTATCGGCCATTGTCTTATCCCTGAAAATACCTGTTCTGTTTCTTGATTAAGAGAGTTCTTGTTTCCCATGAGAGTGAGAAGTTTGTGCTTCAGCTGGGAATCAAGTCTGGCGATCATCAGCTCAACAGCATTTCTATTTTGTAACAATTCTTTATTAATTTTATGATTTTTTTATTTTAGTAGAAAATTACCTATAAAACGATACGATACATGAATTTTCTGTATGCTATCATTAGTGCAACAACATTTCTAATTCAGTTACAATATTTTTATATTCTATACCCACTAGTTATTAGTTTATTGTGACTGCTAAGCTTTATAAAAAAAGGGCCAAAATCACATTGTTTAAAATGGAAATAATGGATAAGAAAGAAATTTGTGAGGAATGATGATACGGATTTAAATGTTAATTCTCTGTAGGTATTAACTTATACTTCAAATACGTCAGGTATAACACGACAAAAAAATCAAAAAGCCATCATCAGCGTTAAGATACTTTAATCTTGAAATCACAGTCTCAATTATATATTTTCCTAAATATTGTCAGCTCTAAACTGGATAGAGAGGATCTTCTATTTTTGTTTAATATTTTCCTCCATTTTTGTCAACTCTCATCTGGATTGATTGATTAGCCATAGTTCATTAGGGTTTGGACCTAAGTAGTCATGGAGTAGGTTGAGACACTTTTTTTATAGACACTTCAAGCTCCACGTTCAAGCACGTTATGGCTTGACTTCTCATCTGGATAGAGAGGAAGCTGACGATATTGAGGAAAATATTAAACAAGAAAGGATCGTCTATTTCTTGTTTAATATTTTCCTCAATATTGTCAGCTATAATCTGGATAGAGAGAGGATCTTCATCAAATATTTCTTCTTCATCAATTTTGCTTTTTAACAACAACGTCTTCATATTTAAATAAACTAATTCAAACAAATGATCATCATCATTATCGCCATTTATCTCTTCTTTCCAGAGCATTGGCCACGCACAATGGTTCTCCATTTTTCATTTAATTTGGCCTTAGTAGAGGCATTAATGAAAGATGATAGTTTCTCCTCTTCCAGTTCACTTAGGAATTCCCTCCATGTTGTTTTTGGTCTAACTGGTTGAAACAGAAGATGAAAACCTCTAAGAATACAGTTCCACCTTTGATCATCATCATCAAAGTTGGAACTGTACTCTTACAGGTTTTCAGCATTTCTAAATGTCCAGGGGATTTATTATGCTTTGTTTATGCTGCACTAGAATTACAATGTTTCTCATTGGCTCAATATCCAAGAAATTTTATATCCTTTACCTACCCACTGTAAACTGTAAACTAATTAAGGGGTTAAATAACTTTATGCCCCCATTTTGAGGACCCTGTGTCGACTTTCAATTGGGTCTTTGAAAATCAACCAATAGCATCGGGAATACTAACACAGCCAAGTCGCTACAAAAGAGCAGAAAGCAATTTGATAGCAGGCGTAAAAAAAATCCTAACAGGATGATCCAGGTAGTTGTCTGGTTATACATCTATATTTATTGATTAAAGAATAATGTTCCTTATTTCTCTAACTCTCTCATCCTTGGCAGCCCTCACACTTTCAACATTTCTTTCCAGCTCCTGACCCAAGGATATCAACTCCATCAACCTAAATTATAATCATTACAAGCGGTTACGCCCAGAGGAAGTCTCTAGAGTTTAATCATTTTTTTGTTTTTGGGGGGAAAGGCGGGGGGCTAAACCTTACCTATTTTTTAATTTAAGCTTTTAAAAGAAAGAAAAAATTGGGGGGGATGCATTTTTTTCTAAGAGGCGATTTCTTTTGGGACGGTGGGGATAACTTCCCCCAAAATTCAAAAATTAAACAATATGATAAAACAATTTATATAGAATATACGAGGACACTATGATCTTTGTCAATTTAGTTTGCTAACATGGACATCATTTATTGGTCAATTCTTTAATACAGTAGAAGGGGATGGGTTAAAGGGGGTGGATGGTGGGTACCTATAATATTTTAGCCAGCTTCAAGTTCAATTTATTAAAGTACACGATAATCTGGTTTAATATCCAAGTAATAATAAATCCATTAATAAAACTAACCTTCTTCTAAGTAGCGCAACTTCCTCTCTAACTCTACCCACATGTTGGGAGTAGATATCATCCAAAGGTTTGAATGTATGTCCAGAGTGATTTCCTCCCCATAAAGCACACTGTTTAATATTTTTTCATGTTCACATTTTTAAAAATGCAAAAAAATAATCCAGGATATTGTTTTGATAAAGTAAGGTTCCTAAATCTGCCTATTCCTTATATAAAAGAAACAGGATGTTTGTCTGTCTGTTTGTGTGTACCGAAGGATCTTGCTCATAACATGATCTTGCTAAACATTGAACCAATATGGTTCTCTTTTACAGTGAAACTTCTCATAGGTCCAAGGAAGGATTTGGGGGAGGGAAAAATCGCCCCCCCCAAAAAAAAATTTCCACCAGCACTTAAAAAAAAGTGTGTACTTTTATCTATTAGATATTGTAATTGGAATATGTTTTGTTTCTTATGTATCTCTTAGAATAATCTGTTCTTAAATATTATATGGTAATACAGGCGGCGGAAATAAAAACAACAATGCCGCGTAAAATTGTGAAACACAATCCTGATGACAGATGCACTTGGAACATGTCCAACAGTAAACACTCAGCTTCTCATCGTGCAACTCACATTTGTCAAGACCTAATTACAAGAATCAAAATACTAGTCAAGTAACAGGATGTCTGCCTGTATCGAAGGATCTCGCTAACAGCTGGGTCCAAGGAAGGCTTGTAACTATTTATTGGGTACATCCAAGAAAAATCACCCCAAGTTAAAAAGAACCCCTAAACATTTTTTACTTCTATTTTTTAAGTGCCCCTAGAGGCTTCTAGGGACGTAGCCGCTAGTACAAAAATAATAATAAACAAGAATTTTTTTTGTCATTAGATTGAGATCTCAATTACTGAACTGAATGGTTTCTTTATTCTTCGTAAGGTTACCATAGATCTATGGTTGTTTAGGCTAGGTATTTCATTTTCGAATACAGAGTTGTAGAATTTTAAAATTTTTTATGAAAAAGAATTGAACCAACCTCCACCACCTCTAGATTCTGGAGTACCAGATAAGCTACTTCCAGAAGATCCTCTGCCTCCAGGAGTTCTGTCTCCAACATCCTAGGTTTAACAAGATTATTTTTCATGAAAACTGATGCCTTTTTGAAATGAAAAAAAGATGTAAAGACATTCAATTAAGACTCAGATATCCCTGTAAGATCCCAATATGTGAGTGCAATCAAAAGATTATTTTGGGGGGCACCTAGGCTTTATCTTTGGACTGAGAGGATAGGTTATTAATGATAAAATCTTTCCTATATGATGAATTTCACGAAGTTTTAAAATTTTTTGGATAGGCCTCCAGGTTCCGGAGCTCCAGGCCTCCAGGTGGTCTCTGTAAAGTTATTTTTTTTAAGTTACAAATCAACTCATAAAACAAAATATGCGTCTTTTTATTCAAATATGTGAATAATATTAAAAAAGATGCATATTTTGTTTTATAAATTGATTTGTAACTTAAAAAAATTTTTTTTTTCATTTTTACATGTACAGAGACCACCTGGAGGCCTGGGGCTTCGGAACCTGAAGGCCTATCCAAAAAATCTTAAAACTTCGTGAAATTCATCATATAAGAATGATTTTATCATCAATAACCTATCCTCTTAGTCCAAAGATAAAGCCTAGGTGCCAGGTTTACGCAAATGTGTCAAAACTCCCCCCCCCCTTAAATTGTTATTCATTTATGCTTCTAACGTGTATTAAGTATTTTTTTCTTGTTGCTATTAGTCCAAACTAGCGGTTCTATTTGTAAGTTTTTACTTTTTACATCAATATATAAAAAAAATGTTACTGCTTCCTCAGCATTTGGCTTTTGGGACTTCCAAAACAGTAGTCCCCCACCAGGTTTACGCAAATGTGTCAAAACTTCCCCCCCCCCTTAATTTAATGTTTGAAATGTCTTATTCGAGATTTATTTACAATAAAATTGTCATCAATATTGTTATATTACTTTTTTAAAAATTAAAAAGAACAAACCTTAAGATTATCAATCTGTTGAGTGACCTCCTCTACCCACCTACAGTTGACCAGCTCATGGATGTGCAAAGATGCTCTACAATGCGGGCACTGGGACCTCTGCTCAGTCAACCAACGTCTAAAATTATGTTTAAAGTTGATATTTTAGTTGTCGGTAATATTGCAATATTCTTTACTTGCAGCGGATACGCCCCTAGCGGGCTCTAGGGGCACTATAGGGAAAAGGTCGACTCTCTTCTTTACATTTTGAAAAGATATATATATATTTTTGAGGGGGGGTTCCAGAAGATAAATTTTCGGAGGATAGAACTAGAGGTACCCTACTTCAAATAGTAATAAACCTTCCCTGGTCCTATAAAAGCATAACTTTTAAGGAGAAACGTATCGGTACAGCGGTCGGGGAGATTCTTTAATTAAACACACAGACAGACATACTGTTGTTTTTATCTGTGATTTAGTAATTTTCGAGACCACACAAAAAAAATGTTTGTTGATAAACATTTGTAGAGGTTATTGTATACTTTCACAAACAGAGCTTTAAATGTTTTCAATGTGTCTTAAATTCAGCCAAATTTGATAGGCTTTAAAATTTTAAAAGAACTAGATTTTTTGGGGTGGGTGGGGGGGGGGGTGATTTCTCTTTGGGTGAGTGGCTGTTCCCTTCCCCCAAAATAGTTAACAACTTTCACAGGACCAATGAGAAGCTACTCTGTAGAAAAGAACCATATCTGTTCAGGGGTACAAGGTACAAGGTACAGACAGACATATACAAATCCTGTTACTATTTAAGGATTTTAAAAGAGAAATATGATTTAATTAATACCTCTCTCCTAACCTTCCTTGATCATTAGGTACATTACAAAATTAAAATTTAAAGATTTTTAGAGGAATTTCTTTAGATGCTTTGTATAAACATAAACTGAACACATCAATGTTTGCAACAAGTGGAAGTTGTCTAAAGATTTTTACTGCAACAAATGGTCTAAATATTTTTTTCTCTGCTATATCACACTTATACACCAGTTGGAAGTTATTTGTTACTACTATGATGTGATTATGTGAGAGATCTGTAAATACCCAGAGAGTTTTACAGTATGGCAATTTAGTAGACTTAATTCATCATATTGAACAGTCACATATTTTTCTAATAAATATGTGGATATCCAATAATGTTTTCTTTCAGTTTTAAATATTGTAGAATATTTGTTGTCACAAAATTGTATTTTTAAAAATTAATTCTTCATTATATTATTTCAAAACAAAGATGTAAAAAAATTATATATTTCAGTTATTCAACTAAATAAATCATAAAACTTTATCTTTATTATCACCATAGAAAACATTTACCTAATATTTTTTTTTCTAGCCTACCGCACTTGCCTAACCCCTCCCCAACTCAATATTTAGACGTTGCTGCGCTATTAAAAATTAGTGTACCTAATATTGCAATAGTTATTTCTATTTGCTAATAAATGAGAGATAACGTTGTGTATTTTATATTTCAAAATATTAACCACTTTCTTATCTTTTATATAATTTAGTGTATGTGAGAAATATTGAAAGACAGAATTAGGCACAGCAATCCAGTTTAAAGCAGCAATTTTAAACACTAACATGTTATAACAATTTGCTTAAAAGTCATGTTTTGTATTATATTGATTTCATTTAATGTTCTTTAATTATGAAAACTTCACGTTTTAGAATTTGATGTATTTTTATTTTATTTTCTAAGTTGGAATATATTTTATTGAGAAGAATATTATTCTATTTTAATTTTGTAATAATGTTTGATCTCAATAAAACTCTTTAAATCATTTATTCTGAATGAAACAGCTTAGAAAGCAAATAACAATGTAACATTAATAAAACTACTATTCAATATAGATCGAAAGACAATTTAAAAATGCCTTCAATTGAGATTTATGGTATGCAAGGTTCAGCCCCTTGCAGGATTGTGCAGGTCAGTACTTTACCATGAGTCTCATGGATTTTTAAAAGCGAAACCTTTTTTATAATTAGGGTCAGCCCATTTGTCCTAATCAGTTAGTCTTTCAGTTCATAGTATTGATTTTGAAATATATTTCAGAGATCTTAGCACCCTCTTCAGTCTAAATTATATTTACTTAATCACAAGAGTAAACTTAGGGTTGTACCAACAGCTTTTACAAAAAGGAAAGGTAAGGGGATTAACTTTCTGTGGGTCCAATTTTATCTTTGGACATAGTTGGTAAAGAATGCCTCAACCCTCTGCTACCCAATCCCCCCTCTCATGCTTTCTTTTCTCTACCAATGCTTATTTTCAATTTATGATCATTAAAACACTGAAACTTCTGATTGTCTGTATGTTCCTTAAAAAATGAATGATTATTTTATCAATATATCAATCTCGTTTTTCAACAAAATGTTAGGAGGGTTCCTTCCTCCATTCTTATATTTGGGCGCTTCTATCAGTGTCAATAATAATGAATCATGAAAACTAGCAAGATCAGAAAATATTCTTTTAGATGACAGCAGAATGTCTTGGCTTAGACTACACCTTCAAGGAAGTAAATCTGATGAAGGGAGAACACATGACTCCTGAATATCTCAAGATGAATCCTCAACATAATATTCCAACTGTTGTTGATGGTAAGAAATCTTAAGTTTTCAATATATCAAATATGAAATGAATAAATAAATTCATTCCTTAAAAAATATAATAATGGGACTTATCATTTTGGTCAATGAGAGTTTATTAGGGATTATTGGAGCACTATTAGTATTAGACAATCTAAGGTTGGAAAACTCTAGCTCAACCATGATTATTTCCTATATAAATCTGTCATAGATATTGATGCAAGTTGTTTTGGAAATGTTTAAAATAAGAAGTTTCAGTGTAATATAATTAATTAATAAATAATATTGTTGTTGCTCTTACACTATAGTTTTTCAAATATCTTCAGGATGCTAAGATGTCACAGGTATTATTTGAAGCCATTATAAAGAAATGATAATCTTTTCATATATAAATTTTAATTACCAGGTGACTTCTGTCTGAATGAATCCAGGGCTATTGCTGCCTATTTGGTTAACAAATATGGAGATTCTGATAAACTTTACCCAAAGGTTATTTTGGCTGATAATAAATTGTCATAAATTATAAACATGTTTTCTTCTTATATAAAAGTACCAATCTGTCTGCCTGTATGTGTGTGTGTACCAAAGGATCTTTCTGCTAAACTGCTAAACCTTTTGGTTTCTCATATGTCATAAGAAAGTTTATAACTAATTAGGGGGAGGATACAACTACCCTCCCAAGATGTATTGACCCTTAAAAACAATTTAAAAATCTAAGAAGGGAAGGGGTTTGTTAGTTCTATATAATTTGTTGAGATCAACTAAAATAACAATATTTCTGTTGTAGGATGCAAAGTTGAGATACAATGTGGATAAACTGATGTACTTTGATATGGGAGCATTTTACAAGGTAAAATATCAATTATAAAAGCAAATGAAACCGTGAGGAATATTCTTCATTCTGTAATAAACAATGAAAATTGATTCAAAGGGAATCAATAATTGGTCAAGTAGACTAACTACAGTTGGACATATAATCAACAAATTTTAATTATAAATTGTTTAAGTAATGGTATCCTTTATTTTAGGCTTTTGGTGATATTGCATATCCCAAGATGATACCTGATAGCGGTATGCCTCAACCAGAACAAAAACATCATGACAAGCTGGATGAGGTAGATGCATTTTGTTGATAAATACCCTTTGGGACCAGCCAAACTAGTTTTACTTAGGAGGACCATATCGGTTCAGCGGTTATCGAGATAACAGACAAACAGATAGAGATTCTGTTACTTTATTATGTGGATTAGTTTGACTTCATACAAATATCCAGGTGTTGAAATGGATCAATAGCTGGGTGGCTGGTGGAAAATTTGCTGCTGGTAATAATCTTATTTTATCAACATTGTATTTTCAAATATTTAAAGCTATCAATTAGTAGCGAAGCTACCCTATAATTCACTTTGTCTGTCTGTCAGGGAATGTGATTAACTCATCTGTTATATAAGAAAGACGGCTGAATTTTTTTTTATAAAGATTCCCTTTACAAATGAGCTTCCAGTTTGTAATTTACTTTGTCAGTCTGTCAGTTATACATATTAAAAATTAAACTATGCGAGAAAGGTTTCGTGATTCTTGATTTTAACAAATGCAATGCTCTTTAAATCTCCTTGACCATATTCCTATGCTAGAAAATTTTGTGCTTCGCTACTTTTGTACCTATGTTGTCATCTTTTTTTATAACTTTTTTTGCTTAAGGAACAAGTGATATTACAATTGGAGATCTGTCATTGATTGCGACCTACTCAACTGTGAAGGCTTGCGGATTTGTTGATCTCTCTAAATACCCAGTAGGTTTATTTTTAAATACAATAATGTAGCTGAGGATAAAGAGCGTCAATTTTTTTCTCAAATTGGGTGCAAGCTTACAGTCAAATGCGCTTATAAGGTCATACTGTAATTAATTTTGACCAAACACGAAAAAAAACGCTCTTTTTAAGCTAAAAAAGAAAAACTACTTTTTGTATGGGTCTTTATTTCAGGATATCTTTATGATAAGAATGTTTTATTTTTTATTTTAAACCAGTACATTATACTAATCTTTATAAAAAAAAAGTTTGTATGTCTGTCTGTACCAAAGGATCTCGCTGAACAAATATGGTTTTCTTTAAAATTTAGCTTCACCTGGGTTCAGGGATGGTTTATGACTATTTTCTTAGAGGATGCCATGACCATCCCAAAAGAAATCTACCATAGAAAAAAATTATCCTAAAATTTTTCTTTTAAAACTAAAATTGAAAATTAACAGGGTTCATTTACAACCCCACACCCCGCTCCCTCAAGTGCCCCTAGAGGCGTCTAGGTCGTAGCTGCTAGCTTAAAATAGAATAGGTATCAATACTATTACAGTAGTCCATATTATTTTGTTAATCAGGATGCTGAAGCCTGGTTTGAGAAATGTACTGGTCTGATTCCTAACTATGAAAAGGTAACCATTTACTAGGGGGTTATGGGGGGTGGGGGAGTAATTATAACCGTATTAAATAATTTTTCACATTAAATGACATTTTATTTACAAAAGAAACAAAACAAAGAAACAAAAGAAGACTTTATTATAAAGATGCTTCGCTTATAACATTATACCTAATGGTCTCATTACCATGCTCAGTTAGGACTTCGCAGACAAAGGTCGTGCAATCGTAGTCTGTTGGAGGTTAACTTAACCTAATATCCACCAGTAGGCGTTAGAGTTTTGAATCCCTTTACAAGCGAATGATGCCCATGGGTTCTCTAGATGAGATAGTTAAGATACCTTTCCCTTAATCAACATTGCTTTTTTAGGCGAATGGTGCCGGAGCTGAAGAAATGGGAAAATGGTACCCTAAGTGAATGTAAACATTTTTTCAGTATGGCTTCGAAACCACTGGATTCTAAGCCATCCAGACTGAAAAATCATGTATCTTCGTGTTATTACAGACAATTTACCACGAATATTAAATAAAATCATAAAATTGATACCATATTGTTTTTACGAGGGGGGAGGGGGTGTAGAAGCTAGAGCCGCTTATTTATCAGCTGTCAGATAAAATTGGATACATTATTTTACAATAAGTCTTATATGAACTAAAAAGTCCTGATGATTAAGCCTATTTTATGATGATATAATAAATCATCTACCTAGTCGTTTATCAGTCTTGATATTTATTGAGTTGCTTTGCTGTAGTGATAATAACCTTAACCAATTTCTGGCTAAATAACATAATGTAAACAAGAATAGTTTTCATGAAAACTGATTTCTTTTTAGAATGAAAAAAAGATTACTGTCCTATTTTAGAGTAAAACACTAGAGGGCAGAAACTAATTTAGAAGCAGACTAAAAAGGTCTTTGAAAAAGGAAGGGAGATAGTTGTCTGTATATACATCTATATTATAGATCTGTTTGTCCTTTAATGTAAAGAAATTCAACCCTTAAACATATAGAAATTATATTGTACTCTAAGTGAAGAACCATTCTTCTAGCCATCTTATAGCTTCAATTACAGTTTTTTTATATCTTTACAAACACACAAAATACCAATCGAACAGACGGACGGACAAACATTTTAGGGACCAAAGACCATACAAATGAGGAGAAGCATTAAATTTTCTTTTCAATTAATGAAAGAAGTAAACACTAGATGCCTTTTTTGTAAGAAGGCATTAAAATTACCTTATACACATATAGCAACACAGTTTAGAACAGTGGGGACACAGATGGGCATTTCTGAGCTTTTCCATGCAAATAAAACATCTGAAGACCTCGGCAAGGCTCTCCACTGTTGGCTCATCTCGTCTAAAAAAAATCTAACTGAAAAGTTTATAATTTTTTTTACATTGGAGACATTTCATAGTAAATATTACTACAGTTGAATAGTTGAATATTACAACAAAAATTCCAAGATAATTTTAATGAGAAGATGTATTTCTAAAAATTTAGATAAATATCACGAAAAGCCACCGTAAAAATAAGAATTTTAGCTTCAAAAGATCTCTAATTTCCTTGACTTATTTTCATCGGATTAGGTCTATGGAAAATAAATTTAATTTCTCACTTTCTGTCAATTGTAAGCGATTTTTTTCCTTTACACACTTTATCTATCTATCTGTCAGTCTACCTTGTTTTATGGAGTAGTATTACTTGTGCTATTTCTGTTGGTGAATACTGAACATAAGGGGGGGGGGGGGGCAAATGGTTTATTTGTTTGGATGTCCGTTTATCTAATCTGTATACCTTGTTTCTTTTACTTGCACTGATCTGCTGGTGAATACATGAAGAAGGAAATAAATTGTCTGTCTTTCTGCCTGACTATCTAGGTATCTATCAATTTGCCTGACTGTCCATCTATATTTGGTGAAGAATTATGTATTCTATTACAGCTAAGTCTAGGATTTAATGTGAGTGAACAATCTATGTATCCATCTATCTTTCTGTATATCCATCTATCAGTATCTATCCAGTGTTCTGTCTGTAAATCTAATAATCTACCTTCTTTGTGGAGGAGTATTGCTGGATCCATTGCTGCTGGGCCCAGGCACTGGGGGTGAACAAGGACGTCTCCGCTCCTGACTAGACATTGCGCATTATTCACTTCCAATCTGAAAATATATTAAAACAATAAAGAATTTAGATTTTCATTAATATCAGGAAGGAATATGGTAACCCTAAGAATTAATATTTTGACATGAACTTTTTAATAGTAGAAAATAGATTGAATGTATTGTTTTTTTTTAATGAAAAAAGAAGTATTTAATAGTTAGGGACAAAATACTTATAGTTAGGGTACCATAAATCCGTCCATCTAGATTTTATGCCATTTATAAATGCACTGAACTAATTTTTATCACAAGTTATAAGCGTAATAGGTTTCAAAATCATTAATTTGATTAGGTAACATAATAATTTTGTAATATCACTGGTATTTAATTTACTATATTTCAACTACTGTTTGAATTTTAGATAATAGACATCCTCTACAAAGGTGCAGAATTTTAATGATTTTTTTGGCCTGATCATTTCTTTTTAAAGAATTCATTAATGTCAAGGTCATCATAATCATCATCACTATCAAAAGAAGTCATTTTGGTGGCAGATTTTTGGACCGCTGAATAATTTTGCGATGGTACTGTTGGTGGTTGTTTTGATTGTATTGATTTCATCATTGCCAACAGCTTTTCTCTGCTAGGAGCTGCTTTGTTTGGCTTAGGGCCCTCCCTGTTACCAACTTCTTCTGAGATTGTTTCGGTAGATTCTTTGGTATTATTAATGGTATTTTCTTTTGCTGGTTTGACTGTAGGACCTTTATTGATACTTCGAAACATTGATCTTACTTTGTCAGCATTTGGAGCTTTATGATCTGCTTTTTCAGTTTCTTGAACAGCAGCTTTAGAGTTTTCAGCTTTTTCTCTACCTACTTCATTATCAATTTTCTTAGACTTTTCAATCATGTTCATCATTGATAGCAGCTTGTCCCTGCTCAAACTTGGAGTCTGTTTGTTTGTCTGTGTGCTGCTTGGCTGAGCATTGGAACTCTTTAATATAGGTCTCAATGGTTTGGCAAAATTATCATTGGCTTTCATATTAATGGCAGAGGAGGCGGGAATCTGAGATTTTTGTGTGTTGTCAGTTTTTGCTGCTTGCTGTTGAATTTCTGTAAAGAAGTCATCTTCTAAATCTAAGTCATCCCCAAAAGGATCACTAAATGCTACTTTTGGTTTCTTAAGAGTTGGCGCACCAATTGATTTCATCATTGCACTTAATTTTTCTTTACTTGGCGGATTTTTAGATGTAGCCTTGTTGTCTTCCTTGGCATTGTCAACTGGATTCATAATATTGTCTTTTGGATTGTCGTGACCCATAGGAGCCTTGCTGCTTCCTTCATCTATCTTGTCTTCAATATTTTCAGTATTTTTATCATTTTCTGTGATGTCATCATCTTCACTTGAGAAAGAAAAGGCATGCAATTTTTTCAATGTTTTGGAGCTTATGTTTGCTTTAATAGAACTGCTTCTTGCATCCTTCTTATCTGTTTCAATAAGATTAACATTCTTATTATTAACTTGGGGAGTTATTACAATTGAAGTATTAAAGTTAGCTGCTCTGTTTGGATTGTCTTGGGTTGATGTTATAAAACTTTGTTCTGTGTCATCATCTACTTTCATTTTCTTAGGTTCTTCTTTTTTATCCTAATGAAAGAGGAATATGTAAATCAAAGGGGAAGTTGCACGAAGTTCATTTAAGCTTGAATTTAGTGAACTGCAATTTTTTTTTTATTTATCAAGGTAGTTTTAAATATATCAAGACTAGAAAATCATATTTTTTGGATATATGCAACAAAAATGCCAAATGGCTGTCCTGTTTTCACAAAAACAGCATGCTGACTATTTGGTTCCTAATTGATTGCTATTTATTTTAATACAAAATTATATATGTTAAATAGTATTTTTGTAACTTATGCTTGCAATCAAACTTTTTTATTACACTTCATACAACTATCCCTTTAAAAGTCTCTACGAATAAAACTACAAACGTCTGTATGTAAGTCTAATATGTAATTTTTTTATATATTAAAACCCTTCAAGCTTTTTTATACCTAGAAACTATATTCAAACATTCAAAACCTAAGTTTTGCAGAAAAAAGGGAAGTACCTAGAGTCTTACATTTTACTAAAACAATCTTTCGTATTATTTAAAGCTTTTTAGGGTCATTGTTGTACATATTCTTTCCTTAGTTTCATTATTTGGAACATCTTCTTCACTATCTGATGATTCAATCAGCCTTTTCCGCTTTTTCTTTGCATCAGCTTGTTTTTGTTCCTCCTTTTTGTCATTTTCTTTTTTATTATGTTTATCTTTATCAGATATAAAATACTGTTTGATATCAAATCCATCCAAAGACTCATCACTGGAGATAACCAAAGCTTCAGGGTTGTTGGAGGATTTTTTTTCTTTGGATTTTCTGCCACGTTTCTTTTTCTCTTTTTCGATTTCGGGCGCCTGAAATAGAATAATAGATATATTAACATATTTACTTGGATGTTACACCAGATTTTCATGTACTCCAATTCATGTTAGCAACCTAATTTATGACAAATTTTCCCCTGTCAATATCTTCATATATACTATATCCATTGATAGGATTCATTTAGAGCAAGTTAATTTTTTTGATTGATTAGTCATAGTCTCTTAGGGTTTGGACCTAAGTAGTCATGGAGCAAGTCCTATGCAATGGTCTGTGGTCTGTTGGTCAGTCTATCAAAAGTATGCATGACAATGAGAAATAAAATAAAAAATTTTCAAAGGAATACACTGTTTTATTAAAATCTACAGCATTAACTACTTTTCTGCATTGATTTTTTATTCTAATACTAGTGGACAATTTCTATAAAAAAAAGTATGATATATGTATTATGTATTTTCATTACGGTATAAAAATGGTTTGTAAAATCCTTTTTGGAGATCTAATGGAATAGTTATTTATCGTAGTATACACAGCTTTCCGCGGATATTGAAATTAAAAATCATAAGATTAAAACCAGTTAAAGATTAGACCAGTATCTGGAAAAAAATCGAAACCGATTAATACCCGCTGGATTAGAACCGATCCTGAGCCACATTAAAAACTCATGTATCATATCACAGATAATTTTCCATGAATAGTGAAATAAAAAATCCTAAAATCAATACCAGATTAGTTGGCCCGCACCTTCGGCCTCTCTAAGCCAACTTTATATTATCAAGGTAAAGCTCACTAGTGTCTATAATATGACTTGTTAATTAACTTTTATCATAAATACATGAGATTGTTTGTATTTCCTTAACCCTAACCCTGTGGGACTCTAACCTGATATGAAGGTAGCCTATGATCTTGCAGCCTCCTAACTCTAACCCTGTGGGGCTCTAACCTGATATGAAGGTAGCATATGATCTTGCAGCCTCCTAACTCTAACCCTGTGGGGCTCTAACCTGATATGAAGGTAGTCTATGATCTTGCAGCCTCCTAACTCTAACCCTGTGGGACTCTAACCTGATATGAAGGTATCCTATGATCTTGCAGCCTCCTAACTCTAACCCTGTGGGGCTCTAACCTGATATGAAGGTATCCTATGATCTTGCAGCCTCCTAACTCTAACCCAGTGGGGCTCTAACCTGATATGAAGGTAGCCTATGATCTTGCAGCCTCCTAACTCTAACCCTGTGGGACTCTAACCTGATATGAAGGTATCCTATGATCTTGCAGCCTCCTAACTCTAACCCTGTGGGGCTCTAACCTGATATGAAGGTAGTCTATGATCTTGCAGCCTCCTAACAACTTGGGTCAGATGTTGAGCTCTGTCGTCCTGTAGTTCATCAGGTTCATGCACCTGAAAAAAAAACAAAGATTTTCTATTTAATTAAAATAAGTGGTTAGCTCTTTTTAAAAGCGAAGCTTTTCTATAATTAGGGTCGGTCCGTCCGTCCGTACGTCCGCAACGAATAGCTTTTTTCGTTAATTTAGACATGTTAGAATTGACATATCGATTTCAAATTTTGCATGGTGATTCCTTTAGTAGTTAGGTACGATTTAGAAAGCGTAGCAACCTTTTAATCATTACCAAAATGTCCGTACGTCCATTTTAAACAGGTTGATTTTTTTACTTTTTTTAAATAGCTTTTTTCGTTAATTTAGGCATGTTATAATTGTCCTATCGATTTAAAATTTTGCATGGTGATTCCTGTAATAGTTAGGTACGATTTAGAAAGCATAGCAACTCTATAATCATTACCAAAATGTCCGTACGTCCATTTTAAACATGTTGATTTTTTTACATTTTTAACAACAAATTTGTATGTGACCTAATTATCCGATTGGTCTGATTTTTGGTATACTGATTCCTAGGACAACAAAGTACAATACTAAAGGGGAAGCAACTCTATAATCAAGTCCTAAAAATGTAAGTATGTCCATAATCATTATCCTGTATCAAGCAGTTTTTCAACAAATTTACTTACAATTTTGCTTTGACTCTTAAACATTCGCATTCTGATTATTTAGTTCTGACATTATACAAGTCTTAATGTCCGTTTGTCCTTCCATTTCAGAGCTTCGCTTTTATGGATGTTGTCATCCTTGTTTTGTCTGTAGCAAAGGATCCCACTTACCGATGAACCATTATGGTTCTCCTTTAAAAGGAAGCTTTTTTATTGGTCCAGAGATGGTTTTTAACAATTTTGAGGGAGGATATCTCCACCCTCAACATAAAAACTATATATTTTAAGCAGGGCTCAGCAGCCGCGCTTCAGCCACCTGGGAGCCTTAAGGAAAACAACATTTTACAATTTTAAAATCATCTAGAAGACTAAACCTCACTCTAATGTTACAAACCCTTTTCCAAAGAAAATTTATCTAAGGCTTCTATCCGGCTAAAGCGTAACAACCATGCCCTGATTTTTATAGACAATTTTACTTAATAGATTAATTTTTGTGAACTTTGTGCATTGATACTACAACTTCTTCCCTCAATATAAATGTATTGAGACTGAAAAACTCAATTCAACATACGGAGATTTGAATTATAACTCTCTCACCGTAACTCAGTGTGCTACCACTGAGCCACGATGCCCCCTAAGCTATGTTTCTAATCAGAGAGAGGGGACAATGGCCTAATTAAACTAATACAAAGTTTTATAATAATGTTTTATTATTCTTAAGAATCTTAAAACTTTGGGGACTTTAATGAATTTTGATTGGCTGTTTCATTAAGTTGAGTGTACAAAAGTTCAACCACTAATTTTAACCTACTGAAGTAATTATTTTGTGAATCATCATTGGGGATTATCTTATCCATCCCTTTAGATCCCTTGTTTCTAATAATAACCTGTGTAGCAATTTCTTCCAGAATATCCTCGCCACTTTCTAGTCTGTTTAGTCTCTCATTTTCTTCAGTCCATAAATCATATAGATTCAACCCCTGAAACAAATTGGTTTTAAATTATTACAAATCGTCCAAATCAATAAGATACGGAAAAAATTACTTATTAAAGGGTATGGAGTGAGATCGTTAAGAGGGTAATTGCCCCCCATAATTTTTTTTATGTGATAAAAAAACGACATTTTGGTTATGAAATCGGTTTGATAAAAGCTGAATTTTTGGTCAGTAAATATTTCATTTTCATTTCTCAATTATAATAAATGTTATGATGAGGCAAACCCTTTAGAAACACCTTAATACCTGTAGAACTAGTTTTGCTTGAGTTCTGTATTCAGCAAGAGGATTTTCAGGGAAGGCTGTATGAAGTGCATTGCCTCCCTAGACAAAATGATATTTTAGTTCAAAAAATTATCATCAACACAGATACTCTAAAACTATGGTATGTTTATTAATATTAAGCAGGTGTAACAGATTTTTTCCTGTGTTACTTGATAAAAAGCCGTTTTCTTTCTCTTTCATTGCCCTCTTACTACTGAAAGGTCAGTTTTTGGACATTCTTTTTTTTGAGTCTTTCCCTTTTACCTGCACCAAATATCTTACATTGACAAGACTAGACTGTTCTATACTGGAAATTCAAGTGAAACAACTGCTGTTGATCTCACTAGACAAGACTAGACTGTTCTATACTGGAGCATTCAAGTAGAACAACTGCTGTTGATCTTACCTTAACAAGACTGGACTGTTCTATACTAGGATATTCAAGTAGAACAACTGCTGTTGATCTTACCTTGACAAGACTAGACTGTTCTATACTAGGATATTCAAGTAGAACAACTGCTGTTGATCTAACCTTGACAAGACTAGACTGTTCTATACTAGAATATTCAAGTAGAACAACTGCTGTTGATCTTACCTTTACAAGACTAGACTATTCTATACTGAAATATTCAACTATAACAACTGCTGTTGATCTTACTTTGACAAGACAAGACTGTTCTATGCTGGAACATTCAAGTAGAACAACTGCTGTTGATCTTACCTTGACAAGACTAGACTATTCTATACTGGAATTTTCAACTATAACAACTTGTTGATCTTACTTTGACAAGACAAGACTGTTCTATACTGAAACATTCAAGTAGAACAACTGCTTTTGATGTTACCTTGACAAGACTAGACTGTTCAATACTAGAACATTCAAGTAGAACAACTGCTGTTGATCTTACCTTGACAAGACTAGACTGTTCTATACTGGAAATTCAAGTGGAACAACTGCTGTTGATCTTACTTGACAAGACTAGACTATTCTATACTGGAGCATTCAAGTAGAACAACTGCTGTTGATCTGTTGATCTTACCTTAACAAGACTAGACTGTTCTATACTGGAACATTCAAGCAGAACAACTGCAGTCACAGCATCTTGGACACTCACCTCGTCCCTTTACAAGTATGATATCAAGTAAATGTTTAATGGTCATTGATTGTTTATCAGTTTAGAAAAATTATAGAAACAATCAATTCAAGACTAATTTATGTACTTTTGACTTAAAGAAGGCGTTTGATGCTCTTTATCATTATACAATATTTGTAATCACAAAGGATGAACCATTTCATTTGATAAAAAACATGTTGCGTATTTGTAATGGTTAAGCAAACGTTCAAGTTGGAATCAGATACTTTGTAATAGTCGTACAACTAAACGTACATACCTGTACATTAGCCTGGCATGCCCTTGTGCAAGACGTACACAACTCTGCAGAAGACGTACAGTTGTACGGGCCTGGTCTTGACTCTCCTGCTGGCGCTGACGTTGGTAATACTAGAAATATTTTTAAAAGGGAATATGTAAGAACGAGAGCAAGTGATGTTAAGCTCTTTCGAACAATGATTTAGGGCAAGTTTTAGATTATTTAATGTTTTGTTTTGCTGTGTGATTTTATTTTGCACTTTGAACTCAACAAAACAATTGGTAAAATTTCTTCAAAAATCATTTTACATTTAAAAGTTCATATAAAACCATGGTTAAACTTATTATTTTTAGTTGATATAACTATATCAAATTAATAGAAACTTAGTATATATATTCAAGTTTCAACAACAGAAACTACTCAAAGTCCCTACTAGAAGATGCTTAGAATCACTTACTCTTGCTCGTGCATAGTTCTTTTTTTTTGTCAAAAGAAGTAAGCTAAAATGTCCAAATCAGACAACAGATATCTTTTTCTGTATGTATCTTTACTTCTCTCGGCCAAGGCCTTTTTATTGCAAGTTGCTGATATAGATGGACTGATAAAATTTAGAAATTAAATATACATGCCTTAGATTTCATAAAAACGTTATTTTTTTCAAACGAGGCTTTATTTATGTTTTGGTTTAGCCTGTAAAAAAATCATATTTCATAAAACCTCCATTCTTAATTGACACTAACAGGCAATCATGAAGTCTAGTACGAGAGGCTAAGCTTAAATTACACATTTGCGTTTTAAAATTAAAGAAAATATAACTACCTTAGAAAGTATTCGGTTTGCTCCATTTGAAAGCAAGGGATTTAGTTTCTTTACTGCTTGGAAATATGCCTGGAAGAAAAATTAACTGTTTAACTTATTCTATTCATTGATTTTGTTGTTGAACAACTTTTAGGAACAGGAGAAGACTATCTATCTTTTTTAAATTTTTTTTAGACATGTGAAAAACTCGAAAGAAAGATAAAGAGACATATATTCAAAATAATAAAAAAATACGTAAAAAATAGAAAAATTATATGATAAAAGCACAGGCAAAAATGATATTAAGAATCAAAACATTGTTATTTTTTGGATGAAATAAATTAAACAGTTATCTTGCCTGAAGCTTGCTCATACTCCAGATTCCATTTCCATCTTCATCTAAATTAAATAAATTCTTAAATCAAACTTATCTTTGATTTAATTTCCAAGAAAGTTTGGAGATTTAATTTTGATTGGTTGGTTTTAAACTATTAGTGTAAAACAGTTTTCAATCAATAATTCAATCTATAAAAGGGATAATTTTGTAAAACACCATGGGGAATGTATAAAAATTTATAGTCCTTTGTCTAATTCATTAAAATCTGCTCTGTAAAATGTGACTGTTAGTCATTGAGTTTAAAAACGAAAATGAAACGGATTTGGAGCCACGATAAAAATATAAGGGGGGGGGGGGGGGTGTAATGACATAAGCTCTTAGGGTTTTAACTTAAATACACTGTATCTATTCATATTGACATTATTTAAGATGATTCAGCAAGTCGGGGACCAACCCCAGGGGGCTAGGTGGGTGGCCCGCAGGGGTTAAGTTCATTTTTCCCAATATATTTGTTGTGATACATCAAATTATAGGTTTTTTAGGTCAAGGAACTCAAATTCAGAGCTAAAATAAGCATTAGACTAATCTGAAGCTAGCCCCAGCGGGCTAGGTTGGTGGCCCGCAGGGGTTAAGTGCATTTTTTCTAATATACAGTATGACCCACGAAAAAGTATTTTTTAGGGTGTACAGCCCTTATTTCTTAATGTATCATTAAAAATAGCATATGTTCGTGTTCTCTGTACATTTTCACACAAGCATATATAAAAATTTTAATTTTACCTCCATTACCAACGGAGATTTTTAGAGCTAAAGTTTTGAAAAAGTGACTGAGCAAAAAGTAACTTTTAACATGAAACGACTTTTTTACCAAAATTAAGGTAGAAATCCTTTTATTTTTGTTACTAGCAGAAACTTTATACAAAAATGAAATAAAAAATTTAGGTTTTAAGTTAAAAGCATTTTTTTATACTTATTTTTTGAGTCTTTTTAGCTTAATGATATTTTGAAAAACATACTTATTAGGCAAAATTGTTTTAGATTGAAAGACCAAATAAATCTTTATGAATTTAACAGTCCAAAATTGTTTTTGTTTCATAATCCTAACTTTAATAACAAAAAAGTTAAAAATAAAATAAAATTACAACATAATGATTTTTTAGTCTAAAAAGCATAATTAAACCGCTATTAAGGGATTGAGATGTCAGAAAAGGGGGCGGAGCAACTGTCATAATTAGTCATAATTAATCCTTTTTATAAATAAGGGTTAGTAAATAGCATGAAATTTGCAAATAATCAATTCATTTAGTAGTATTTTTTGTTATTAAAAATTTATATTTTTTTGTGGAATAGAAAAGAAATAATTAGTTAACTTGTTTTTCTTTCTTAAGTTACCAGAAAGACATAATATAACCATCCAAAAATTCTAAGAAACCAAAAAAAATATTTTCTCAGTCACTTTTTCAAAACTTTACCTCTAAAAATCTCTGGTGTAAACGGAGGTAAAATTAAGATTTTTATATATGCTTGTGTGGAAATGTACATAGAACACGGACATTTGCTATTTTTAATGATACATTAAGAAATAAGGGCTGTACACCCTAAAAAATACTTTTTCGTAGGTCATACTGTATATCTTGTTATATATCAAACTATAGGTTTTTTAGGTCAAGAAACTCAAATTCTCAGCGAAAATTAGCATTAGACTGACCTGAAGCTAACACCCCCCTGGGCTAGGTTGGTTTTCTGCAGGGCTTAAGAGCATTTACCTAACCTAACCTAGAAACTTACTTATAATTTCACAGGTTTTTTTCTTGAATAAACTGTGTCTATTAATGAGGACTTTATTTAAGATGATCCAGCAAGTCGGGGACCGACCCCAGCGGGCTAGGTGGGTGGCCCGCAGGGGTTAAGTGCATTTTTCCCAATATATATGTTGCGATACATCAAATTATAAGTTTTTAACGTCAGTTAACTCAAATTCAGAGCTAGAATTAGCATAAGACTAATCTGAAACTAGCCCCAGCGGGCTAGGTTAGTGGCCCGCAAGGGTTAAATGCATTATTTCCAATATAGATCTTGTTATATATCAAAATAAAGTTTTTTAAAGTCAAGAAACTCAAATTCAGAGCTAAAATTGGCATAAAACTTACCTGAAGCTAACCCCTGCGGGCTAGGTAGATTTTCCACAGGGCTTATGTGCATTTTACCTAACCTAACCTAGAAACTTACTTATTCTTTTTGTTTTTTTTCTTGAATAAACTGTGTCTATTAATGAGGACATTATTTTAGATAATCCAGCAAGTTGGGGACTGACCCCAGCGGGCTAGGTGGGTGGCCCACAGGGGTGTAGTGCATTTTTTCTAAAGTATGTGTTGTCATACATCAAATTATAGGTTTTTTATGTCAAGAAACTCAAATTCAGAGCTATTTTAAGCATTAGACTGACCTAAGGCTAAACCCCCGCGGATTAGGTGGGTGGCCTGCAGGGGTAAATTTTCCAAATTATATGTTGTTATACATCAAACTATAGGTCTTTTAAGTCAATTTGGAGCTAAAAAAAAACACATTAGCAACCAAATGCTAGTTTTTTCGTGGTATGTGGTATACATTAAATTAAAAAAGTGTATCCTATTAGCATATTAAATTCTTCCACCGCTAACATTGTACTATCAAAATTGAAATTCTTTCAAATATATGCCATATAAATGTAGTTTAACCAATTAACCAGGAAAAAATATGCAGTTCACTAAATTAAGTTCAAATGCATTTCGTGAAACTACCCCTTTGAATTTCTGGACCTAAAAAACCTATAATTTTATGTATGACAACTAAAAATGCACTTAACCCCTGCGGGCCACGCACCTAGCCTGCTGGGGTCTTAAATCTTAAATAATGTTCTAATAAATAGACACAGTTTATTCCAGAAAAAAACCAGTAAGGTTCTAGGTTAGGTTAGGTAAAATGCACGTAAGACTTGCAGGCAACCCACCTAGCCCGCTGGGGCCAGCTTCAGATTAGTCTGATGCTTTTATTAGCTGTAAATTTGAGTTTCTTGACCTTAAAAACCTATAGTTGGATGTATGACAACACATACTTTAAAAAAAATGCATTTAACCCCTGAGGGACACCCACCTAGCCCGCCGGGGTCGGTCTTCGACTTGCTGGATCATCTGAAATAAGGTCCTCATGAATGGACAGTTTATTTGAAAAAAAACCTAAAAAAAAATATTAAATGTTAGTTTCTAGGTTAGGTTAGGTAAAATGCACTTAAGCCCTGTGGGCTACCTATCTAGCCCGCTGGGGTTAGCTTCAGATTAGTCTAATGCTTATTTCAGCTCTGAATTTGAGTTCTTTGACCTAAAAAACATATAATTAGATTTATCACAACATATATATTGGGGAAAATGCACTTAACCCTTGCAGGCCACCCACCCAGCCCGCTGGGGTCGGTCTTCGACTTGCTGAATCATCTGAAATAAGGTCCTCATGAATGGACAGTATATTCTAGAAAAAAACCTAAAAAAAATAATAAATGTAAGTTTCTAGGTTAGCTTAGGTAAAATGCACTTAAGCCCTGTGGGCAACCCAGCTAGCCCGCTGGGGTTAGCTTCAGATTATTCTAATGCTTATTTTAGCTCTGAATTTGAGTTCTTTGACCTAAAATACATATCATTTGATGTATCACATCATATACATTGGGGAAAATGCACTTAACCCCTGCGGGCCACCCACCTAGCCCGCTGGGGTCGGTCCCCGACTTGTTGGATCATCTTAAATAAAGTCTTCATTAATAGACACAGTTTATTCAAGAAAAAAACCTGTAAAAATATAAGTAAGTTTCTAGGTTAGGTTACGTAAATGCTCTTAAGCCCTGCAAAAACCAACCTAGCCCGCTGGGGCTAGCTTCAGATTAGTCTAATGCTTATTTTAGCTCTGAATTTGAGTTCCTTGACCTAAAAAACCTATAATTTGATGTATTACAACAAATATATTGGGAAAATTAACTTAACCCCTGCGGGCCACCCACCTAGCCCCCTGGGGTCGGTCCCCGACTTGCTAAATCATCTTAAATAATGTCAATATGAATAGATACAGTGTATTTAAGTTAAAACCCTAAGAAAAAACAATTTAAGGCAAGTTTTCACATCAAAATAGACAAAAAAAAAAGCCTAAAAACCCATTTCCGCAGAGTTTTTCTTACCTAACCTAACCTAAAAGTAAAATTTTTTGGATTTTTTTGCCATTTAGTTGTAATTCCTATAGGACTAAGCTTATATACCAAGTTTGAAGGGTCTAGCTCAATATTTAGACCATTTTGCTCACGGTTTAAGAGCTTATGTCATTACGCCCCCCCCCCCCCCCCCTTAGTATTATCCACCCACTACAAATCTGGATGATACCTGTTTGTGAGCTTGGTTGGTGTGGATGTTCCTGGTCAGGTAGGAGGCGTCCCTCCAGAATTTAGGTGAATACCAGATCATTCCTGTTTGTAAGTTTGGTTGGTGTGGCTGTTCCTGGTCAGGTAGGAGGCATCTCTCCAGAATTTAGGTGTATACCAGATCATACCTGTTTGTAAGTTTGGTTGGTGTGGCTGTTCCTGGTCAGGTAGGAGGCATCTCTCCAGAATTTAGGTGTATACCAGATCATACCTGTTTGTAAGTTTGGTTGGTGTGGCTGTTCCTGGTTAGGTAGGAGGCATCTCTCCAGAATTTAGGTGTATACCAGATCATACCTGTTTGTAAGTTTGGTTGGTGTGGCTGTTCCTGGTCGGGTAGGAGGCACCCCTAAAGAATATAGGTGGATACCAGATCATACCTGTTTGTGAGCTTTGTTGGTGTGGCTGTTCCTGGTCAGGTAGGAGGCGTCCCTCAAAAATAGAGGTATACACCAGATAATACCTGTTTGTGAGCTTTGTTGGTGTGCCTGTTCCTGGTCGGGTAGAAGGCGTCCCTCCAGGATATAGGTTGATACCAGATCATCCCAATCTGGATTCTTTGTATCCAGCAGACACAACACAAGATCAAATCTTAATAAGACATATGTTTTGGGATCTTCAGGGATAAGACAATGAAAGAGAAATTGATTTACGTCCTCCCTTTTAGTTGTGTTGGTATGTTCAGGGAAGATATACATCTGTAGGATGGCTAATAATTCAGGGATCTTAAGGGATAAGACAATAGGAGATAAACTATTTAATATACATATAAAATGATGATAATCAAAATTGTCTCCTTTTGTAGATTAAAGTTGAATTAATACAAATATTCATTCCAGAAAATACCAAATCATACCAATCATGATGATTATTTAAATATAAACTTATAAAAACTATGATAAAAAAAATTCTAATAGGTAATATACCTTGACAACAAAGGTGAAGCAATTGCAGTGTTTTCACTGATTGACTTTATAGGATCATAACATCCTTAAAATAAATTTAAAATTAGAGATAATAAAAAATGTTTAACGATAGGAATTGAAGAATCACGAAACCTTAATCAAAAATATTTTTATGTCTTTTGTTGCATGACCCATAAGTATGGACAGGCAGACAAAGTAAGTTGTATACTGGAGCTGAGGAAAATGAAACCTTCACAAAAAAAATCAGCAATCTATCTTGAATAGTAGCAAAGAAAATAAAAGATATGTGAAAATAAAAATGAAGCTGTCCTTTCATCTATGAACACAAAATCTCTTAGAACGAAAGAAAATTTAAAACCGTTACGGAAGGACTGACAAAAAACAAATTGAATTGATGAGTAGCTTCATTACTAAGAAGTGGACATACCTTTAGGATTAGTTGCAGCCAGGACAGAACAACGGGTTTTTAGCCTGCACACCATTCCAGCTTTGGCCACGGATATACTTTGCTGTTCCATTGCTTCGTGTATACATGTTCTAGATAGAAAGATAGATAAATCAAAGATAGGCACATAGAAAAATTGATTGTTAGAAAGTTTAATTTTTTCATCATTTAGTTCAACATTTATGTAATTAATTAGGGCTGAGCCCCTAACGACTAGAGGCACTGCATAAAACTAGTTGAGAAATGAGGGGCAAAAAAATAACCAAATACTTCGCGAGACCTATTTAATGCTTCCCTAATTAGGTGAGCTCAATACGTAGTAAAATTCCTAAGATATTTATAATGGTCAGCAACAAATATCTACTAATGAATAAAATAATTCTAACCTATCAGCCTCTCTGATGGAGCTAAATTCATCAATACAACATATTCCTCCGTCAGCCAACACCAAAGCACCAGCTTCCAAATGCCACTAAGGTCAAAGGCCAAAATAATTTAAAGACAAGCATAACAACATCCAAATTTTAAATATTTATGGTACAATTTTAGAGAGATGCTCAAAAAAGATTAGATAAAACTTAAAAATGAGGAAAGACTACATCCAATATGATAGTGCTTTAATAATTTGTATTTAAAATTATTTAGTTTCTCCTTCCTGTCCTCCTTCCCTGCTGGCTGCTACTGTTAACCCTGCACTGCTGGATCCAATGCCTGCAGAAAAACAATCAAATTGCTACATATAACTTTAAAACATTTCATCCAATTTAAATGTATAGTTGCCTGAAGTGCATGTTAGAAAAATGATTTCAAGCATAAGTTACAAGTATACCACCAAACATATTTAATTTTGAAATACAATAAATAACAAACAATTATACATCACTGTCATGTACACTAATGCATGTACACTTTCAGGCCACCAAATCACCGGAGAAGAACAACGGGTTGCCTGCGGCTCACTGCGGCAGACATTCTCACTTCGCGGTTGCAATTAGCAAATAAAGATTTTCATTTTTCAGACCGCTTAATTATAATGTCTGCCGGCTCTTTAGAGAACTAAGCTGTCCAGAATTGACATACAGGTACAGCTTAATTCTCTGAATAACACTAACCCTTTCTCTTTCCCTATTAATAAATATTGTATATAAAATAACTGGGGGGAGAATAGGACATAGTATAGGCCGGGTGAAGCTTAGGATTCAGCCACCTGGCCAATTTTATAACATATCTTATTTAGGATAAACATCAAGAATTCCACATATTTCCAGAAAACCATTAATGCCCTGCCCGCCTCTCTGGAGACCCTAACCGTACTCCCGTCCTGCCAGCAGTGCACCCTTTGGATAACCTCTGGAGACTCTTGTGGTAACTTTGATCACCCCTGCGTTGCAGATACAGGTAGATTATCTTTGCTAAAGCTGCTCTTTAACTATCCTGTCTGTAAGTCTCACGCATCTCGGGGGATACAGCATCCTTCCCAGACAATCACTTTATTATTCGTCATACTGTTTTTTTTTGTGAAAATAGGCAAGCTATATAAATTAATTATATCAAAAGATTACGATTTTCAAATCTTGATATTTTAAAAACTAAATGGTATAATATTGAAATTCTTTTAAACATGTGCCCTATAAATGTTGTTTAAAAACCATTAAACAGGAAAAAATATGCATTCAAGTTATATGTATTTCGTGCAACTACCCCTTTAGTTAAAAAAAATGTAAAAAAGAAAAACTATTTTAGAGGAGGGATCATTCTTTTCTAGGGACGATTTCTCTTGGGAGGGTGGTGGTATCCTTGCCAAAAGTAAGGGGGGGGGGGGGGGGAAGTTTGTACACTTATAGGAAATGAAATTCAGTACCAAAGTTTGGGAGGGTCGTATGGGCTTGTTTTTAAAGTTATCAACCTAATTCTTTTTGTAGGCTCTCTTATATGACTTGATATACACGTATTTCTTTTAAAATTTAATTTCGGTACTTTCCTTCTAGGGGCTTGTGGAGCAAGAGACCCCGAAAACACAAAAATATGAGTACTGGGCTTATTTTTGAAGGTATCGACCTGATTTTTTCTTTATAATACTTTTTTAACATACCCGAATCAACGAACCGTTACAGATTTTATTTTGGGACTTTCCTTCTAGGGGCTTGTGGAGCAAGAGACCCCCAAAACACAAAAATATGAGTACTGGGCTTATTTTTGAAGATATCGACCTGATTTTTTTTATAATACTTTTATAACTTAACCGAATTAACGAACCATTACAGATTTCATTTTGGGACTTTCCTCTTAGGGGCTTTTGGAGCAAGAGACCCCCAAAACACAAAAATATGAGTACTGGGCATATTTTTGAAGATATCAACCTGCTTTTTTTTTATATAAAAATAATATTTAAACATAACCGAATCTACGAACCATTACAGATTTCATTTTGGGACTTACCTTCTAGAGGCTTGTGGAGCAAGATACTCCAAAAATCATAAAAATATGAGTTGTGGGCTTCTTTTTTAAGATATCAACCTGATTTTTTATATAAAAATACTATTTTAACATAACCGAATCTACGAACCATTACAGATTTCATTTTGGGACTTTCCTTCTACGGGCTTGTAGAGCATAAGACCCCAAAAACACTAAAAATATGAGTTCTGAGCTTATTTTTTAAGATATCAAACTTGTTTTTAAAAAATCATACTGTTTTAACATAACCAAATTAAGAAAACATTACAGATTTCATTTTGGGACTTTCCTTCTAGGGGCTAGTAGAGCAAAGATTCCAAAACCACTAAAAATATGAGTTCTGAGCTTATTTTTAAAGATATCAACCTGATCTTTTTAAAATAATACTTTTTTAACATAACCGAACTAAGAAACCATTAAGGATTTCATTTTGGGACTTTCCTTCTAGGGGCTTGTGGAGCAAAAGACCCCCAAAACTTCATGAAAAAAATCAGCTCAATATCTCTAAAAATATTTATTGGGGGTCTTTTGCCCCACTAGCTTCTAGAAGGAAAGTCCCAAAATGAAATCTGTAATGGTTTCTTAGTTCGGTTATGTTTAAAAAAGTGTTCCTAAACAAATCAGGTTGATATATTTAAAAATAAGGTCAGAACTCATATTTTTAGTGTTTTTGGGGTCTTTTGCTCCACAAGCCTCTAGAAGGAAAGTCCCAAAATGAAATCTATAATGGTTCGTAGATTCGGTTATATTAAAATAGTATTTTTATATAAAAAATCAGGTTGATATCTGTAAAAATAAGCTCAGAACTCATATTTTTAGGTTTTTTGGGGTCTTTTGCTCCACAAGCCCGTAAAAGGAAAGTCCCAAAATGAAATCTGTAATGGTTCGTAGATTCGGTTATGTTAAAATAGTATTTTTTTATTATATAAAAAAATAAGGTTGATATCTTAAAAGAGAAGCCCACAACTCGTATTTTTATGATTTTTGGGGGTCTCTTGATCCACAAGCCCCTAGAAGGAAAGTCCCAAAATGAAATCTGTAATGGTTCGTAGATTCGGTTATGTTTAAATATTATTTTTATATAAAAAAAAAAGCAGGTTGATATCTTCAAAAATAAGCCCAGTACTCATATTTTTGTGTTTTGGGGGTCTCTTGCTCCAAAAGCCCCTAGAAGGAAAGTCCCAAAATGAAATCTGTAATGGTTCGTTAATTCGGTTAAGTTAAAAAGGTAATATAAAAAAAATCAGGTTGATACCTTCAAAAATAAGCCCAGTACTCATATTTTTGTGTTTTTGGGGTCTCTTGCTCCACAAGCCCCTAGAAGGAAAGTTCCAAAATGAAATCTGTAATGGTTCGTTGATTCGGGTATGTTACAAAAGTATTATAAAGAAAAAATCAGGTCGATATCTTTAAAAATAAGGTCAGAACTCATAATTTTAGTGTTTTGGGGGGTCTTTTGCTCCACAAGCCCCTAGAAGGAAATTACCGAAATTCAATTTTCAAAGAAATACGTGTATATCAAGTCATATAAGAGAGCCTACAAAAAGAATTAGGTTGATAACTTTAAAAACAAGCCCATACGACCCTCCCAAACATTGGTACTGAATTTCATTTCCTATAAGTGTACAAACTTCCCCCCCCCCCCCTTAACCTTCCCTTTTATAATACTTTTTTTTAGTTTTTTTTGATAAAAAAAAAAATAATTACATTGTATATTGTGAAAATTTTCGGATAAAACCTTTTTTTTCTGGTAGGGGGGGGGGGGGGGGGTAGGGTAAGTTACCTGTAGTTAAAACAGATCTTTGCGTCATTTTACTGGCGTATTTCAACAGTTGGCTTTTTCCAGTTCCTAAAGTCAAAACAAATTATACCTATTAAAATGTGTAAATTAAAGAATTGACTGACACTGAGAAGCTCATTTAAAGACTGTTAACCGTTATTTAAAATATTTTACATTATATATCATTGCTATATTTCATGAACTAATAGATTCGCCCCTTTTTTTGCACTTTAGGGTCAGGGGTGGGGCAGTTTCGACCACCCACTTCAAATTTGAGTTTTGAAGCATTTAAAAATTTTGGGGGGAGGGGCGATCTTTTCTTGGGCGATTTCTCTATTGAAGAACAGACATCCTGTTACTTTTATATAAAGATTGACTGTGAATCTTTAGAAGGGATATTTATCGCATCGTATCATAGACAGCTTTCCGCGGATAAAAGTAAAAATTGCGTGTATTTCGATACTATACATGACTTTTCAGTATGGCAGAGAACCTGTTCTAATCCAAAAGATATTATCGATTTCGAAACCATTCTGGAAAATGTTTTACCTGGATCCCCAATCAGCAATAGATGTGGCTCTCCTCTAACCCTTGTACCTCCATCATCCTGTCGCTCTACGCCTCCAGCCAGACAGATGGCCAAGGCAAGTTTGACCAGGTACAGTCCGTACACTTGGGGACAGAACATGGACAAGATTGTGTTTCTGTCGACACAGGAGATAAATTTTGTCTTGATTAAAGCATATTTTTAATTTACAGGTGCAGTTCGAAATAAGATAATGTTAAAAGACAATTATTCTATTATTTTACTTTAAAGATATATTTGGAGACCTTATACTAAACGGGTCTTAATTTTTCATTCAACTGTTTCATTATGAAAAGATTGGGTTTTTTACCTATTAAAGTAATCAGATTTTTTGTGTGAAGTTTAAGATTTAGATAACTACTTAACTGTAAGGTCTTGCTTTTTAGGAAAGCTTCACAGAAATCCTGTTCTTTTTCATATTTAGATTTAAGCCTCGGGGTGGTTTAAGGCTTTTTTTCTGCCACCTTTCTCCTCTTTAAATAAAAGCCCTAAGTACAAGAAGCATGCTTAAGCAATGCCGCTATTTAGTGATATTTTATAAGAAAGCTTTATAATTTAAAAAATGGTTTTATCTCCTGCCTGCCATTTAAATCTCTGTTTTGATGCCAGAATTGTTTAAATTCCGAATCTACCTCCGGGCCAGCTACTCCAAGAACCTTATAAGTGATAGTTTTTTTTTCTAGTATGGCTTTGAAACCGATTAATATCTACTGCATTAGAACCGCTTCTTGGCCATACTGAAAAATCTTGTATAGTATCGTATCATTTCCAGATAGTATCGTATCATTTCCAGATTTCTATATAAAAATGTACAATCATAAAATTAAAACCAATTTTATTTTACCGTGCCTTCGGCATCTCGGGGCTAACAAAACTAGTTTTAATAATACAATTGTAGATGTTATTGTTTATATCCGCGAAAAGCTGTTTATAATACGATGCGATAAATAACTATTATTTTTTTCTTCAGTGGGTGTTAAAGAGAGTCAACACTAAGAAATCAAAGATTTGATTATTTAAATTCCTTTTACTGCAAGTCTATGAGTAGGTCCTTAATAAAAAATTAATACCAAAAAACCTTATTGTAAGTAATAATTGATTATGTTAATTGAAAGAAATTGATAAAGTAAAGAACTTAGGTACCTTTTTATTAACCACTTCAATATTGTTAGCTCTAATAGCTAGATCAATATTAGTTCGGTCATTCCTTCCTTTGCCCATTTTCTTCCACCTTCGCTCCACGCAACCAATCACTACGACATCATCTCCAGGCTAGTAAAATATATTATTTTAATTATATTATTTTTCGTATTTCCAACGTGTTTTTGTGTGTAACTTTATGAATTACTAGCTATGAGAAGCTACACTGTTAAGGCGAACCTGATCGGTTCAGCGGTTAGCGAGATCCTTCGGTACAGACAAACAGGCAGACAGACAAACATCCTTTTACTTTATTATAAGGATTAAACTTGAGAAAAAAACGTAAGATCAGAATTTTAGAGCTAAAGGGTAATAAATGGATTTTTTAGGTGAATTATAAAGGGTGAGCAAAAAAAAATGCGTACCTTTTTTAAATTCAAATTGCGCGGCTTGTGTTAATAGTAGAAAAATGTTACGCATACCGTTAGAACCGCTAAGAAGTCTATTTTTAGGAATTATAAATTACGCATAGTTTAGGAGCTACGTGTTAAAATGTCCCAACTGACTTAAAACATAACTTGCGAGTAAATTTTGGGACATTTTACCATCTGGCTCCTAGATTATTTGTAGCACAGGAACCATTCTTATATTTCCAAAAAATACAGTTCATAGCGGTTCTAACGGTATGCGTAACATTTTTCTACTATTAACACAAGCCGCGCAATTTGAAATTAAAAAATGTAGGAATCTCTTTTTGTAAAATATCTTCTCTAATTTTTAGTTATATTTTAAAATTTACTCGCAAGTCAAGTTTTACATCAGTTGGGACATTTTAACATGTAGCTCCTAAACTATGCGTAGCACAGGAATCGTTCTTATATTTCCAAAAAATAGACTTCTTAGCGGTTCTAACGGTATGCGTAACATTTTTCTACTATTAACACAAGCCGCGCAATTTGAATTTTAAAAAGGTACGCATTTTTTTTGCTCACCCTTTACTTAGCTTCTGTTATATTATCCTCAGGTTTACTGCTGGAAGGTGCTTAAAATAACTTGCTCTCATTCGGGCATAGTCACCTTTAGGTGATCCGCTAATAAGTTTTTTAAATTGTATATATCTACATTCTCCTTATCATTTTCTTACCTTGCAAACATCAACCAAATCATTCTCCAGAGAGACCCAGATACTGCGGGGAATAGAACCCAGGCTCAGGTTCGTTACTTGCTCTTGTACTTTAATTTCCTACAATTAAATTCATTGACACTTTCAACAGTTATAAATCTATCTCAACCATAACATTTAAATTATCTAACTACAGCTGCTTCATAACGAAATATATTTTAAAGAAGTGAATAAGCAATATTAGCTTGGTCTTTTTAGATTCATTAATTCATTGATTTAATTTAAAATATTTGCTTGTCTCTAGTTTTTTGAGCTTGGAACGAAAGAAAAGGGATTAACTATATAATCATAACAAACATAAAAATTATGCTCAAATAACTATCAAAGCAATTTTTAAGTAAATAAGGTACAATTTAAAATTTTTTTGCGGGTCAAATAAAATTGGCAAAATAAGACTAAATAACTTTCTGCTAAAATGCTAGGTAAAGCTTGTAATGGAAGTAAAAACATTAAGCTGCTAAAAGCAATTTTTTAAAAATCGCTTTTGTGCCAAGTGCCACATTACCTGATAATCTGTACAGAATGACTGGTTGAACTGTTCTATATCAGTAAATTGATTGTTGGAACATCCTGCTGGGTTGGGACACAGGGATGGAGTTACAAACTCGTAATATTGTAGATAATCAGCCTATAATAAGACATAATAGTGACTAGCTACCAGGGATCTAAAGGTATAAAACAATGGCCGATAAATTGATGATTCACAAACATTCCTTTTCTAAAGATTACAATTTGTGGTTTTAAGTTTTGGTCACTCAACTACCTATATAAGTCCCCAAGTTTGTTTAGCGAACGAACAAGAAAACGATATTATAAAGATTTGGGGACTAGTGTAATAAACATCCCAATGTCCCCTCCCTCCCTGCAAAGCTACTCTATAATTTGAATGTCCTGTCTTGTGTCCTGAAGACACTATTTAGAGAAACATGATTTTAGAGGCTGCTATTTAAAAAAGACTAGAAGATTTTTTTATTACCTATTCTGCTGAGGGATGGGTATTTAATCTTTTCTAAGTCCATCCATAATGTTATGAAGTTTTCTTATATTGGAAATGTCCGCCAATAATATGTTTGTTCTTATTTCCTAATTTGAAGAGAAAAAAAAATATCCTATTCTTCTATATTTTTTCATATAAAAGACAGTGGGTCAACTTGTCAAGTAATGTCATAATGTACTTGAACGTGGAGTTTGAACTGGCCCTAGTGCCTATACAAAATGTCCCGTCCTACATCATGACGACTTAGATTGAAACACTAGGAAACTATAGCTACACATACTCTACATTCTGAGTGGTGGAAAAGTTTACCTTGACATGAAATTGATGACGACATTTGGTACATTGAACCAGTTTCTTTTCTGTCAACATTCGAGCTTCTGATGTCTTGGTCACTGTGCCTATTAAAAAGTAAGTTTTGTGAAATGGAAAGACAATTTCCTACAGCTTGGCCGATTCAACAGCTTTCTATAACTATCCATAAAAGCAGCTATTTAGACTGGACCAAACAAAAAATTCCGTTAATTCCTTAAATAACGTTGATTTAAAAATCAAACAATATGGAAAAAACATTATCATATATTAGTTTTTAGACTTTAAACTGTTAGGGTCAGTATAAAAATGATGTTGAAAAAAGGGAAAGGTAGGTTGCGGGTAAAATCCGTAAAGCTTGTGTGTTTCAAGTTAAAAACAGTAGTAATAAGATAAAAATTTAAGTTAACTTTTTTTAAAAATTGTTGTCTAGGTATAGTTCTTTTCAATAAGAAATACACATATTTAGTGAATATTATCGTTCTAATACAATTTTAGGCCTTAAAACACACACTTTTACGGATTTTACCCGCAACCTTCCTTTCCCTTAGTAAACTAGTGTAGCCGTAGGTAATATGATTATAATTATAAAAAAATAGTTTCTTAGCTATACTTTTGATTACATTTTAGCATGTTATGACCTTAAGTGGGCAAACTCAAATATTATCTTTACCTGAAAATGAAACAACAGACCCAACATCACAATTTTTTGGGACAATTGTTTTCTGAAATTCTGGAAGGTCAGGTAGAGATCTTAAACGGAACCAGACTCGATCTGGCACCTTCAGTTCCGACCATCTAGCCTAAGAATCAGAAAAAGTTACTTTAGTGTAAAATAATACAAATTAAAGGGTTGATTATATTCCGCATCGGATCCCCGACTAAGGCGGGGTTTGGGAGGTTGGGGAGCGTATGTTGAGGGTAAAAGTTAAAAAATAAAGGGTACTGAAAACATCAGTCGATACTATTATTTAAAAAATTTAAATTAGACCAAAATAACAAAATATTTGAAAAATGTGAAAATCTTATGAACTAAAACAGTAGGTAATAATTCAAAATCAATAAAGTTTTGACTAACAGACACCGACCTTTGAATTAAAGAATTAGTTGTCTAATGAATGTTTCTTTACCTAATACCATTAGCTAATTGAGAGAAAAGGAAGTAATTTAACCCATTAGAATCTTGGACCTGATAAAGTCTCTGGGGACGGTTGATAATAACAAAAGGAAGCTCCTATGTCATTGACATCCCAACAATAGCAGACAATTAACCCTTTGATTGAATGACCTTTGGCTTGAAGTCCTAACTTTGCATGGTAATGATTTGCGTCTGTTTTAGGTCAAGACATGCCTTCTTCCTCCTACTATACATAGCATACAAAAAGCAGCATGTACAGCTTTTAACGTCTTTAGTTATGGCGAGGTTTGGGTCGAGATTTGAACCCAATACCTCCTCGGTGCCGAGCAAATGGGCTACATGTTACGTTTGAGTCGCGGTTTTATCAATCAATGTAAGACAGATGTAGATAACGAACCTTATCTTGATTTTCAAACATGGTATCCAGTGTATCCTTGACCACATTGCTCAGCTTTCTGAACCAGACCTCGTAGTCCAACAGTAGGTTGGTGAACACTATGTCGGACACGTCCATCAATACTATCCCATCCATTACAAGACTTTGGCAATTTCCTGAAAAGGATAATAGTTGTTTAACTTTATCTCAAATGGAATAGTAATAAACAAAAGTAATGCTACCTAATGTCTTAACATTTTATCTGATATAGAAATATGTAATAAATCAAAAATGCTACCTTTCCTTTCATCTTTGAACACAGAAATCCATTGAAACAACGGGAAATTTAATTTTGATACTGTCATTCAATACAATTTAGAAAATCGAACCAAAAGCACCAAAGATATAAAGAAATATTACCTGTGCTCCATATTGATTTAAATGTTGACAAGAAGTTTCAGCTGCCTATCTTTTATAGGAGCAGATAAAATCCCTTTTCCCCCATTACGTTCCAGATGGATGATGGTCAGACAGACATTTCAAATTATAGAGTAGCTTCGCTACTAAATTACCTTCTAGAATTTCCATCAATTGTTCTTGTTTAGATTCAAGTAGGTGAGCACCAAGTAGAGTTTCATGAAAGTTCTTTGTAGACTCATCAGCATTAACAGCTGTTATATTTATAGATGATTCTGTGCTGTTCCTCTTTGTCGCTGATGACTCTTGGCTTGTCCTCTTTGTCAATAATGACTCTTTGTTGTTCTTTTTTGTCACCGATGACTCTTGGCTGTTCCTATTTGTTACTGATGACCTTTGGCTGTTCCTATTCGTCAATGATGACTCTTGGCTGTTCATATTTATCCATGATGACTTAGCTGTACTTGAAATTGTTGCTGATGGCCCTATATTCTCTTTTACTGATGAATTATTTATTGCTTTAGAATTCTGTGTTAATGTCATTGCATCTACGAAAGAATCATTTTCAGTGAATTCAAGATTTGTACTTTTAGAGTCTTCTTGAGCTCTTCTTACTAATGAAAGTATCTCACTGCCAGACTTTCTAGTTGAATCATTTTTTACAGGAACATTGTCTTTCATGGCATGATTAACCTTATCTGTGGAATTGTCTTTAGGCGCATCATTGAGAATATTCCAGTCGTCATCACTACTGTCATCCCCAAAAGCATCCAGAAAAGGTCTTTTCTATTGATACATTGATGAAGAACTAATCATACAAGTTAAAGAAAACCATAATTTTTTTTTATTGATTGAAAATAGGTTATACCTAAATTAAATATTTTTTTTTATAACTCTTCAAACAATTCCTTATTTGTAGTCGCAGTTAAAAAATTGTTTGATGTCTTATTATTATCAGTTTCATTGGCAGAACAGTTTGTATTGTTTGTGTAAGATGAATCATTCCCAATGCCACTGTCTAAACCAAGAGCACTCTTACTCCCACCTGTAAACATTTAAATATTATATGGAATAGTGCAGCAAACAATTACCTCATACGGGCGAAACTGCAGTCCATAACACTATGACGTCTGGTCAATGAAATAATCTAGGATAACTACACGAAGCCAAGTCTCTCCATTTCTATCCAAAAACCCTGGGTATTAGGTTAAGTAAAACCCAACAGACAACCAACTCAACTGTAGGACATTTGTCTAATGCCTAGAAGTCCTAAAAGTGCATGGTATTGAGTTCCGTCTTTTTGGGGCCAAGGCATTCTCCCTAATATGTCCATTATTGTCGCACTTCTGACATAGTAGCAGTAGGAACCATTTTTAACGTCTTTTGTTAAGATGCGGTTTTTAGCCAAGATTCGAACTTATCACCTCCCCGATAATAGTGCAGCTACTCCTTTTCTAGATTATACGTATAACAGTCAGATCATGGACAAGAGTAATGAATAGAATCTTGACGTAACAGTCAAAAAACAGACATAATCTTTTTTAAAAAAATACATGTAGTAGAGCTTTCCTTTTCTTAAATATTATGACAATATACTAAGATTTCGATATCATTGCTAAATAACAGTTTACTGTTCTTTGCTGTAAAATATTTTTAACAAGGCATTGTAACCAAGGATCTAAAGGGATAATGGCCGATAAATTGACGTACAACATCCCAAATAATGATACACAAAATTAACCCATCTGTAGATTACAAATAGTGGTTCAATTAACTTAAAGAACCAACAATTAAAATTCAATGAAAGTCCGTAAAGTTAATAAGACAACAAGTAAAAAAAAACTTTTGGGACTGGTGGTGTAATTAACAACCCAATGTCCCCTCCCTCCCTGCATTTCTACGGTTATCATAAACATAATTGCAATGCTTATCTACATTCTTAACACAAAAGTTTGTCAGACATAAGTTCTAAGATCACATAGCGCTTACCTTTTGGTTTAAAAACAAACTTTTTCTTTGGTTGGCTCGACATTTTTTACATTTTAAAGTTTCTGATTCTAAAATAATTTTTATTAAATATTTATGTAGTATATTTGAATAGCGAGTAAAGGCAAATTAATAATAAATTTTCATGTATAAATATATATTGGTAGGGGTAGATCAATGAAAATAATTTAATTTTTAATATTTACTAAATAACAAAAAATGTAATTATATAGGTACTCTTGTGGTTTATGTATTAGTTCAATGCAATGATAACTTTCATTAACACATGCAAAGCATTTGGTGTAATTTAGATCACATTTCTTTAATCTTTATTTGATGACCATTGCCGAATAAACATTATTTGGATCACTGATAAGTATTTAAACTAATTAAATTATCTTCATGGAACTACCCTTTAAGTTTATTACACCTGGAAAACTGCAAAAGTTGTTTGAAAACTATAATAGAGGAAGACTTTCAAAAATGTTTGAAGATCTTTGGTTTTTCGGAGATTTTTAAAATTACTTATTTGGAAAAATATCATTAGTCTGACAATTTTTTTTAATGACACATGATAAAAACCGGTTTTAGAAGCTCATGGTATTTTCAAGCATTGAGCAAAGGCTTAATGTTTATTATGATCAAGTGAAAATTTATTAAAAATACAGGGGTGTATATTCTGCACAAGATTTATTTTTTTCCCCTGCTACAAAATTTTTTATTTTTCTTCCCCCCCCCCCCCCCCTAGTTTTTTCTCACCAAGTAGGGGGAAAATGGAAAAATATTTTAAGAACTCTATATTTTCTTTATTTTATCCCCCTTACCACACATTTTTTAAAGTTTTTTCACCAAGGAGGGGGGGGGGGGAAATGGAAAAAATGTTTTCAGTTTTCTTAATTTTTACATTTTTTTTCCCTCCAACCACTTATTTTTTATTCCCCCCCCCCCCTGAGCAGGGGATCCCCTGTAGAATATACACCCCTGTGAAAATATCTATTATGGAGATTTCATGGCAGGTTTAAAAATCGTATTTTCTTTAGTTTAAATCATAAAAAGCTACAAACCATAGCCGTTACCTTAATGAGGAACACAATTAAAATATTTCAAAAGCACAAAATCAATAGGTATATTTAAGACTTAAACTTTCAACAACAACAAAAACTTCTTAGGTTAATTATGATTTTAAACTAATCTCAGATCAATATTATGTAGCTAAATGCAAAAAATGAGAGCTACAATTATCAATTAAGTACTTAAGCAACTAGGGTTTGGCCGGATATCTGGCCTTTTACAATATCCGACTTGATACCGGATATTGAAACTATCCGGATACCGGATATTCGGCTGATTTATAATGCCGGATATCCGGTAATTTGCCAGATATCCGGCAAAAAAAAAGTATCCGGCTCAACCCTAAAGCAACATAAAGTTATGAAAAAGCTTTTTATGTGCTTATTTCTAACTTATATCAACATAAATATAATATGGTTCTTTTAAAATCTTGGTTTAAACTACTTTTAATGCCAAAAATTATAAAATTAAATCAACATTATTATAACAGGACTGTTATAATATTTCCTGCTTATTATGAGAATATGTTGTGCATGTATGAGTTAATATCTGGTACAGTCTCTAGAGGTGTATTGTGTACAGATACTGTCCTCTGTCACCTCCAGAATTTCTTCTTCAGTGTACCTGAAATATAAGCGTTTATGTATTTTTTAAAATATGTACATTATACTTTAGGTCAGGATAGGTTAGGTTATATTGGGTATCAGCAAGAGTAAGGCCATTTAAAACTAAAGTAAAGGGTAGGGGTCGGTGCTTGATTGGCACTTTGACGGAAAGCACCTAATTATAAATTGACAATTTACATAAGTTTTAATCAACTATAAAGAATTTGATTTAAAAAAACCTATTAATATATCTATGCATTTTTTAGTAATACTCTGTTGAGTGGATTGGAGTAGGACTCCTGCAATATCGGAGTTATGTACCATGGCTGTATTTCATCGTGGCTCAACACGTAGTGCATCCGCTCGTCAAAGGGGAGGTGTTAGGTTCGAATCTCGGGCCGACACCGCGTCATAACTAAAGACGTTAAAATGGTTTCTACTGCTGGTATGTCAGGTGCGCGACGTAAATAGTAGGGGGAATGCCTTGGCCCATAAACAGGCCCAACTCACTACCATGCACAGTTAGGACTTCCTAGACAAAGGTCGTGCAATCAAAGGGTTGGTTGTCTGATGGATATTACTTAACAGAATATCCTTGGGTGTTAAAATATCGCATCCCATTACACGTGGATGGTGCTCTGGATTCTCTAGATGAACATTTAAATCGAAGGAGAATCCCGCCCTTACGAGGTAATGGTAATGGTACTCTTATTATAAAGCAGCCACGATTATAAAGATTAATACTTACCCAGCACCATCAATAAGATTTCTCATGTTACAATAGTTGGTTCCAAAATCCAAGACAGCATACCTACAATTAAATGTTATATCAGATACTGTAAAGATACTATCCACCAATTCTGATATTTAGAAACAAAAAAACTGTAGTGGAATTTATAGTTTTTTAATCTTTTGATACTCTTTAAGTACGGAGAGAAAAGGCGCAAAAAAATTATCTAAACCCTTCCTTATACAAAAAGTAGTTCATGATTAGGGGAAAGCCGTCCGTTTTCCTACGTAATAACTTTTATAAACTAAAAGCTATCCAAAAAAAAATATTCTTTTATATAAAGTAGTAAAGTCTAATTGTCTGTAGCTTATGATTTCGATAAGTACTGAACCGTTTGTGTTTTTTGTTTTAAAGAATCTTCATATAGGTTCCAGGAAGGTTTTATGGTTGTTAGACTGGAGTTGGTTTTAGGCTATTTTTTCTGCCCTTCCATTCCCCCCCTAAATGATATTATGTATAGTTATGAAAGTTACCAAGTCTGAGAAGTGGAATATCCTTCAACTTTACAGTTGGTGCCAGCTTGAGACATTTTGAAGCTAACATCATCAACATATCTAAATAAAAATAATCATAATAAAAATTGTGTTAATCCTATGGAACTTAATTCACCTCGACATTGTCAAAAATAAACAAGATTAGTTTTCCCGAAAACGGATGCCTTTTTCACTTGAAACAAAAGGCTACGGACATACGAATGACAGGCTCTGTTAGACGATTTCAAACTGTAAGAACCATTCTCCCTCGGACCCTCCCAGAAAGAAAATTAATTTCCCATGCCTGTAATAGTTATGTATCGCATCGTATTATAGACAGCTTACCGTGTATATTAAAATAAAAATAATAAGATTAAAACCGAGGGACCAAAGGCCCAACAAAACTGGTATTAATTTTATTTTTGTGGAAAATTGTCTGTAATACGATGCTATACATGATTTTTAAGTATGGCTGATAACCGGTTATAGTCCACCGGATATTAATCGGTTTCGAAGCCATACTGGAAATATTAATACCTTGCAACAGGCGTGGTGTGGGTAGCCTTGATTTCATTATCAGTTTGTGAGACAAGATCATACAGACAATTTTGTCCGCAGGGCATCTTGGGGCATGTGTCACTCAACATTCCACATCCACTGTCTCCCTGAATATTCACGGATCAAGGGATGGGTCTATGGCATGGCAGATAAAAATAAATATGTCCCTAATTTTATATGGATACGGTATTAGGTAGGAAAAAATTATTAGGAAGTTCATATAAAGTGCAATCAAGAGTAGGTATAATTTTCAAGTATTACTATTTATATTTTGAAAACTACATGGTAAAAAATGTGTATTCTTTCATGTAAAGGTAAATGTGGTTCATTAATTAAAGTTCAAATACATTTTGTGTAACTATCCCTTTGGCCTACTTAAACGTAGAAAATATGTACATTCTTTTTTTGAAAATTTTAATAGCGCAATGTAAATTTTCCAATCTATAATACAAAGTAGCTTGATGTCTGTCCGTCTGTCCGTCCTGTGACAATTAATATATGTTACATTCAGGATAAACGATGCCAAGTCATACAGTGAACTATATCAAATGAGAACTATATCAAGCAGCTGTAGAGGGAGCTGTTCATGTTATTGAAGAAGTTGACGGGGACGGAGATCTTCTTCATAGTTAAATAACAGATGCCAAGTTATGTTTATTTCATGTTAAAAGATATCAAAATATATTTATCTGTTAATCTTATTTGATGCATTGTTTATCATTTGTTACTTTTCAATTACAGAATAAGTAAATGTTTCTGGGCTTTTGTTATAGCTCAATATAACCGATAACAAGTGTTGTTTAGTTTCAGAATAGAGATGCATATGTTTGTTCTCATCTAAATATAGGACACCTGCCATTTATCACTGCGCTACCACTTAAGGTGACTTTTTCAATGGTAGCAAGGTCATAAATTCGACTACGGCATTGTCTTTACATTTTGAAAGAAAAACATCTCTCTCTTATTCTCAGAAGTGATATAAATAAGCCTTTACACAGAATATGTCTACAGTAGAGCAGCAATAACTATATCAAAGAGGGTGTGCCCTATAGCAGTAGAGAGGAGCTATGGTTCCATAAGGGAATTTGGTCCCTGCAGAGAAAAGTGTCTAGAGTAGACCAATAATACCTATATCAAACAGTATTCATTTATTGTCTGGAGTAGATCAACAATAACTATATCAAACAGTTCATATTTAATAAATGTTCAAAAGTGGACTAACAATACCTATACCAAACAGTTTTTTTTTTTATTAAGTGTCTAAAGTAGACTAATAATACCTATATCAAACAGCTTTAAGTAGAGCAACAATAACTATAACAAAGTGGAAGGGGACAGTGATTCTGAAAGGGACAGTGGTCCAGAGTCCCAAACAACAAAAGGGTTAGGTAATAACGATATCAAGCAGCCAAGAGGGGGTGCAATTAATAACAAAATAGAATTGCCACAAACAAAAGAGATTGAAAATAAAAGCCCGGAAACAACAATGACAGAAAGTAAAGGGGAGAAGGAAAAATCATGGGCGTATGGAAGGGGAGCGGCGCCACCGTATATAGAAGATTATGCTCAATTTTCAACCTGGGCAGCGGTCGTTGGGGCGTGGTCTAAAACATCCCCTATCCCACTCAAAGAACAAGGATTTATTCTAGCGCAAGAATTACCCAAAGAAAGTAGCCGTTATGGCGCTACTTTAAGGGAAGATGTGTTTAAGGAATGTCCGCCGGAAGAATTGATCAATAATGAAAAAGGTATTGACAACATTATTACCTTTCTTAAGGGGCGTTTTTGGGTTGACACAGAACAAGATGTGTACGACACGCACGACAATCTAAAAACCATACACAGAAAACGCGGGCAGGCGCTGAACGACTATATAATAGAGTTTGATAAATTGATGAAAAAAGCAGAAAGGCTAAAAATCCGTCCCTCAGGTGAAGAAATGGATATGTGTTTAGCGATGGATCTCATTGGTACAGCTGACTTAAACGGATACGAAAAAATGCTTATAAAATCGGTCTGTAACGTAACAAACGGCGACGGCAAAAGATATGAAACTGTCAAAGCAAAAATGCGCGAAATTCTCGGTCAAAACGGCGATAAAAATATACCAAGCAGCGATAATAATGTCTTATTAGCACAAAATAATTCAAAAACCGAAGACGACATTATTCAGAACAATTCTACAGACGAAGCGTATATTGCGAAAGGCTGGAAACCGCCGCCAAATCATAATAGACGATACCAAAATTCTAACAACCGATACCAAAACTCAAATAATAGATACCAAGCAGGTAGAAATGGAGGAAACAATTATAACAACACACAACAACAAAAATATTACAGGACAAAGAAAAAGAACCCTCCAGGACCTGATGGAAAACCACTAAGATGCTTATGTTGCAAAGCAAACACACATCTCATAGAAAATTGTCCAGACAAACTGGAGAACAAAAAGGACAAAAAGTACAAAGAAGTGTACATGACCAATAAAGAAACGGATCAAGATGAGAAATTTCTGATAGAAATTTCAAATTCTGAATCAGAAAAAGAAGACAACGGTGAAGCATTCTGTTCAGTATACTGTTCTGAGAGCAAAGAAGAACTAAGTAGCTTCACAGCAGAAGCTTTAAATAAAGCCGCATTGGATACTTGCTGTACATCTAGTATCTGTGGAGAAAAATGGTTGAACATCTATCTAAAAGCTCTACCAACAGAAATGAAGAACAAAATCATCGGTCCAAAGGAAAGCAACAAACATTTTCTTTTTGGAAATCAGGGAAGATTAAAATCCATTGCAAAGTACACAATTCCAGCAAAAATAGGAGGAGAAGACAACTACCTCAAGATTGATGTGATTCCATCTGATATTCCCCTGCTGTTATCAAAGGGAGAGATGAAAAGACTAGGAATGTCTCTAGATATCAAGAACGATAAAGGTTTCATCAACGGTAAACCATTGATTCTGACAACTACCAATGCAGGACACTACGTTGTAGATCTGTTACAGAGTAAGGAGGAGATAGAGGAAGTATGTGTTACAGAGTTGGATGAAGATAATGAAAAGGTGCAAATGAAAGCCTTAGAGAAGGTGCATCGACAATTTGGACACAGATCCAAACTGCAATTCGTAACTATTCTAAAGGAAGCAGGAAAGTGGCAGGAAAAGTTTTCCAAGATGATTGACAGAATAATGAACAGGTGTGAGGGGTGTATACTGCGTAAAAGATCCCCAGACAAGCCAGCAGTGGCACCACCTATGTCAAATGATTTTGGACAAGTCCTAGGTATGGATCTCAAAGTATGGGATAAGAATAAAAACATATACATCCTATATATGATTGACACTTATAGCAGATACCAAGTTGCCACAGTAATACGAAGCAAAGAAGCTTCAGAGATAGTTAAAGCCTTTACAACAAAATGGCTTCCTATATTTGGAAGAGTTGATAAGATATTGACAGACAATGGAGGCGAGTTTAATAACGAGGACATGCGTGAAGTAGCCAGTCTACTTAATGTCCAACTCCTAACCACGGGTGCCAACGCCCCGTGGCAAAATGGAGGCATTGAGAAGAATCATTATACAACTGATTCCTGTCTCCACGCAACAAAGAGAGATTTCCCAGATATGCCTCTAGAGGTAGCCCTAGCTTGGGCAGTCTGTGCAGTCAACTCAATGTCAAGTGTGAGAGGGTTCTCCCCCTATCAAATAGTATTTGGGAGAAACATCAAACTTCCTAACATAATAGAGGATCCTCCGCCAACCTGGGAAGAGCCCCAGAAGAGCAAAGAAATGATGGATACTCTTAATGCTCTACATGCTACCAGAGTTGCCTATACCAAATCAGAAAGGTGTGAACGTATAAGGAGAGCTTTGAGGGCAAAGATCAGAATCAATGACACTATTTATGAGAAAGGAGACATTGTGTATTTCAAGAAGGAAGATGAAAACACTTGGAGAGGGCCCGCCAAGGTAGTATTTCAAGATAGTAAGGTGATCTTTATCAGAATAGGCTCAATTTACTATAGAGTAAGTGCCAACAGGATCATCAAGGCAGGTGAGGAACTGGCAAAAGATATCATTGATAAGGAAAATGAAGAAAGCAAAGATACCAAGGAGAATAATGTTAATGAAAAAGAGACAGAAACAGTTGCTACCCGCACTGTTAGAACAACAAGACAATCCAATCAAAATGATGAGAACTATGAACCAGATTGGAACAGATTAACGATTGAAGAGAAAGAAACTCCACCTGTAAATGCAAATGAAATAGAAATAGGAAATGGAGAGGAATTGGAAGCACCAATAACTCCAGAACAAGAAGAGGATGAAGCAGCCGGAACTTCTCAAGCTGGTCAAGGTACAGGAACAGAAGCTGAACAGTCTAGAACAGACAAAGAATCTGGACAGAGCAACAGAAAGGGAAGAAAAAGGAGAAAAATTAACCAAAAACCAGCTCCAGAGATCAATGAGGATGGTACAATCAAAAATGCTGCGACTATCCTAAAGAGAAATGACAGAATAGAAATACTAGAGAATGGAAAATGGGAGAAGGGTATTATTCTAGGTATTCTGGAGGAAAGGTAGGTGGAAAGCACAGTGGATGGTATAACATCCAGCTGGATAATGGTCAAACGTTCCATGATGAAGTATCAAGAAGAAACATAAGATATGAGAATACTGATGATACAGAGAACAATGAAGAATCCGAGGAGGTCATGATGAGTATCAGATTAGACACAGGTAAAACGATAAAAGTTGAAGACATTAACGACAGGAGAGTTAGACTAGAAGATGAAGATGAAGAAATAGCACTACTTGTTACAGCGGATGTGTTTGCTGTTTTGGTTCCAAAAGAACAAAGAGATTCCCCAGAATGCATGACAGCTAAAATGGAGGAGTTAAGTAAGCTACAAGCATTTGATACATACAAGGTGGTAGAGGATGAAGGACAGGACAGGATCACGACAACCTGGGTATTGACCGAGAAGGGGACAGAGAAGAGAGCCAGATTGACAGCCAGGGGGTTTCAAGAGGATGGAGAATTTCCCACTGATAGTCCCACTGTCCAAAAGCATTCTATGAAATTAATCCTGGCAATAGCATCAACTGAAGGATGGAATATAAGTACCACCGATATAACTTCAGCATTCCTTCAGGGCAGCCTAATGGATAGAGAAGTGTATGTAAAACCGCCAAAGGAAGCCAATATGCCAAATAAACTATGGCTGTTGAATAAATGTTTATATGGCTTAAAGGACGCAAGTAGGAAATGGTACCTAAAAGTAGTAGAAAAGCTAAAGAAACTAGGTTTTAAGACGAGTGTCTATGATTCAGGAGTGTTTTATCTGATCAAAGATGGCAAGCTTATTGGCATTGTAGCTCTGCATGTAGATGATTTCCTACATGCAGGAAATGATTTTTTTAACAAAGTCATCATGCCACAGGTTCTTTCATGTTTCAAGGTCGGAAAATCTGAAACAAAGGAATTCATGTATACGGGTTTCTTTATGAAACAGACGGAGCAGGGTGTCAGGATCGATCAAGACAAATATGTCAAGAATGTGAAAATTCCTGTTGTAGACCCACAACTATTGAAAGATAAGAAGAGGGAGATGACACTGGAAGAGCTGACACTACTGAGACAGTTGACAGGAGTAGTCAACTGGACAGCAAGAGCTACAAGGCCCGACTTAGCGTTTGAAATGATAGACCTGTCGACAAAATTCAAAGGTGGGATTGTAGATGATTTGATAAAAGCAAAGAATGTAGCAGCCAGATTGAAAAAGCTTGAAATGTCGATCATGATCTCAAATCTGGACAAGTTGGAGGACTGTGAGATCATTGTTTACACTGATGCAGCGTTCAGAAACTTAAATGATAACACAGACAGTTGTGGTGGTTACGTCATTTTCTTGGTGAATATGAAAAATGGAAAGGTAGCCCCCCTAGAGTGGAAGAGTGGTAAGCTCAAAAGGAAGGTACTAAGCACGTTAGGGGCGGAGACACAAGCATTGTACAACGGACTAGATGCAGCAATTGCATTGAAACTGATGCTGTCAGAACTATACAATGGAGATCTGAATCTTGGAGTGAAAGCCATCACCGACAACCTATCTGCCAGAACAGCAGTGTACTCAGAATCGGAAGTAGCAGAAAGACAACTGAGAGGAGACATTGCTGTTATCAAAGAAATGATTGAGACTGAAAGAGTGAAGGAGATCAGATGGGTGAAAGGAGAGCACATGTTAGCAGATCAGTTAACAAAAAGAGGGGTGAACAAGATCCCATTGATGGAAGTGTTGGAGAGTGGAAAAATGAGAGTTGAGACTCTCAGACTGATCAGAGATTAGAAAAATATCAAACAAGTTTGACTTAGAGTCAACACCAATACCAAAAATTTTTTTTGTAAATATCCATGTACAACTTTACAGTATTAATAAAACTGCAGAAAACACCAAAAACAAACCAAAAACCACAAAAATCCTACAAAAACATACCAAAAATGACAAAAAATCCTACAAAAACATACCAAAAATAACAAAAATCCTACAAAAATACACCAAAAATACCAAAAAGTACAAAAACAATACAAAAATGCAAGAAAAATCCCAAAAATATCCAAAATGTCACTAAATTAGCAAAGAAACTACGAAATTACGATCCCGAACTAAAGAATAAAACAGAAGAAATTCATAAGACAAAGTACAACCTGGGAACTTTACCATACCAGTCATTTTTTATGGTAAGATACGGAGTGCGAGGTTGGCAACATATTCCTACACATATCACAACATAGATAGCGGCATTCTAAAACATGCGCGCACTTAGAAAGAATAGCGGGAGCTAATGTAAAAAGTGAACATAATAATTTAATGAATTTTGCTTATTATTTAGTGAATTTTAAAAGTCATTTAATCTTGTCAACTACAAATTGTTAATATTTAAGTATTCTAACAATTCATTTCATTGAAATCCATCGAAATAGTGAAAAATCAACATTTTAATATTCGGTCTTTTATTAGACACACATATCAAACGGCAAATATTAATTTTCTTGACAGTAAAGTGAAAACGACAAATTTTGCAACAATCAATTATTTTTTTTCTCCTGCAGATAAAATATTTTTTATCATAGAAAATATACCAAAGAGTTTAAAGCAAGTCTTTTAAAAATATTTTTTCAAAAATAGTTTTTTTTCATCATAGAAAATATACCAAAGAGTCTCACGCAAGTTTTTTTTTGTAATAAAACTTGAATGATTTAAAATTAAACAAATTAATTCTGCTTTTCAGAACAGCTTTAAAGCTGAAACATGCCAAACAGAGCGCGACTTAATAGAGGAGACCTTGATATAGTCTTCTCTTCTTTCAAAATGTTCGAGGAGCTCTGGGATGAAGAGCGCATTGGAAAACGTTGGGTGTCCCTGGCCGACAGGTCCTTGAAAGAGATGACAGAGTGCATAATAGACGCCGTCAGGGACCAAACCACTAGGAAGTGTATAGTGGTCAGTTGTTATCAGAAATTTGTCGGAGGAACCAGCCTAGATGTAATCAAGAGTTATCTCAATGAAATTAAAGAGGAGGTCGAGGCCCAAAGGGCTAATAAATTGGCCTTTAGCACTGCCTGGTTTGTCCCTAGCCACGCCACGGTGTGGAAATCTGTTGCTGAATTTAATCAGTATGTGCACAAATTAAATGATGACATGTCTAGAACACGCGTAAACCTACACCGCGCAATTATGTGCCAGCTTTCTGACACTGACAGATCATTGAGGATTCGAGCTTCCATGTGGCTGGAAATGCAGCTGGGGCTCTATATAGGGAGAACCCTGAGCTACGAGGCGTGTAAGAACATTGCCAAGACCCTAATGATTGTTTTTGACAAGGCATTTTGTGACCAGAACGTGGTAAACAATCCTAGAAGCAGGGAGCCGCGGGTAATAATCCCTCTATGTCTGTCTGTCACACCAGGATTTGCGGATAACGCCTTCATGCGTCAAGTTTTGATTGATAAAATGATCATTAAGACAAAGAAGAAAACTGCTCCAGAGGCAAGATTGATGTGCTCTGACCAAAGGGCACCAGGATGGCGCGACTGGCAAATATACAGGCACCATGGTGAGATGAGAAGGTTCAATGAGAGGGAGGGGGCGCTAGCCGCTCACAAACAATGGCTTAAGAGGTCAGATCCTTCCCCTGTATGGGTTGAGAATCCAGATGATTGGACTGATGACAAGGATGTGGTCATTAAGAACCCGGCTGTGTACAATCAGGAGACTAGAGAGCCTGTCGAAGATGCTGTTGAAGAAGCCGAGGTCGCATTAGAGGTTGAAGAGGCAGTTGAGGTTGTTGAACAACAGCAAGAACAACAACAGGAAGAGAATTGTAATGAAGATCAACTTTTGGCTGCTATCAACAAGATTGAAATGCTAGAGCGTCAAGTCGAGATCTGTCAAGAAAGAGTTAAGGCCTACGAGCAGACGGTTAACAACAAGGAAGCACATGTATGCAAGGAGAAGGCGGCAACAAAGTGGTGGCGTAATAAGGCTGAGGCTAAGACGCACGAGAAGAACAAGGCTGACGAGCAGATTTGCAGTTTAGAGACTAAGATCAACACGTTGGCTAATGATCATGCTAGACTCACCACTGACTATGAATTCCTGACTACCCTGTATGAGAGTGAGAGACGCACTGGGAAGGCAAGGCTCAGAGTAGTTAGGTGCTATCCTGATGATGAGAAAGACAAGGATGACCTCAGCGATGATGCTGAGACTGAGGCTGAGGTTGAGGAGTGTTAAATAACAAAAGAAAGTTTTCAAAATAATTTGTAATGAATGTGACAATTAATATATGTTACATTCAGGATAAACGATGCCAAGTCATACAGTGAACTATATCAAATGAGAACTATATCAAGCAGCTGTAGAGGGAGCTGTTCATGTTATTGAAGAAGTTGACGGGGACGAAGATCTTCTTCATAGTTAAATAACAGATGCCAAGTTATGTTTATTTCATGTTAAAAGATATCAAAATATATTTATCTGTTAATCTTATTTGATGCATTGTTTATCATTTGTTACTTTTCAATTACAGAATAAGTAAATGTTTCTGGGCTTTTGTTATAGCTCAATATAACCGATAACAAGTGTTGTTTAGTTTCAGAATAGAGATGCATATGTTTGTTCTCATCTAAATATAGGACACCTGCCATTTATCACTGCGCTACCACTTAAGGTGACTTTTTCACGTCCGTCTGTCTGTCTGTCCCTTAAGATCTCGGTAACCACTGAACCGATCGGATTCTACTCTTCAGGGAATATACCTACTGGTCCTGTGGTGGTTTTAGGCTATTTTCTTGGGGGGTGGGACACCCCCAACCCCCCCAAAAAATAAAAAAATACCCCCCCAATTTTTTTTTTTTTTTTTTTTTTTTTTGCAGAAGATTTCCTAGGTCCTTTATTTTTTTTTTGCAGAAGATTTCCTATGTCCTTTATTTTTTTGGCAGAAGATTTCCTTAGTCCTTTTACGAATTTCACCTCAATTTTTTTTTATCACCTCTTGAGGCAAAGCCCCTAGAGGCTAGGGGCGAAGCCACTAGTTATTATATAAAGTAGTTACTAGCGGATACGCCCCTAGAGGAATCTAGTGGTTATTTATATGTTTTTTTTTTAAAACATGTCTTTGTTGCGTTCAAGTCTCTACGTAAAAAAAACGATAGTTTTGTGATTTCTCTTGGGAGGGTGGGGGTACCCTCCCCCCATTTGGCCCCCCAAATAGCTATAAACCTTCCCGGGACCTATTAGAAGCTACCCTGTTAATGAGAACCCGATCGGTTCAGCGGTTAGTGAGATCCTTTGCTACAGACAAAAAAAGCTTACTACTTTATATAAGAGGATATTTTTTTTATCTGTAGCGAAGGATCTCGCAAAACGCTAAACTGATAAGGTTCTCCTTTACAGTAATGTTTCTTATTGGTCCTGAAATGATTTTAAGCAATTTTTCAGCCCTTCCATAGCCCTACCAATATAGAGCCCCTAGATGCTATGGTTACAGCCGCTAGTTTTGTAAATAATAAAGGCAGACCTGCCAGGCATTGATCTGATTGACAAGCTTCTCCTTGACCACAGTACAAGGTTCTCCAATAGTCCACTCAACTTGACAGCTGGCGTGCCATGGATATCTAGAATAAAAATAACAGGATGACCGCCTGTCTATGTGTATGTGTGTTTAGAGCAAAATCTCGCTAACCGCTTTACAGAGTAGCTTCTTACAGATACATCATCATCATCATTGCCTTTTAGTTCTCGGCAGAACGTAGGCCATGCACAATGGTTCTCCAATCTTCCTTTGTTTCGGCACGTTTTGAGGCATTGCTGAAAAATGGAATATCCTTAGCTTTCAGTTCACTTAAGAGTTCCCTCCTCCAGGTTGTTTTTGGTCTACCTGGTTTCCTCTTTCCTATGTGGGGGTTCCAAGTCAAGGCTTGATTGGTTATATCATCATGCCCTTTCCTTAGAGTGTGCCCCAACCATCTCCATTTTCTCTGTTTTATTGTCAGTTTAATGTCTGACATATCACTGCGCTCTAGAAGCTCAGCATTTGTGATCTTATTTGGCCAAAAGATCTTGTGGATTCTCCTGAGACATTTATTGACATATGTCTGTAGCTTGGAGACCACTGCTGTGTTTAGGAACCAAGTTTCAGCCCCATACAGCAAAACAGAGAGAACATTTGACTTGAACAGTCTTAACTTAGTCTTTATGGAGATGTTGTTTGAATTCCAAATTTTGTTCAGGCTGGCAAAGGCTGTCCTAGATTTGTTAATTCTAGCTTTAACATCTGTTAAAGTGCCTCCAGCTTCATCAATTTTACTTCCAAGATACTCAAAACAATCTACATCCTCAAGAATTTGGTCTCCAATAGTAATTGGTTCTTGGGAATTTGCATTTAATCTGAGTATTTTGGTTTTAGGAACATTTATTTCTAGTCCAATTTTCTTGGAGGTTTCAGCTATCCTGTTAGTCCTTCTTTGCATTTGACTTCTATTGCTTGTTAACAAAGCAATATCATCAGCAAAGTCCAGATCTCCTAAATATTTGGGATTGCCAAATAGCTCCCAGCGAATGCCATCATTACTTTCACAGTTCTTCATGATCCAGTCAATGGCAAGGAGGAAAAGGAATGGAGAAAGAAGGCATCCTTGTCTGACGCCTGTTACAATCTCAAAAAAGGTTGATAGTTTACCTTTACACATTACATTTCCACCTCCTTTATGATAGATAGCTTTAATGATATTGATTATCTTTTCTGGAATGCCATAGTGTCGGCAGATTTTCCAGAGAGATCTTCTGTCTAAAGAATCAAATGCTTTTTTGTAGTCAATGAAGTTTACAAAAAGCTCAGAGTTCCATTCCTTGGATTGCTCTATGATGATTCTTAAAGAGGTTATCTGATCAATAGTGGAACGTTTTGGTCTAAATCCAGCCTGATTAGGTCTTAGCTTTTCATTAACCTTCTTCTTTATTCTATTAAGAAGAATCTTACTAAGGATACGGCCAGGTACTGAAAGGAGCATTATCCCTCTGTAGTTTCCACATTGGGTCAAGTCTCCTTTTTTGGCTAGTATTGAGATATGTCCATTCTTCCAGTCCTCTGGGCATAACTCATCATTCCATATCTTTGTGATCAAAGGTAGGAATGCCTCAGCAGACGTGTCTAGGTCTGCTTTTATGACCTCAGCTGGGATGTTATCAGGTCCAGCGGCCTTGTTATTTTTCAAACTTTTAATGGCCTCCTTGATTTCCAATAGATTTGGCGCTCGACAGTCAATGTCAAGTGCATCTAAGGGTGGAATCTCAGTTTCTTCCTCTGGAACTGAAAGATTTAGCAGTTCAGTGAAGTGCTCTGCTTCTTCTTCTTCTTCTTCTGAGGCGTTCTGTACCGATAGTACACTGCCTACTGCTCGTGCTTTAACGTCTTGTGTCTGGCCAGGTTTGCTACTGTGATCATCATCCCACAGATGTCACATCGGGATCTTCTTGATGGAGGTCTTGGTCCCGGTGGTGGGGGGTTCTGCCCCCCGCATGTTCTCCTGTGCCTTGCAAAGTTGCTGGTTGTGGTCTCCCTTCCACAGTCTCCACATCTCCTCCTGTTTGGTTCCTGTGAGGCTTCTCCCGAGCAACTTTTCTGGTGGTTTTTCAAATTTCCTTCTGCTTCAAACTCCTGATTACATAATTGACATTTGAATGTAACCTTGTTCTCAGATCTTTCATGTAGTCGTCTTCTGTGTGTAATAAGTCCAGCTTTGCTCTTGCAGATCTTTTCACAGCCTTCAAACTCGCATGTAAAACCTGGCATTTCATCAGGTTCTTCTGGTCTCGGGTTTCTCTCCATTCTACCATCTGTCCATGTCTTACCTCTGCTGTTTTCCCACTTCTCCAGGTGGTCCATCCTGGCCTTGACAATGGCTTTCCATCCTTTTCTGTCCTTGGTTAGTGTTCCAATATTGGTCCAGTCAATCTGTGCCTCTCTTAAGATGTTTTTCCAGTACAAGATAGTCTTTCTCTTCTTTCCTGGAACTTTCTCTCTGGTCTCTAGGTCTTCCATCCAACCTAGCACAACTGCTTTTACTGTTCTGTCATCTTTGAGTCTCATAACGTGACCTATCCTCTCCAGCACTCTTTTCTCTATCTTCCATCTCAAAGATTTCACTCCAAGGTCTTTCCTTACATCAAACATGTTTTTACCCTCCTGTTGCATCTGAATTAGGGGGGGGCCTGTCCTTCTGCTCCATATCTGTCTGTACTTCTTGTCCATCATACTCTGTAGCTTCTTGATCTCTCCTCCATGCCAGGTTCTTGCTTGGCAGTCAAACAGGACTGTGCTCTCCACACATGCTTCCACAATCTTAGCTTGACTCCTCTTGGACAACTCCCCTTTTCATTCTCTGGCTTGTGTCATTTTTTTCACCCATCCAACTTCCCAACATTCTAATTTTCTCACTCTCTTCTGTTCCGAAGTATAGATGTTCTTCTTTGTCATCATTGTTTCTCTCTTCAAATTTTGCCATTATTCGTTTTGTTTCATCTACTCCTTGTTGTAGTTCATTCTTCTTGCCAACTATCGTCGTATCATCCGCAAATAGTCCTTTATCAATTTTGATACGTTTGGCTTCTGAGTTAGGTTTTTCCCATCGGCTTGTTCCTGGGAAACAGCTTCCAGGTACAAATTTAAAGTTTAACCCGTAGTCCATGTCTGTCTCCTCTGCTTTGTGTTTCCTGGACTTAGCCGCCAGTCTCATCACTGCTTGGTGAAAAATGTTGAAAAGTGGCGGTGAAGAGGGGCACCCTTCCCTTAGTCCTCTTTCTGGCACCCACGGTTCACTTTCACCTGATCTGCTCTTGATTCTGTACTCTGTACACTCATGTAGGTCTTGTAAAATTCTCAAAAATCTCTCTCCAATTCCATACTTTTTCAGGATTTGCCAGAGTGCTGGCTTGTTAACCCTGGGGTAAGCTTTCCGGAGGTCCAAAAGTCTGGCAGCAGGTCTCTCACCTTCAGGTATAGTTTCTCCTGCCTTCTCTGCTCGCTTGAACAGGTCTCTGGTGTCCTCCTGAATCCTTACCATGATCTGTGTCACGTCCGCTGTAGATCTTTTCTTTCTGAATCCTGCCTGGTCGTCATCTAACAATTTCATTACTTCAGCCCATATCCTTAATCTGCTAGCAGCTATTCTGGCAATTATTCTGGATCCCATTGCTAGTAAGCATACTCCTCTGTAGTTGTTGACGTTGTTTTTGTCACCCTTCTTGAACAGTGGAATCACTTGTCCAATCTTTAGTGAGTCGTCACATTCCTCCTGTCACTTCTCCCACATGTCCTGAATCATTGTGACTAGTTTATCTATAAGCTCTGGTCCTCCATTTAACAGGTATATCAGTCTGACTCCGTCTTTTCCTGGTGCTGATTCACTCATCTCTTTCATTTGTTTCAGTATCTCTTCTCTTGGTGGTGTTGTGTTTAGTAATTCAGCATATTCTCTGGCTTCCTCTGTGTTACTGATGTCGTCAATAAGATTTATTATGTCCTCTATATCCTCTGGATGGTTTTCGAATCTGTCCTTTGAGATAGCTTGGAAATGTGTTTTAAATTCCTCTGTTGTGATGTTTGTAGTCTCTAGCATCTGGTGATACCTCTTGAGCCTAGTTTTTTAAGATGTTTATAGACTGTTCCTTGATCTCCTCTCTCTCCAGCATCTCTGCAGTCATTTAGTATCTCTTCCCACCACTCTTTCTCCCATCTAGCTGTTTTCTGTTTCAAGTCCTTTCTGGCTTCTTTAAGTTCTTCTCTCACTGGCTGTCTTGCTAATTCTATTCTTTCTTTTTCTCTTCTAGTTGTTGCTGCTCTTATGTCGGACGTCAGTTGATTTCTTCTCTGAACTGCTCTTGTAATTCTTTGTCTCATTCTCTCAATCTCTTCATCTCTGCCAATCATCCATGGATTCTCTACTCTTTTTTCTTCTGTTCCACAAGTTTCTGCTGCTGCCTCTGTAATAACTCTGGCTATTTCTTCCCACCCTAGTCCTTCAGTCCTTCTTCTCTCATTGATCTCCATATTTTCCAGCTTCTCTTCCACTTTTTGTCTGTATGTTGTAGCATGTTCAGCTATTCTTAGTTTTTCCCATTGCACTCTTGGAACCTTCTTCTCCTGTCTCCTGGGAATCTTTGGTATGTTCTTAAGCTCTATTTTCATCTTCTTTGGTTGAACTTTGGTTTTCCAAGTGTTCTTTTTTGTCAATTCTGACACTTCTTTGGATTTCCCTGCTAAGCATCTTATACAGGTCTTTATCTTCTGGAGAGTTTCTAGAGAGTGTCTTTTGTCTTACCTCTCTTCTTTGATCCATGAGATCAATGGATCTTTGAGTGATCCACGGCTTTTGGTTAGCCTTTTTGAAACCTAATTTTTCTTGGCTAGTATCATTATAAACTTTTTTGATACCTTGCCCAATATCTTCAACTCCATCATCCTCTTGAAGAGTCAACAACTCAAATCTGTTCTTTAGAGTGAGCTTAAACTCTTGTAGCTTTTCAGAGTTTTGAAGGGTTGTTAAATTATATTTTTTCCTGGGGTTAGGCTTTGTGTCCTGCTTTTTAAATCTAAGCCGAACTTTAGAAGATAGAAGATAATGGTCTGAATTAACATCAGGTCCTCTTTCAACCCTGACATCAAGGAGAGACCCTTTAAAACGTCTAGATATACAGATGTGGTCTATCTGATTAAAGGTTCTTTGATCTGGTGATTTCCAGGTGGCAGTATGAATCTTCTTGTGTTTAAAGATGGTTCCACCAATGACAAGTTTGTTTTCAGTACAAAAACTTACAAGTCTATCACCATTGTCATTTTCCTTGCCATTACTTAAGCCTAGGCCATATCTGCCCATGACTTCTTCTAAATTCTCATTATTACTCCCCACTTGAGCATTGAAATCTCCTAGGAGCATGGTCAGGTCCTTCTCTTTATGACCATTCTTAAATACAGAGTCAAGCTGGTCATAAAATTCGTTTTTGACCTCTGTATCTGCTTGTTCTGTAGGAGCATATGCTACTATTATTCTCAGATTGATGTTTTTATCTGAGGATTTGAAGTAAGCCTCCATGATTCTTGGACCATGGGGTTGCCAACTGATCATGGCCTGCTCTGCTTGCTTGGTCAGCATAAGAGCCACCCCTTGGTTATGTCCTAGATCCTCATTCATATGACCTGAGTAAAGTATTTTCAAGCTAGAATGATGTTTAAACTCTCCATTATTTGTCCACCTTGATTCGGTGATAGCCAGGATATCAACCCTGGCTTTAAGCATTTCTCGGCAAATGTTTTCCGTCTGGCCTGACTGAAACATTGTCCGAACATTCCAGGTGCAAATTTTTGCTGGTCTGCGGGAATTCAGAATCATCCGCCTGACTGGTCCTTTAGCGGTTTCCCAGCCAAACATCATATTGTTGTTTCCAACCTCTACTTCGTTCCCGAGCCCAAAGTTAAATTGGTCTTTACTTTGTGCAGATTGAACGTGAGCAGGTTTTTTCTAGGGAGGGATTGTTAGCCCCACCCAAACCCCCTGAACTGGGGGAAGTGACCAGAATTCAGTCTGGCATCTACCCTAGGACCTTTCCAGCACAGTAGGACTCTTCTGGTGTAGCTCCTAGGATCATTGATGCACGGTGCAGGATGGACGGCGTGCACGTAACTGGTCTCCCATCCTGGTCTTTAGAGCAAAATCTCGCTAACCGCTTTACAGAGTAGCTTCTTACAGATACAGCAAAGGTTTATCATGATCAAGGTGAAGGGTGCCTCGAACCTCCCAAAAAAATTCCCCCACCAAAAAAAATAAATTAGAGGGTGAATTCCCTTTGAAATGAATTTGAAAACTTTTTTTTTTGTAAAAATAATAACCTTGGCCCAAACCGAACTTCTAATGATTTAGCGAAAATAACCATCTCACTTTATTTGATGGAGTCTTTATTATTCATTATTAACTTAACCAAAAAAATACTTAGATACAGTAAGCTCTGGACCCTATGATTAGATTACCAGACTTATAGACATGACATACTACAATTGTCGAGTAGCTGAGTTACCAAAAAAAACTTACGGCATAATGCCAGCAGTAACTCCGGCCGCCAGGATAATCAGGACAAGGGTTGTTACTCCGCAACCCAACATTATCTTAAACACTGTCTTAATCTGATGCCATCAAAGTTTTATTCACATTTTTAAAAGCTTTTCTATAAATAGGTTCGGTCCGTTCGTCCGTAACAGTTAGCTCTTTTGGTTAATTTAGACATGTTAGAAATGTCCTATCTATTTCAAACTTTACATGATGATTCTAATAGAAGTTAGGTATGATTTACAAAGCGTAGCAACTCTATAATCGTAACCAGAATGTCTGTACGTTCGTTTGTCCTTTATTTTTACTTTTTAATACTTATTAATTTAAAGATTATTTTTTTTGTGTATTGCTATATTATAGCTTCACTACATATTCTACAATTCGATCATGAATATATTGTCCAGGGACAAGGATATGGTACTTTTTGCAAAACTGACTTTTATTTTACGAGGCAAAAATATATTCTTTCAAATATAAATGATTTAAATTATTCTTTGTAAGCATAAAGGCGGGTAAAATAATTTGTTTAATCAAATGACATGTCCCATCCTGATACTTAAAGGTCTTTTATAATTATTATTTTGAAAATATGTTAAATGATGAAAAAACTTTCCTTGAGGCTTTAAAGAACAGAGAAAATAATTTTTTTAATCTGAAAAAGATTAGGTAAACGTTATAAATCACTGTAACATGCAAAAACATATTTTTACCATTATAAAAACAACAAAAATTCTATTGACTTCTTCAAACAAAAATGTTTTAAATACTAATGAGATTTAAAAGTTTAATTGTTTAAACACAAACAATGACTAAATTTTGTATTCTTACATAATTATCAACACAATCAAGTTTGATAGCAGACTAAATAAACCAAATGTTCAACAATTAAAAAAAAAATATTTAGTAAATTCATTGTTTACATTTTGCAAAGTATTTGAATGCAGAAGTAATTTTTTTTGTCAGCCTTTAATATTTTTGCACATAAATTAGGCTTCGAAATACATCGTTCTATAAAGTTATTAAGTTGATTTTGATTTATATAAAATCTTATATAATATAATCAAAACATGTGTTGCATGTATAAATGTTTTACTTTATGACTTAATTTTTATTGGCATATTTTTCAGAAAAAAAAATCACTTTTAAATGTCCAATATCACAAATAAAATGTTGGCATTTTCAAACAATTTCTATTAATTCTTAAATATTTTATTTATTCATGTAGATTGAAGCGTGATGAAATTGTCCTTCTCTCTTACTCTAAAATAATTTAGAAAATGGATGCAGGGAAACGACAATGAACGAAAATGAAATCTTTGCTTTATTTCTAAACTATGAAATTCTGGCTTTGTACATATTTCAAAACATGAAGAGGTTGGACACTCCCCAAAGTTGTTGAGCCAACGAATAAAAAAAGGTTACTAAAAAAGTTTGAGGACAAGTATAAACAGCTCAAAGTCCCCTCCCTCCCTGTATGTATACTATATATACATAGAAATAAGTTTTTCTGTTACATAACTTATATTTACAAAATTTTACTATACTGACAATAAACAGACAGATCCTGTTATTTTTATATAAGAACAACTTTAGGTCATTCTTTGATCAAATTTTTTCTACCAATGATAATTTTCTCCCTGAAAAGTTTAATTATCCCTTTTTAAAAGCGAAGCTTTTCTATAATTAGGGTCGGTCCGTCCGTCCGTAACGGATATTTTTTTTCTTTGTTAGAAATTTAGAATTGTCCTATCGATTTCAAATTTTGCATGGTGATTCCTGTAATAGTTAGGTACGAGTTAGAAAGCGTAGCAACTCTATAATCATTACCAGAATGTCCGTACTTCCATTTTAAACATGTTGATTTTTTTACATTTTTAACAACTTTATATGTGACCTAATTATCCGATTGGTCTGATTTTTGTTATTCTGATTCCTGGGACAACAAAGTACAATATTATAAGCGAAGCAACTCTATAATCAAGTCCTAAAAATGTAAGTATGTCCATAATCATTATCCTGTATTTTGCTTTGACTCTTATACTTTTATATTCTGATTATTCAGTTTAGACACTAAACAAGTATTAATGTCCGTTTGTCCTACCGTTTCAGAGCTTCGCTTTTATGGATGTTGTCATCCTTGTTAAGATAAGAAGTGTATAATCTTAAAGAAAATCCATTTTTTATATTCCTGAGAGAATTTTTTCATATATGCAGATACTTGAGGTCCACTCATCTTGGCACGAGGCCCGACAGGAATATCTAATTTTAAAACAAGAGTAGTTAGTTTCCATGAAAACTTATGCTTTTTAAGTTAATAAAAATAGCCAGGTAATTGTTCCTACATGTATGGATGTCCAACCCGCCAAAACCGTCAAGGTCATGGTAGACATTAACTTTACTTATTCATTTAGCCCTATTTAACAAAAGCAAGGTATATCAAGCAAAACAATGCCTGTTATTATGCTGAAAGGTGCTTAACAACACTTGGTCTCGTTCATAAGGAGTCCCCTTTCTACTCAAAGTTGTAAGAAACTTTAAGACAATTTAGTAAGCACAAAAGTTCTTGCCAATCAAGAAGACTAAGTTACCTTTATTGTTGGCAGATCCTGCAGATTTTCTTTGAGCATCGAAGGATTTATAACAAGAATTTAAACTGTCGATTTCCTAAACAAAAACTAGTATTACAAATTAACATTAAAGATTATTGATCAAAAATAAGCACAGACCCACAATTCCATTACAAAATGGATTGAAATAAGAAAAAAGTAAGATATAGACTTACAAAGTACATTTTCCAGGGAAATCTACACAAGAAACATCAACATTATCTTTTAAAGTAACCAAACGAAAAAATCGTGATACCCTCAAAGAATCTCTTCTGTACCATATTGTAATGAACGACTACTGAAGATTATTGGTAATAAAAGTCGATTTCATACTGTTGGAATTATAGAAAAGCTTAGCTGTAAAAATAACTCATACCTTGGTACACATACTCTGATTCTGGTCAAATTTACTCATACAGGCAATAGCTGACAAAGTTTAGTTTTTAAATATGATATCTATTGTAATTTTTAACAACTCTTTTGTAAGTAAATCATTCTTCAAAGAAAATATAGTTTATAATATTATTCAATATTGTTTTGTTGTTGTAAAACAAATTTTAGTATTTCATTAACAATTATTGCACGATAATACGGAATAAAAAATTGCAGTTGCAAAATTGGAACTGCATAAGTTATATTCAATGAGTATATTTAAAATATTAAACTTTCCTTCCATCATTTCATTAAAACAAGCTTTTTGTCTCTCCTAGAACAAAGATAAATCATTAACATAGGAAAATTATTTTTTTACTTTTATGAAAGATATTAGTAATACCTACCTCATTTAACTATCTAAGCAGTTTTGAAGTTCTAAGTAAAAACTAAAAAGACCCAAAGATTTTAAATGGTCAGTTACATAATAAATCAAAGGAATTCGTGCTTATGACTATAAATCGAGCAATTACAAGGATTAACAGGTGTAAAGTGTAAACAAATGATGTATTTGCTAATGGAAGGTAAGGTTATTGGTTAAAATATCATCCGATTTGCGGCATAACTAAAGATGTTACATATTGTAACAACTTATGCTTTTTCAGAGTTAAAGTAAGGATTATAACTGTGCAGAAACAGATTAAACCTATTACTATGCACATAAAAAACTTGCTGAAATGCGTTGTTTGACTGCAATATTTAAGATGTGCCTTGGGGTCAATAAAAATAATAAAACTTACCTTAGTTGATTTATTACTAACACTGTTCTTTAATGCCATAGGAGTAACTTCAATAAATTTTACATCTTTATCCTAAAATGAATCGTAAAATTGAGCAGTCCTACCAAGATAAGAGTACTTCAATGAAAAATATTTTAAACCTTCCTATTTTCCTAATACAAAATTGTGCTAAACAAATAACAACAAGAAAACTCTGGAAATTGGTTATCTACCTGAATGTTTTTCCTTCCAAAACCTGCGCGACCAATAACGTCATCCGCTGTCTAAAACATAAAAAAAAATTCAATTCAATAAAACTTGACAGCCATGTGCAGTGCAAATTTGAGAAAAATATTATTCTCCAAATATTCAAGGTTATAAGAAAGGGACAATACCTAAATAATTCATTATCTTGGCTGTATTGAAATTAATTGCCTTTTTGCGCCATTCTACATTCGATCTCAGGGATCTAAAGGGGAAAAAATGGACTATAAATTGATGTACATCCACAATAACGATACACAAAATTACCCCTCCTATTCGACACTCAACTTAATGAACAAACCAATCAAATTCAATCAAGTCCCCAAAATGGGACAAGGAATAAGCAAACAGGAAAATAAAACTTTGAGGACTAGTGTAATAAACTGCTCAATGCATGTCCCCTCCTCTCCCTACACATTTATAATAATTTAAATATCACTTACCCTAAATAGAGTAGGAGAAACCCTAGCTGCTGCTATGTTAGTTAAATTAACCATTTTTATTTTCTGAAATTATAGAATTAAATTTGCTTTTATCTATATATATCTTCAATTTAATTTAAACGTTCATTGTCAGCTAGACATCGAATTACTGCATTGTAAATATATTTCTAAGTGCTCTTTAGCCGATAGAAAAATGAAAATCCGTGACATACAAACAAACACATACTTTAAGGAAGGAACCATTGTGTTTTAGAGCTCCTTTTGGGGTCTACAATTAACTAAATAGAAGTACAAAAATTTTATTTGTATAAATGGTGACAAAATATGCATTTTTTCAAAGACATATTCATAAATATTTTAAAACTGTGCTTTTACTTATAATTAAAAGACATCTTCAAACGTAGGCTATATCGTTATAACGGTAACGTGATAGACTTTCCAAATATGCAGCAGAAAAATGAAATAAAAGGAATGGAAATAAAGAAAGTCTTGTCAGTGTGTAGCAGACAACAAAATAAAAATAATGAATGCCGCGTAACATTTACTAAAGACGACATTCGCGCATTTTTATTTTACTATTAAAATGCTAAAAAGAAAGAATTAATGTTAGGGAAAGTTTTTTTTTACTCACTATTGAACAAGAAAAACTGGTTTTCCTCCAAAAATGATTTATAAAACGTTTAATAATATACAATTTTTGTTAAAAATCAATTTTCTTTATCAATAGTTTCCAAATTTTGCCGTAAGATGTCGTTATTCTTTTCCCCAACCCTTATGGGAGAGAGGGGAAATAAGGGGGTATTGAAATGGAACTCATAATTGGGATGTAAAGGAGAGAATAAATTTTATGTTGCCAACTCTAAAATTGACAGGCTGTCTAATTTGCTAAAAAATTTCTAATCTCTACCTATATTTTCCATTTTAGCTTAAATCATTTGTTTTTTAGAGCTTGAATACAATTTTAAATTATTCAAAAATGATAATACAAATGTCTGTTTGACTAATGTACTTTATTGGAATAAAAAAAATGTGTTGGAAGATCAATCATGTAAAGGGGTATAGTAAAGTGAACTCCTCCCTTTTTACATATTTCTCCTTTTTTGTTCTCTATTGATCTATCCCTCTTTTACCTCCCCTTCAAAGCTTTACCCCACCCTTGTGGGAGCCCCATTCTATTGTGACGTCACGATCTTTTATACACAAAACAGAGATACCATATAAAATGTTATGAAAATGAAAATAGTAATATTATAGCTTTTAATTTGATACCCAATTTCAAATTAAGAAAATGTGCTATCCTCGCAGGATTAGCCCTCCCCCCTCTCCACTATATAGGTCTTAGAGAAATAAAACAAATACCTCCCCCCTCTTTTATATTATTCTAAGATAAATCATCAAAGAAAAATATGGCGACTCTGTTGAATAGACTAATCTCGCTTCGCCTCTCCTCTCGCTAGTTCATTTTTTACCTTTATTATTTTTTGAGTGTGTGTGTGTGTGCGTGCGTTTAGGGGTAGGTTAGGCTGTTGTAAGGGGGCTCAACATGACCTTCGATGACCTACGCTTATTTTATATTTGGAATTAAATGAGGCTTTTAAGTGACGGGAGTAAGTTTTATGGGTGGAATTTAAATTTTTTTAAAAATTTTATTTTAATCTTTAGTTTGAACTCCTTTTTTGTATAAATTATTAAAGGAAATTAATTGTACGTTTTGGAAAGACTTTTCAACAATTGGGTTCTCATTTCACTTTTTCTTCTAATTTTTAATTAATTTTCACCTTCTAAACCAAACCACTCATACCCTATTGTCCACGGATATAAATATATATTTAAAACTGTTTCAGAAAAAGGAGAGACCGCATGAAAATGTCGAGTGTAGCCGCGGCGCAAATCGCCGACGAAGACATCATGAAGATGCGACTTCTGTTCGACGGCGATGGCCAGGGCGACGAACGGCGAATGAACATGTTGCTGAAAAGTGTGATCAAGTTCACGATGGCTGCGTCCGCCGGCCAAAATTCCAGCGGCTCGGCCGCTGATTTGAACATTATCGAGACACATTACCAAAGAATTCTTGCTCAGGTGCGTGTTATCAATTACCTAATCCCATTATTTAGATTAATAAGCCCTCCGAAGGATCTCGCTAACCGCAGAACCAATAGAGTGAAACTCCTTAAAGGCCAATGGTTAAATGCAAGGAAGGTTTTTAACTAGATAGGGGGAGGGAACATAGGGGTGTATTGTATATTTTCTTACCTAGTTAAATTACATCTCTCCCCAGCTCCTTATATTTTAATTCTTTCTCCTAAATATATAGTAGTATTACGAATTTTGAAGAAGTGTGGGGATTATTGAATATAGGTACCTCTTTCCAATTAAATCAAATCACTAGGGTTTTCTATGTTAGAATTATGAATTCCTTACCGCAACCCATATCTCCAAAATATTAATTTGCTAAAACAATTTATATTACGCCACTAAGTCTTAGAGAAGGAAAATTATTGGTAAATCATTATATTCGTTTCTATTTTCAGTTGGCCTCGATAGAGTTCAGCTTGGAGAAAACCCGCCAAATACAAACTATGAACCAAGAGGAAGCTTCAAACTACACCCAGCTCGAGCAAGCAATAATCGAGGGCATTGAGGAAACTCGTGGAATCATCGAGGCAACAAAACTGGAACTCGAAGACGCAAAAATAATACGTAAAAACAAGCTTGAATACGACGAAATCGGCAAGAAAATCAACGAGCTAGCCTCACGCGAGGCAAGTGACGCAAGAATTAAAGAAATTGAAGCGGAGAAAGAGACGCTGCGCGAAAAAGAACGTCAAATTGAACTGAAACTTGCCCAACGACGGGAACAATTTTCTGTTATTATTAAATCTATACACCAGCTGCAAGAGTTGATATTTGAAGAGGATGGGGTTGGCTATTTATCCGACGAAGCAGCTGACGAAGACTTAAATGAACCAGAAGTTATTCCGCTTGATATTTCTCAGGAATGATAAAATTTTGGTGGACAAGTATTCTTAAAATAAAATTCTCTTAAATGTTTGTTATTTCTATTTCACAGTTAGAATAAGAATATTTGTCAATACTGCTGTTGTTAATCTGTGATTTCTACTTCAAGACAAACCTACCAACAAATATACCTACCTACCTAGTGAAAATTATCATTATTTATAATCAGTGATAAAATACCTATTGAAGTCAATTGAGATTTTTTTTATAAGTGGCATTTTTTGTTATAAAAGAAATACTTTTTTTGTTGTATTTAATTTTAATGATGTTATGTCAAAGTACCTGCTACATATTAACCGAGAAAATGTACAGGGATAGTTCAACGGGAAAGTATTCAACGAGATAAGGAATTTGGAGCCATTATTGTTAAATTATTTTTGTAGTATATGATAAATATTGGTTAACAATGTAGGTAGTTATTTAAAAGAACAATATCTGTTTTTAGTAACGTTTAAAAATGTTTCATCTTGATGGCAAAAGTTTTAATAGCAGCTATAAACATATAGTTAGGTCCACTACAATGATATTCATGCTGATTTTAGGAAATTACGATACATGCATAAAAACTTAAAAGTATGTTTTTTAAGTTCTGCTACTTTCAAAAATCTATGTTTCTTATATTGAAATTCTTTCGAACATATAGGTACCTTATTATTGAAGTTTGTATCATTTTAAATGAATAGGAACCAAAATTAGCAATTATATTATTATAGTAGGTATCTATTGAATCAAAATTTTTTTTTTCAATCGCGGCTACCTGAGAAATGGACTTTGGCACACTGTTCAATAAAATAACCTTCCGTGGAACTATCCCTTTAGATTTATTGTTGAAAAGAATCCATTTGTAAAGACTCGGTGGTGAAAAGTTAAATTTTTTTATAATAATTTTCAGAATCTTTAAAGTGATGGACAGCGATGGTGGTTTAGACAGCACTAGCGAACATAATCCTTGTACAGATAATAAAACAAGCAATATAGAAAAGGTATTAAAACTTTCTGTGGGGAATTCGTTTTTAAGGTGCTTTTTAGAGAAAGGGGGGATGAAAAAGATGGGGGATTTTAACTGTTATATAAAGTAATAAACCTTTCTGTGTGTGTAGCAAAGGATCTCGCTAACCGCTGAACCGATATGGTTCTCTTTTACAATGAAGGTCCTGAGATTGTTTTAGGCTATTTTATTTCTAATTATCAGTCTCTGTATGGTTTTAGGCTATTTTCTGCCTTCTCATAATATTAAAGAAAATTTTGCAGCCTCAGCTGATTATGATCTCAGCAGCTGACGGGCTCCATAGACGAAATATAATTGATATCGTAAATATAGGCATGAAAGTCCAATAGGAATTGTTATAAATTGATTAAAAATTACTTAATAAATTGACCTATAAGTGTGTTTCTGTAAGTAAAAATATGCTTTTTACAACAAGCGTCTATCCTTGCCTGGATGATATATCAAAGTTTAACTTATCAAATCATTGGAACCATTTCAAAACTTAACAAATTGCTCCTGCCCTTCCTCTTTGATAATTTATCAAATAAAATAATTTGCTATTTTTAAACGCAAAGCTTTTCTATAATTAGGGTCTGAATGTAAGGGATAGCTCTTGCCATTAATTTAGGAATGTTAGAATTGTCTTATCAATTTTAAACCTTGCATAATCTAAAATGTAAGTATATCCTTAAACAGTATCCTGATATTAAGCAATTTTGTAGCTTATTTATGTATAGTTTTGTTTAGACTTAAGTTAATATTCTGCTTATTCAGCTCTGACACAAGTTTTAATTTTTGTTTGTCCTACCGTCTGATTTTAGAACTTTACTTTTATGGATGTTGTAATTCCTGTCATATATTGTACAGAATAGAATTTGTAAACTACTGACTGTGGCACGTTCTACTTATCAAATTTCTAATTTTTTATTTTTGTTCAGAAAAATTCCAAGTGTGAAGCCTCTTCGTCTAAGGGGGTAGTGAAAATTGTGGGTGATTATCCCGTGAGAAAAAATCCCCTAGACGAAGATTTAAAGGACGGAGGAGATCTGAAGGACCCGTTGCCCGGCCCTAGCAACTCTGCCTCTGACTTTGATCTTGAGGTTTGCATAAGTTTTGTTAGCGCAGCTACTCTATCATGAATATGTGTCTGTATTTCCGACATTTTTATAGAATGTTCTATCCATCACTGAAACATTTTATAAAACAAGAACTTATAACTGTCAGTTAATGTTTAAAAAAACACAGAGACTAATATGAACCAGGAATACATACTTTTTTTCGGTTAAAAGTATCATAAAATGATGTTTAGTTTTATGTAGGAATTAGATTTCTATGTGCTAAAGCAGTATGATTAATGTGCGTCACTCTATATATCTTTGCCTTTTGTCTTAAAATATAATTTTTGCTTGCATAAAAAGGGAACTATCCACGAACGAGAGCAAGTGATTCTAAGCACCCTCAAGCATTGATTCATAGTATTTTTTTTAGTGAATATACTATGTTTATGTTTTATATTTGGTTTATCGACTAAAAAGTTAGTTGTCATCGTGGTTTTATTGAAAAAAACTTAAATGTTAAGCATTTTTGGTGCAATATAATCATCAAATGTTTTAATGGGTTCAAACTGTTGTTTAAAATCCTTAACACAAAAGTATATGATTTTGAATAAAAATGTATATTTAGATAAGGATGTAATATTGTAAACAGTTTAATTAATGTACTTTTCCAATTTACAGCATTTGATGCTTTACTGTCGTGTTATTTTATTTTGTCCTTAGAACTCAACAAAGCATTTGATAATATTGCATCAAAAAATGATTAACCTTTCAAAGTTTTTTTTTATATGAAACCATGATGAAACCTAACTTTTTAGTCGATAAACAAAATATTAAACATAAACCTAGTATATTCACTAAAAAAATACTATGGATCAATGCTGGAAGGATGGTTAGAATTACTTGCTCTTGTTCGTGGATAGTTCCCTTTACTTACGTTCTATAGGGTAGGGCATGTTTGTCTGTACACTGAAGGACATAAATCTTTTATTCATTTCATAAAAGCATTATTTTATATTATTTCTTTGTTTCGCATCAATCATATAGATGTTGTCATCCTTGTAAGTTGTATCAATTTAAATTCCAATTTTCTCATGAAATCTGATTTTCTTTATTTTTAGGTATTTGACTCTGGTTCCTCGTGTTCTAATGAAGAATGTTGGACAGTAATACCAGATAAAGTAAGTTAGAATATAACAGTAACAGGATATGCGTTTGTGGTGTGTGTGTCTGTCTACACCGTAGACCTTGACAATTAAGCTTTTATAGGTCCAGGGTTTATTAGCCGGTACTATCAGATAAAATAAAACAAGTTATAGATTTTCCGACAAAACCAATGTAGCACCACAAAAACATTACGAAACATTTAGTTTTTATTTTTACCTATATTTGAGGTTTGTCTACCTATTATTTCCATTTTAAAGGAATATTTAGGAAGGCAAAAGGAATGTCTTTAAATAAACCCATGTCTTTATATAAAGGATAAATTGAGTGGCAGTTGACCTTACCTTTTATTTCAGCTGGGATAGACTTTTTAAATTGTATCGCTACTTTACTTGTGGAATTATTCAATTTGACCTTTTCCTATGAAATACTTTAGTATGTACTAGCGGCTACGCCCCTAGAGGCCTCTAGTGGCACTTTAAATGTTGTTGTTTGTTAAAGTTAATTTTTTATGTACGATACCACCTTATTTGACGTTGAAGTCTCCTCTAAATTTGAAAATTTTTTGATTTTTTTGTCATTTCTCTTGGGAGGGTGGTGGTACCCTCCCCCAAAATAGTTATAAACCTTCCCGGGACTTATGAGAAGCTACCCTGTTAAGGAGAACCCGATCGGTTCAGCGGTTAGCGAGATCCTTCGGTACAGACACACAGACAGACACTCAGACATCCTGTTACTTTAGTATAAGGATATAAAAATGTTTTTTTTTTAGAAAATAAGCTCCGAATTTGAAGAACTCGACAAAGAAGTTGACTCTCTTAATACAAATACGGTAAGATATAATTTTTATGGGAGTGAGAAGGGGGGGGGGGGTGATGTGATATTACGCACCCCAAAAATAGTCTATGTCATTTTACCCACCTAAATATTCGAAATGGAAAAAAGATTGAAATAATATAGATATCTAATTACTACAAAACTACAATTTTAGTTAGGTATGATATAAAAAATTTCTTTGACAGACAAAAAATCATTTCAGGAGGAAAAGAGTGTCCTCGACATTTACTCCCTTTAAAATTGATATTTAGGGACCCCCACACAACTGTCCTTCATAATTGGTAGTTTTACTGCGTTCATATTCTTAAAAACCATAAAAGCAAGCTAAAGCTTCACGGTTAGGCTCATTATGGATTGACACGCTAGCTCATGGGAGTATATTTGCTGAAAAGATTATATGATTTCAGATGGACGAATGTCCAAGTGAAAGTGAAACCGAACTAGCTGGGAATACCAGAAGGAACCTGGCTTCCAGTTTACAGGTATGTATAGATACTTACAGTAATCTCAAGAATAATACTTTATTAATAAGGGGGTCATTGTAGTCTAAAACTATTATAAAAGATGGGGGGATACTGAATAATATATGGCATATAGTTTTTACTTCTTCCACCAATAAAAATTTTCTTTTTCGCTTTCAAGTCATTTGTGGTCATTGTAAAGACTTTAGGACTTACAAAATAGTGATTTCCATAAAGTTTGCCTGTACTTGTTACTAAATACTTTTCATGGAGCATTTAATGTTGGACTTTTTTTACCTTTTTATCTAAATAACACTAAGCATTAATATGTAAAAATCACGTGTTTAAATATTAAAGGCTTATGTATCCTATCTATTGTTTTTGCCTTGCAGGATGATGATTCCACCCTGGAACTGGAAACTGAACCTGGCAGCTCAAAATCTGCGACTACTGCTCAGCAGCCATCCGGCAGCAGTGGACAACAGCCGCCAGCTGCAGGAAGCAGCCAGCAGTCGAAAAGAAATCGTGAAACGCAGACAAATTCTGATTTACTTGTTGAGGAAGGTGTTCCTTCTACTTCAAAGGTAAGTGTTTAAAAGAAATATATAAATACAAGATATTTTAATTTATGAAGAGTTAATCTAAAAATGGATACCTAGCAGTATTCAAAAATATTTTCTAACAATCGTTTTGACTACACGAGATATTTTGTTTAAGTTTTATACATACTTTTTAATAGCGAAGCTACTCTATAATTCACTTTGTATTCAGTAAATAATTTACTGTATCCCTCAGTTTGTCGGTCATACTAAAAAAGAAAGGGAGATGTATTTTTTAAAGGTTTGGCGATTTTAAACTGTTCAATCATCACACATTATTTCTTTTTCTGTTTTACGACTGTACTTTGATTAATTTTAGGGAGTAACAAGTGAGCTACCCAAAGAGACGTTGAGTAGGAAAGTTAGCGTCGAGATGTGGAAATCGAGGTTAGTGTTTTAATTATTTATTAGCGGCTACGCACTTGAGACGCCTCTAGGAGCACTTGAGGGGGGGGGGGGTAACCTTGTTTTTTTTAAATTAAATTTTTACTAGCGACTACCCTCCTTCAGAATATTTGTAAACCTTCCATTAGAGTAAAATACTTGAGGGAGAAAGGGTCAAATAACTGTATCTCCCCATCACAACCGTCTTGTGCAACCTTCCTATTGGGTCATTAAAAATCAACCAATAGTATCGCTAATATTAACACAGCAAAGTATCAGAAAATAATTTAGAAGCAAACGAAACAGGTCTTTGAAAAATGAAGGGAGGTAGTTGTCTGTATTTACATCTATACTATAGATCTGTTAACCTTCCTATGACATATATGAAGCTTCACTGTAAAGGAGAACCATATAGGTTAATCGGTAAGCGAAATCCTTCGCTATAGACAAAAAAGGATTAAATATATTAAGAAAAACTTTGAACAAATATTGTTAAGATTTTTTTTATTAGTCAATTTTGGCCGCCTTTTATTAAATTATTACGTCAGTTAGTCCGACGGTTACTAACGATTATATTTCCTTCTAGGAATGAGACGGAGACAATAGTAGAGGACCATGACGTGTATGGGACAGATGAAAATGAGGATTCTCTAGATTCTCTTCTCATCCACAACGAAGACTCTCTACCCTCAACTGCCATTTCATCAAGAAGGTAATTATTCGAGGTCTTGATTTGTCTAAAATGTATTTAGTACATTGTTTTCAGGGATCTAAAGGGATAAGAATTTGGCGGATAAATTATGTATGTAATGATAAACAACATCTTCTTCAGATTGCAATTATAGGTTGAAACGTTTGGGCACTCAACAAATGAATCAACAATGTTTATGAAAATTTCGCTTTCATTTAGAACTTCTATATGTGGCGAAGCAGCTGAAGTGATTGTTGTGGACCAAAACCTGTCCAGGTGCTGCAGCAGAGCTAGTAATCCGCCTGACGTAGCAGATGGATGTGAAACAGACCCTGCGGGCCATCAACCCATCTGTCCACTCTATACCCAGGTGAGGTTATTGTTTTTCGTGTATAGGATCGAAATCAGGGGTGTAAATCTGATTAAATCGCCCCCCATGGGGTTTGGGGGGAGGGGGATTTAAAATAAAGGTTATATTACTGTATAAATTGTGGAAAGAAATAGACAGGAGTGTCAAAGTCAAATTGTTGGCTAAGATAGATATTGTTAACAGACAGACACAAAGACTTCTAGGCACTTTGCTGGAATAAATTTTGTACCTGCTGTTTATACAGTGTGTTCTTCAAATCTGCTTCCTGTTCTTTCCAGCCTCTGGTCCTCTAGTATCCCGGGTTACCACTGTGGTTGTCCGGGCATTTGTTTCTGCAAGTATCAAGGTCGTGGAAGTAGGGGGCAGGTTGATGTTGGTTTGCTGAAAGAATTAAATATTAATATGTTTAATAAATCAGTTTAAACCTAAAGCTTTATCCTAGCTACCAGCCTTAGTTTTCCCATCCCGTATTTTATATACTTTATAGGTTAAGGTAGAGTAAAAGAGAAATGGCAGCTCTACCTGTATATTGGATAGTGCCAGCCTAGATTTCTCTTAAGAGCCGGCAGACATTATAGATAGACGGTCTGAAAAAAGTTTTGTTTTTGAATGATTGGAAAAAAGAAAGAACAGACCGATTATTTATAATATCTGCCGCAGTAGACTGAAAGCAACCTTCTGTTCTGGCTCGACCTAAAAATGGACAGCCGTTAGATTGGACTGCCACAAGGAGTGTAGGTTGTTAAATCAACTATGTAGCGAAAGAGGACTATGCAAGAACTGGTCAATACTAGGTTTCTATTTGATATAGTTATATCAACTAAGAAATATTAGTTTCACCATGGTTTCATAGGCATGAATTTTTTTTTGAAATGTAAAGCGATTTTTTATGAAATTTCGTATCAAATGTTTTGATAAGGTTAAAGTGTAAAATAAAATGAAAACATATAATTTGATATGAACGTACTTTTTCAGACTTGTGCTAAAACTGGCTCCAGCTACGAGGTAAAGACCTCAGATCCTTCTGGTAGTGGCAGCAGCTTGGATCAAGTGGAGAACTCCACTACCACCATAGGATCAAGTGAAGTTGAGTGTCAAGGAGTCGAGGAGGAGGTCAGCAGGCCAGTGTCTGCTTCCGGGCTTTGTCGTAGGCTTCAACTTATAGAGGTAATTGCTTTTTTAATTGATGTATTATTACTTGGATGTTATACCAGATTTTCATTGCTCTATTATAAAATGAAACTCGCAGTGGGCTCAATTAACAATTCCCCTCATCCACTCTCCATTAAAACCAATCTTTGAATATCTGTTTAGGTTGTTGGTTCTAGTAAAGAGGAGGATGCTGAACCCGAGGTATCTGACCTCACAGCAGACCAGGGTGAGGACCAGGTGGATGGGGACGTGGAGCAACAAGTCGTAGATAGTCAGGAATTTATTTGATATAAATAAGATAAAATTGATTTTATTTTTAGAAATTTTATGTTCAAAATTACATTAAATCTATGAAAGGGAGAGGCCATAAGACTGTTAATTACAAGAGCACCATTTATTCGTTGGCTTAAAAACTTTGGGTACTTTTATTGAATTCTGATTGTCTGGTTGCAAACTAGTGTTGCCTTTATTTTACAATAAACCCTTTGATCGCACGAACTTTGTCTTGAAGTTCCAACTTTGCTTGGTAATGAGTTGCTTCCTTTTAACTTTTTGGTCAAGGCATTCGATCCCTCTACTCATCATAACTATTTAAGTCGTGCACTTGACATAGCAGAGCTGTAAGGTTCATTTTAACTTTTAGTCATGAAAATTGAACCAATCACCTTCATGACAACGAGTGGATGTGCCACATGTTATGCCACACTTTAATTTATATTGAATATAATTGTAACAGGATGAGGTTGCCCCCTCGGAAACAACCAACACTGACTCAAACATGTCTTTGTTTAATGATTCTACCATGGCTCTAAATACAGGTTAGGATTTATTTGGTGATTGTTAAGTAACAGGACATCTGTCTGGTAATGGGTATAAATGATAAAGGACAATGGTGTTTGAATTAATCTACATCTTTATGTAACTGCGAGATCTTACCATAGTATGAATTTCTTTCAAAAATTAAATTGGAGGCGAGATTAATTTATTGTTCATGTTAAACTAGGTCAAGTAACGTTTTTTCATGCCTAGTTTTAAGAATAATATATTTATTTACAAAATTATGATCTTAGTATGATAAGATTTGAAGTAGACTTTTTAAGTTTCTATTGGTAAAACAAGCTATAGTTTTGGCATTCTTAAAAATGATTGATATATATCAGGCAAACCTCACATTCAAACCGCAAATTTCCAAACTCAAACAGACTTCTCCCTCACTGCGTCTCCCACCACACAATTCAGCGGCGGCGGGCGAAGTGCCGAAATTTCGGCGGCTCTCGATGCTGACAGTGAAAACGTCAGCGTTTGTGACACTAGTACAATGACTATAAATAGTGAAAATGAAAACGGGTATAATATTAATAATTGTAAAAGTGGTGGCGGTAAAGAAAATCCGGGAGCTAGTTCCAGCGACGCTTCCGCAGCCGCCGGCAGTTCAAGTGATAATTGGCGGCCGAAGCGGAAATCTGGCAGCTTCACCGAACTCAGCCTGGCCTGTCTACCGCTAAAACGACAGAAGCCGGAAAATATTTCGTCTCCGTTGTCGCGGCGGTTGGCTGGCGGGAATGGCGATGCCGAAATTAGTAATGTTAGCGGGAGTAGTTCTAGTAGTGCCTCAGCAAGCACTAATCCCTTCTCATTTATTTCTAGGTAAATACTTTTTATGCCTTTTTGAAATAAAGGCATATTATAGTTTTCACTTCTTCCACCAATTCAAAAAAATGCAGTATTTTTCCGTTACTTGTAGGGTCCCATTGGACATCTAAAATAATGGTCTCTAAAAAGTTTGTCTGTCCATCCGTCCGTAACTATTTATTTTCCAAAACACCTTGTTCAAAAAGGTGCCTCAGGGATGATTATTTGATTTTCATTGACACGGGATAAATATGAAATCACGAAATCTTTATTTATAATGTGTATTTCTTGAACGACCGACTGACCAAGGGAGTAAGGGGCAAAATTTATATAGGTATAATAGGGAATCTTTTACCAGTTTCATGATGGGAAATGTTTTTAAAGGAATTTTTAGAGTTCATTTAGTTATTATGTCCTCAAATGCACAAGCATTAAGAAATATTCAGTTATTTTATGGAACTATTAAATGAATTTTATATTTTTAATTAGGTATTGTAAGAAAATTCTAATATTATTTCTATTTCAGAGAATCTCAAGTGTTAAGCTTTGGTGAGGGAACCCCCGAAACTGCGGCCAATTCCTCGGGGGCGTTGATACCCCCCACCAGCCTCGACGCTTCCTTGCTCAATCAGGTAATCACATTGCTTAGACAAATATTATTTACTGCGTCCCCCCCCCCCATTTTTTGGTTTCAAAAGGATAGGGGGTGAGTCATATTTTAGAGTGATTTCTCTTGAGAGAATGATGGTATCCTCGCCTATAATATTTATAAACTTAACAAGGACCCATTATAAGGTGCATTGTAAAGGAGAACCATACTGGTCCAGTAGTTATTTATCCTTCACTTCAATACAGACACACACAGACATCCAATTACTTTAATATAAGGATTATTAATATTTCAGGACAACTCCTACCTATCTTCTGTATGTGATAACACAGCCCCAACTTCCCCCGCCTCTCCCACCCCCTCAAATGAGGGCGGAGATGAGGGCGAGGGAGAGATGGAGGGTATAGAATGTTCACCGTCACCCACGCGCAGACTGTGTTCGCCAGCGACCGGCGGCTCCCCCCGCGGCATGCTGTTGTCTCCGGGAGGCGGTGGCCGCAGTCTCATTCCCGATAAGGAAAATCCACCGCCAGAAATTTTATCATGGGTGTCAACTTTTTCTAGGTAAATTTTTGATGTGTTGATGGTATTGATTTTTCCGCTGGTAAACATATCCAACGTTGAAAGATAAAATATAACATTTGATTATTTCAGTGGCATAATAAAAAAGGGGGTTATTTTTTCGCGTATTTTTCGTAAAAGCGGGTGTTTTAAGACACTAAATACGGGTAGTAATATTGTGCAATATAGAATATTTTTTTTGTTTTAGATGGTCAAATGCAGAAAGACTGATGGCAATCAATCAATTAATAAACACATGTGAACCACAACAAGTCAGACATATGATGCAGGTTAGTTATATCTCAGCTGCTATAAAAGATCAAAGTTATCAAAGATTTTAATTAATATGATTTTTTATAAGCAAGCCAATCCTAAAAGGACTCCATGGCATTTATAATATTTCTATGCGAACTTTTACCTTTTTCTGACTTTTTCGAATAAGCAGCTAATACTAATATTTTTTTTACTCCTAGGTGATAGAGCCTCAATTTCAACGAGATTTTATATCCTTACTGCCAAAAGAGTTGGCCCTATATGTGCTTTCATTCTTAGACCCCAGAGATTTACTAAGGTCAGAATATTTTCATTTAATTATAAATATATAAATCGGCGATTTTTCGTCGTTAAGGAATATGCTCGACAAAATGATTTCAATATATTGTTCAGTTACGCAGATGTCTGACATGTCAACTTTGGCGACTATTATTAAATTTTGATTGGATGGTTCATTAAATTGAGTATCTAAAACGTTTTAACCACTATTTGTCTACAGGAGTTGTAATTTTGTGTATCAACATTTGCGATTTACATTAGATTATCGGCCATTGTCTTATCCCTTTAGTTCCCTGGACATATAATTGAGAAAGTGAAAGTTTGATACATAAACATTAAACACTTAAAAATATCATGAGTTTAATATTGCCAGATTTTCTAAGTTGTTAAAAATTTTGATTTTACATTGGCGATATTTTATTCTTGTAAGAGATAATTTTGAGATTTTGAGTTGAAATCGTTCCGAGGACCTCAAAAAGACAAAAACAATGGTCTCTAAATTATAAAAGTGATATTTTTATTCCAGAGCTGCTCAAACCTGCCGTTATTGGCGAATTTTGGCGGAGGATAACCTGTTATGGCGTGAGAAGTGCCGGGAGGCGGGCATTAGCGAACAAAGCAGCAGAGATCAGTATTACAGGAAAAACACACTGAAATATGTAATAGAAAACAAGGATGACAACATCCATAAAATCGAAGCACTGAAACAGTAGGACAAACGGACATGAATACTTATATAGTGTCAGAACTGAATAATCAGAATATAAATATATAAGAGTCGAAGCAAAGTTGTAAGTAAATTTGTTGAAAAACTGCTTTATACAGGTTTAAGTTTATAGACATACTTACATTGTTAGGACTTGATTATAGAGTTGCTTCGCCTATAACATTATACTAACATTATACATTGTTGTCCCAGGAATCAATATACCAAAAATTAGATCAATCGGATGATTAGATCACATAAAAATTTGTTGTTAAAAAATTTAAAAACTCAACATGTTTAAAATGGACGTACGGACATTTTGGTAATGATTATAGAGTTGCTACGCTTTCTTAATCGGACTTATTACTAAAGGAATCACCATGCAAAATTTGAAATCGATAGGACAATTCTAACATGCCTAAATTAACGAAAAAAGCTATCCGTTACGGACGGACGGACCGACCCTAATTATAGAAAAGCTGGCTTTATTCTAATATGATATAGATAGTAGCGCAGCAAGTTTACTCTTCATTGAAATTATATCTTGACCTCATAATCAGTAATCTGAAAAATAAACTAGTACCCACCCGGCCCGGGTTTTGTAAGCTCAATTTATTATATATGGAAAAATAAAGAATTTATTAAAATACATTCGAACGTGTGTTCCGATAAATTAGACGGCGCAAGCACAGTTCTGGATTTGTATATTCTCCGTGGAAGCTTGGGTTCATGCGCCAGCATAATATTGAAATGAACTGGCGACAACGGCCAATCAAACCACCCAAGGAAATTGCAGCTTCAGTTAGTTTTGATATCAATACGGTTGTTTTAGTTTTAAATTCAATTTGTCTGTCCGTCATTCCGTAACGGCAACGCTATAGGGGAGATTGGATTTTCACGGCTGATAGACGGCTAAAAATTTCAGTGAAGATTCCTCTCTAGTAAATACACTGCTCTGTCCGTTTGTCTGTAGGCCATGCTACAAAAGTTATAAACTTAATAGGTATTTAAATCTTTCGTGATTTTTGCACGTTTTTCGGCGTTATCCTCTTTTGAAATTTTGAAAATTTGAGTACTCCCCCTCCCCCCTCCGACAGAGAACAACTTTTTTAGGTTAGGTTAGGTTATATGCTAGGGAGCCAAGCGCTGCGGCTAGGCAGGCAAGGGGGCCGAGCGCTGCGGCTAGACAGGCTAGGGAGCCGAGAGCTGCGGCCAGAGTTCTCCGGGGGGGGGGGGGGGTTACTCAATTTTCAAAATTGAAAAAAAACTTCTAAGAGGATATTACCTGTTTTTCTTTATTACGATAACTGAACATCTGCTCTTTAACTCACTTTGTCCCTTTGTTGTCCATTCAAGGATTTTTAGTTTTCACTATTTATGGATGTTGTTACCCTTGTTTTGTATTTTACTCAAATAAGTATAAGATTGTAATCCAAATCCGAATACGTTCAAGATTAATCTGCCAATTTTTGAAAGAAAAATCCGTAAATGGAATTCGTGAAAATATATTTAGCGCAGACTTCACAATTTCTCTCTTTTTATTCTTATGTTAACTGATCTGTAATTGGTTTATTTACAACAGGTTTTGAAAGGTCATGACGACCATGTAATAACCTGTCTCCAATTTTCTGGAACCAGAATTGTATCAGGATCTGATGATAATACTTTGAAGGTAAGCATTACAGCTCAGACTGAAAGGGAGGGGACAATGGGCTCAGGACTGTTTATAAATCAAGTCCCCAAAGTTTATAATAACATATTCGTTGGCAACTTTGGGGACTTTTAATGAATATTTTTATTACTTCGGTTACTAAATTGAGTGTCATGCATACTTTTCAACTTCTAATTGTGATCTGCAGAAGGGGTAATTTTGTGTATTAACATTGGGGATGTACATCAATTTATCGGACATTGTCTTATCCCTTTAGATCCCTGATTAATCGCGACAAACCCCGTCACAATTAAAGACGTGAAAAACAAGTTTTTATCTTCCAAAAGATATTTTTGACTCCTTAACCATTGTACAGCAAGTCGATGGTCTTTTATCTAATTTATAATAAAACGTTATTCATTTTTTGTTAATTGAACCCTTTTGTTTACTAATTCCAATACCATTCATAAAAATACTTACATATATGTTGAAAATACAAGAATTATTAAATCCAGAGGTAGTGCAGCAATAAGAAGATAACTAACCATATTTTACTTTCAATAGAATATTAAATATGATATATGATATATTAAATATATGTTTACAAACGAAGTAGTAAGGTTAAGCTCAGCTTCTACCAATAACGAAATTAATTCGAGAAAAAATCACGAAACCGATATGTGTTTTTCAGCTGTCGTTGGGGGGCAACACATCGTAAAATTGACGACCTCTCTATTTGCCCCCCAAATATTATTTTAGATTTATTTTGCTTGTTGGTTATACCTTATTCCTGGGTTAAGCTAAAGATTTTGATTACTATTCAACCGATTGAATAAGTCTTCGGTTAGTTTTAGGCTACTTAAGGGGTGCAACAATGTCTATACACTTAACCATAATACATAATAAATCGTCGGAAATACGAACACACCTAGTTGTATTGTAGAGTAGCTGCACGTTTAAAAATGAAAGTAAAAGACTATATCGCGTGTCTATAATAAATGTGACTACATTCTAATTGTTATGTTCATATTTAAAATGATTGACGATTTTCAAAAGATCTTATTGTTCTAATTCAATTTTAAAAAGGATTAACAAAAGTATTTTTGCGGATTAAATTTTGTAAGTCTTTCATTCCAAAATTTTTACGAAAAAGCAACGTGAATTTATTAATTTGGTGATTCAGTAAAAAATATTTTATTCCTTGGGTTAGAAAATGAAATCATTATAAGATATTATTATTTTACCTTCAAAAGCGGTGCACAATGTGGCCAAAGACAGGATTTTTCTGATTTTTCTGATTTTTCTGATTTTTCGTTCATTTCATATTGGTTTGTCCGCCCTTCTCCCTCATGAGATTTGTACTTTGTAGCCTCTTTTCCGAATATGTATAAAATATAAATATAAAACACTCTGTTTCTTTAAGAACAATAGGTAGGCACAATAGAAAAGCCATCGAACACAAAATTAAGATCATATTTTATCTGTAACTTAGTATATAAACAAAGTACGATTTTTTTCAATTTACCCTAAATGTGATTCATAAAGAGTCTTAAATTAGTTGTTTGGCCCTAAGAGCCTAATTTTGCTGATTAGTTATATCTTGTTTGTTTTATTGAAATGCCCGACAATTCAAGTGGAAATATCATTTTTCGCACAGTAAAAATTAATAAAAGAAATAAAATTTTTTTAAAATTTTTAGGTTTGGTCTGCTATTACGGGTAAATGTCTACGAACTCTGGTTGGTCACACTGGTGGAGTATGGTCCAGTCAGCTACAGGTAAGAACTCTGGTTGGTCACACTGGTGGAGTATGGTCCAGTCAGCTACAGGTAAGAACTCTGGTTGGTCACACTGGTGGAGTATGGTCCAGTCAGCTACAGGTAAGAACTCTGGTTGGTCACACTGGTGGAGTATGGTCCAGTCAGCTACAGGTAAGAACTCTAGTTGGTCACACTTGTGGTGTATGGTCCAGTCAGCTACAGGTAAGAACTCTGGTTGGTCACACTTGTGGTGTATGGTACAGTCAGCTACAGGTAAGAACTCTGGTTGATCATACTGGCGGCGTATGGTCCAGTCAGCTACAGGTAAGAACTCTGGTTAGTCACACTTGTGGTGTATGGTCCAGTCAGCTACAGGTAAGAACTCTGGTTAGTCACACTTGTGGTGTATGGTCCAGTCAGCTACAGGTAAGAACTCTGGTTGGTCACACTGGCGGCGTATGGTCCAGTCAGCTACAGGTAAGAACTCTGGTTGGTCACACTGGCGGCGTATGGTCCAGTCAGCTACAGGTAAGAACTCTGGTTAGTCACACTTGTGGTGTATGGTCCAGTCAGCTAAAGGTAACAGTTAACAGCGGTGGTTTCCCTTAAAGTGCTTAGCCGAGTATAGAACTCACCTTGATCTTCAAAAAAAAATTCTTGCTTTTGGTTAGGATCCCCCGAAGGTAAAGGGGAGGTTCGGCATGAAGAACGCAAAAGATAATAAATATGTTAGTTTTTTGGAGTTGACAGCAACTGTGTCAATCTGAAGACGTTAAAAATTGTAAAATAGAATTGTAGTTTGTCTCTTAGTAGAGGAATAAATAGTGCCAAAAGAGCTATGTTATCAAAAGTTGTATACGTAGTACAGGAAAAAATTTCTGATTTTATTTAAATACTAGCGGCTTCGCCCCTAGCCTCTACGGGCTTTGCCCCAAGAGGTAATAAAAAAAAATTTGGGAAAAATACGTAAAAGGACCAAGGAAATCCCCTGCAAAAAAAAAAAAATGGGGGGGGGGATATTTTGTTTTTTGGGGGGTTGGGGGGTGTCCCACTCCCCAAGAAAATAGCCTTAAACAACCACAGGACCAGTAGGTATATTCCCTGAAGAGTAGAATCCGATCGGTTCAGTGGTTACCGAGATCTTAAGGGACGGACGGACAGACAGACAGACATCGTTCTACTTTGTATTATAGATTAAGAAACAATGAAGAATACAGAAAGTTTTTAAAAGTATATATCTCAAAAACTTTTTCATGATTTGTTTATATACCTATCTATGTTGTTTATAATTCAAAGAAAGGATGTTGAGATTTATTTTATTGTTAAAGTAGCTTTTTAATTTAATCAAATCCTATCAAATATTATGTATGATAGAGAAAAGTTCTTTGGAGTGGGTAATTTTAGAAAGTTTTCATATATTATGAACACCTTTCATATATTATCTTAATACCTAAACATTTTCATGTAGATATCGAGTTTAAATTGCATCAAATTTAAAGACGCTAAAAACGGATTCTAAAGCCAGTACCTTTCGGACGCCTAATGGCATTTGTATAGAATGCCTTATTTCCTTAAATAGCATTACCATAAACAATTTTAATCTTTATGAAAAAGGTCGTGCAATCTAGGGAATGGTTGTTTTTGTGCGTTTTCATTGTTTAATCTCATTGATAATCATTTATAAAAAAGAAAGATTTGTCCGAAATGCCTGTATTGTATCATTTTAATATATTTCTCTCCTATTTGGAAGCAAAGCTGGTTTTTAGTTTGTTTTGTCTAGTTTATTCTTCTATAGCCACATAAAGTCATACAAAGAACACAATTACAGTTCAGATAACTATATTTTAATAGATTTTTAAAGTTTAAAAAATTTAGCTTTTGGCATTTCCGCTGTCGATTATTAAATAATTCGGATCAACTGCAGTTCACGGTAAAATATTTCTGGTAACGAATATTTCCAAAAATCTATGACCTTTAAAGGTTGCTAGCTGTCAAACGACTGAACATACAGATCATACCCGCACACCATTTTAAGCGGCATAAGAAGGCCTACAAATAATCTGGAATAGCCAATTTCCAATGATGCACAGGGAAAGTTTCACCGAAGAAAAAACGCGTAAGATAGGTCTTTTTCGCACATTTCTCTGCAATGCGAGATAATTATGCATTATTGATTTATGGCTATTCCAGATTATTTGTAGGCCTTCTTGTGCCGCTTAAAACAGTGTGCGGGCATGATCTGTACGTTCAGCCGTTTGGTAGCTAGCAGCCTTTAAAATTCATAGATTTTTTGAAATATTCGTTACCAGGAATATTTTACCGTTAACTGCAGTTGATCCAATGATTCTTTTTTAATAAACCACGCCACGTTACGTCAGGAATAAGTTATAGCCAACAATGAAATAAATCTATAGAAGTATTTGGAGATAGGTCATCTTTACTACGATATGTTGCCCCCAAAATCACAAAACCTTCACGAATTTTTTTTTCGTAGTTATTCAGTTGTTGGTTACAGCTGATATTACGTTCAATAAAGCTTGTAAAATTCATATGACTTTGCTTGTGTTTTTGTGTATCTTTATAAATGATTACTAACTGCACATGGCTTCGTCTTTTAAGTACAGAAATTGTTCTTGTTAATTTTTAAGTAGTTGGAAATGTGCGAATTTAATTGAATCACATGAATATAAAATTCAGCTTTTTGAGAATTAGCAAATTGAATAAGAATTTCTGAGTAACTCTAATTTTCATTGGTAGAAATATTATTACATTGTAACCACTTTTTAAAAAGTATCCTTATAGATTCAGCTGTATGCTTTTACTAGCAGCTGCGCCTTTAAAACTTTCTTGAAATAAATTCTTTATCCTAACAGACAGACAAAATACTTTATATTATTGGCAGCGTTGCGGAGCCGTTTGATTGTGGTGCGGTTCCGGCTCCGACCTAAAATCAAGAAAAACTCATCATATTTTTTTTTGCCAAGTCTATTTTTGACTTTTGAAGGTTTTAAAAGTTCAATTTTTGCCAAGTCTATTTTTGACTTTTGAAGGTTTTAAAAGTTCAATTTTTGATAAAAATGAACTTGAAAAACTTAAAAGGGGCATTTGCACACGACACAACAGAGTTACCAAATTATAATTAATAAAAAGATTCTTATTTTAGCTAATCCGGAGCCGTTTTTTTAACGAAAATAACGGCTACGGCTCCACAACGCTGATTATTGGATTTGGGCCCTTTACAGAGGGGGAGGTGTCAGATCAATTTTTCTTTGGAAATAAATACCCCCTTCCCTCCCGAAAATAGTCTAAAACCTTCACGGATCCTTTAATAAGAACTAACTATTAACTAAAAGGAGATCCATATATGTTCAGGTATTAATGAGAATTTTTCATACAACAACCTTTATAGACATCCTACAAACTTTGTAGTTCTTATTTAACTAGGTATATCTGAGAAGCAAAGTTTTTATAAGTAAAGTTTATATTCTTTTTAGTCTGAACTTCAATTATTTTTATTTACTTTTTATTATTTCTGTGTGAGTTTTTATTTTTTTCTTGTTTTTTATCAGTTTTGCGAAGTTGATTAGGTTGGTATTTGTTTTAACCTTCCTTGTTTGTTTTTTTTGTAATTTCTCGTAGAATAAAACCAAGGTGTGTTTTCACTGCAGCAAAATGATCACATCTTGTGCATTTTGGTAACTAGCGGCTACGCCCCTAGAGTCTGCTAGGGTCTAAAATTACAATTTTAGCTTTAAAATGAAAGTATACGTAACCTTTTTGGGAGGGGGCAGGGGGAGGGTTGTAATAAATAATTGAAATACTACAATATTTTCTATTTCAGGGTAACGTAATAGTGTCTGGGAGTACTGACCGTACCTTGAAGGTGTGGAACGCCGATACCGGATCCTGTATCCACACACTGTACGGCCATACAAGTACTGTCAGATGTATGCATTTACACAAAAATAAGGTAAGGCATTTTTCAGTTATTAGCTTAGTTACTCTAAAATTTACTTCTCGATTGGTTCCCATTCAGAAATATTTATGTACGATTTAGAAAGCGTAGCAACTCGATAATCACTACCAGAATGTCCGTACGTCCATTTAAACATGTTGATTTTTTTACTTTTTTAACAACAAATTTTTATGTGATCTAATAATCCGATTGATCTGATTTTTGGTATACTGATTCCTGGGACAACAAAGTACAATATTATAAGCGAAGCAACTCTATAATCAAGTCCTAAAAATGTGGTATGTCCATAAACATTATTCTGTATCAAGCAGTTTTTCAACAATTTTACTTACAATTTTGCTTCGACATTTATACATTTATATTCTGATTATTAAGTTCTGACACTATACAAGTGTTAGTGTCCGTTTGTCCTACCGTTTCAGTGCTTTGCTTTTATGGATGTTGTCATCCTTGTTATTTTAAGAATTGCAACGTTTTATTTACAATAGTATTCAAAGTCTTGTAATCACGTTTTCCTATTCGTTAGCTTGGTAACTTTGGGTACTTTCATTAGATTTTGGTTCTTAATGTTGATTTTTCAAACGTTTCAACCAATAATTTTAATCTACAGAAGGAGTAATTTTATTTTGCTTATCATCATTGGGGATATACATCAATTTATTCACAAATGTCTTATCCCTTAAGATCCCTGAATATTTTCTGTATATTATTGTACATTAAAATGTAATTTGTCTTTGTATTTGATGGAAAAGTAGACTTTAGCTACTATAATTCAATTTTAATCCTTACCGGCTTTGGTCTTTGTTCGGTAAAAAAGATTGATTTTTTAATGAAAACCAGATATCTATAGGGATAAGACAATAGCCGATAATTTGCTGTACATCCCCAATTATTATACACAAGATTACACCTTCTGTAGATTACAATTAGTGGTTGAAACGTTTGTACAGTTAAACTGACCCTAATGAACCAACTAATCATAATTCAATACAAGTCCCCAAACTTGTTAAGCCAACGAATAAGTAAACGTTAATATAAAACTTTAGGAACTAGTTAAATAAACAACCCTTTATGTCCCTTTCCTACCTGATGAAAACTAATGGTTTCTTAAATATAAATATTGAATTATTTAGGTTGTATCTGGATCTAGAGATGCTACACTGAGAATGTGGGATATAGAGACTAGCGAATATAAATATTATACAGCATGACCCTCGAAAAAGTATTTTTAAGCATCTGCAGCCCATATTTCTCAATGAATTATCAAAAAATGTATATGTCCTTGTTCTCTGTAGATTTCCACATAAGTAGATATAAAAATATTTTTTTTTACATCAATTAACAGCTCAGATTTTTAGAGCCAAAGTTTTGAAAAAGTGGCTGAGGAAAAAGTAACTTTTCAAGAAAAATGTTTTTTTAAAGTGAAATGACGTGTTTTCCTCATAATTTCAATACTTTTTTATAAAACTTATATAAAGATGTTTCCAAGAAATTTATTTCATGCTGAAAGCACTTTTTTCACTTGCTCTAAAAGGCATTTTTAGAATAGTGAAAATTGCAAAAACACCCTTACAGAAAGAAATCCTATAAAAAATAGTAGCAAATTGAAAATTTACATAAACAGAAATCAAACACTTTTTATTTTATCAAAATAAGTTAAAAAACCAAAAAGTTACAGCTACAAACTTTTATTAAACATTTAACAATTTAAATGATTTTTATGTGTCTTAGATTAATTTGATGAGTGGGCGTGAATTTATTGGTAAAGGTGGCGCTAATTCTTCCGGTAATGAGCATAAATTGGGGAGGGGTTTATTTAAGGTCATAATAATAAGTGGGAGATATTATAAGATTTGAGGGAAAATGGTTATAAGAAAAATGTATTCAGTAAAATTTGAAAAGTAGTTTTTTATATGTAAAAGTAACGTTTTTTAATGCAATAAAAAATGTATCAATTGTAAACTTGCTCTTCTTTCTTATTTGTTTTTTAACTGGTTAATAAAAAACTAAGAAATTTTTAGCAATATCCAGTTTCTCAAGCACTTTTTCCAAACTTTGGCTTTAAAAATCTCGGCTGTTAATTGATGTAAAAAAAAATATTTTGATATCCTTTGATGTAGAAAATTATAGAGAACAAGTACATATGAATCTTTTAATATTTTATTGAGAAATATAGGCTGCAGATGCTTAAAAATACTTTTTCGAGGGTCATGCTGTATTATTTAGGTTGTATCTGGATCTAGAGATGCTACACTGAGAATGTGGGAAATAGAGACTGGCGAATATAAATATTGTATTATTTAGGTTGTATCTGGATCTAGAGATGCTACACTGAGAATGTGGGAAATAGAGACTGGCGAATATAAATATTGTATTATTCAGGTTGTATCTGGATCTAGAGATGCTACACTGAGAATGTGGGATACAGAGACTGGCGAATATAAATATTGTATTATTTAGGTTGTATCTGGATCTAGAGATGCTACACTGAGAATGTGGGATACAGAGACTGGCGAATATAAATATTGTATTATTTAGGTTGTATCTGGATCTAGAGATACTACACTGAGAATGTGGGATATAGAGACTGGCGAATATAAATATTGAATTATTTAGGTTGTATCTGGATCTAGAGATGCTACACTGAGAATGTGGGATATAGAGACTGGCGAATATAAATATTGAATTATTTAGGTTGTATCTGGATCTAGAGATGCTACACTGAGAATGTGGGATATAGAGACTGGCGAATGTAATATTGTATTGATAGGTAACTTTTTTCCTCTTTAATAGCGTTTAATAGTTACATTTTTTATTTATTCCATGGACAAGGAACTAGGATTCTGACAAAAAATTCAAAGAGAAACATTACCCAACAACCGACTTCTATACCCCCCTTCCCCCCCCCCCCCCCCTCCATTTCCACATCTCTTTAGTTACAGAACACAAAAAAGTTTTATGCTAACATTAAGCCACAAAAATATCAAATAGAATTAGTTTGCTGTATCACAGCTCCTGCTCAATACACTTATCTTTCTCATAGGAGCCTAACATTTAAAGACAGCACAAGGAAAGCGCCACGAAAGAAAAAGCGCGAAAAGGTTTTTTCGGGCATTGCTTTTATCTTAATATCCTTAAGTCTTTTTCTACATCTAACATATTTATGGTTATTTCCATATTTCTAAAACCGGTTTTTCTTGATAGGTCATGTAGCAGCAGTACGATGTGTACAGTATGATGGAAGACTTGTTGTTAGTGGGGCTTATGATTATATGGTTAAGGTAAGCTCTCTTATCTTTGTGCAATTTTATGCTTGTTTTTGGCGAAGCTTATGAAATTATCGCCTAGGATAAGCTGTTTTTCCTTTGTATAGCTTTATAATTGCCGTTTGTAGGCCTTTTGATTAAGATAAGCATTACCTGTTTTGTGTTATGCAATATTCTATTACTTGAGGTTAGAGGCATCTAGAGGTATTTTATGGAAGGAAGAGGGAATGGGGGGGGGGGGAGGTGTAGGAGTCGAACATCCACTTAATATTTTAGTTCAAAGTTTAGTTTGAAAGAAAAATTTAAAGATAAATTACCTATATGGAGACGATTTCTCTAGGGAAGGTGTAGGTACCCTTTTAAAAAAAATTTATTTTGGATACCTTATTTTTTTCCTCATCATATTAATGAGAAACTAAAAATAATTTTGTACAAAATTAATGCTTTCTCTAGAATTTTTTAATAATTTTTTGATTAAGAGTAGGGGGTAGGGTTATTATTACAAATTTTGCCAATATCATTGTTGTGATTTAAGTTTGATTTAACAACATGTGATGGGAGCAAACAATAAGGGCTATAGTATGCGCCGAAAGGGGACAATGCACGAAAGAGAGCAATCGATTTGAAGCACCTTCTAGCAGCGATATTGAGCATTTTTTATGAAAATAATAGTTTTCTGTTTATTATAGTAAAAAATTAGTTTTATCATGGTTTTACATAAGGAAAAAAACACTAGCGTTAAGCGATTTTAAAAGAAATATACTTAGTCAAATGCCGTAAAATGCAAAAGTACAAATGAAATACATAATACATTTTTTCATCGCAAAAGTATAGGTACTTATGTGTCATAATCTAAACTCGTAATACTTTTTCAACTTTTTTGTCTAGTCCATGGTAACTAACTTTTTCACCATTCATTTAGCCCTGTGTAACAGAAACCTAGCTTGTGCACAAAAAGAAATTTTGACATTTCTGCTGGAATGTGCTTAACATCAATTGCTCTCGTTCACGCACAGTCCCCTTTGGCTACATTCTCAAGAATACATATATGCAGGGTTTCGGATCCGCATTGATTTTTTGCGGATTCTGATCCTCCAATTTTGGTCAGTGCGGATCCTTGACAATAAAAATAAAATCACCAAATTTTTCAAAAATATTTATTCTTTAATTCGAAGTCAAAAATACTTTTAATTTTCAAGTCTGACCCTAAACCTTAAAGATTGGCTCTCATCAAGAGAATGTCTGAGATTTTATATAAATTTAGGTAGATTTTTCCATTTTTCCCGCATTTTTTTGAGTCCAAGGATCCGGATCCCGATACGCATTTTTTTGCGGATCCGGATCTCAAAAATATGCGGATCCTTGCGGATCCGGATCCGAAACCCTGCATATATGTATATTTCTATCTAAAGTGTCATTTAATCACAAATATTAGACAGGTACAAATTGTAATAAATTCTTACCACCTTCTTAAAAAGTTATTTGAATGGGCTATTGTTGAAAGAATGCATTGTTAATTAAAACAAAGAGATTGATATTTAATTACTTCATATTACTAAAAACTTGAAACGTCGTTAAAATAAATACTTGAAATAATTGTCTATTTTTACACTATATTGGTTAATATTAACTTGTTGATTTAGAAATGCAGTTACTCTTAAATAATAAAATCCGGCAAGAAAATTACAGTATTAAAATAATAACGGCTACACCCCTAGTATCTTTAGATCTTAATTCCAAAGGGCCATGGAAAGTCAGAAAAATAGCCAAACACCATCCCAAGACTTAAATCTAATGATAAAGTATACTGATACCACCCTAGAATCTTAGTGATACTTCTCTAAAATGGAGAACTTAATCGGTTCAGAAATTATTGTAATCTTAAGCTAGAGACAAAAAAAAAATATTAATGCTTCACGCCAGGCTACAATTGAATCAAGACAAAAGTAAGTGCCGAGCTCTGGGACCTATGTATGGTGAAATTAGACATAAAACCATGATGATTCCAGGTAAAACCAAAATATTTCAGCGGGATCTTTTTGAAAATTTCAGGTTCAATTTTCACCCACTAGGAGTTGCCGTATAATCATGACAAGAACAGCAAAGATTATTTATTTACAATTTTGAACATCTTTGCTTTTATGAAGTCTTTCATAAAACCTCTCTATATATGATTTATTTAAGGCTAAATTTCCGTGACCTTAGCAAAGCAACTGATAAAAATAGCCATTAATTAACTCCCTTCAGAAGTGGTTTTATGAAAAACTTTATAAAAGCAAAGTTGTTCAAAATTTTAAATAAATAATCTTTGCTTTTCATGTCATGATTATGCGGCAACTCCTAGTGGGTGAAAATTGAACTTGAAATTTTCAAATCTAATTTTCTCAAAAAGATGTCGCTGAAATATTTTGGTTTTACCTGGAATCATTATGGTTTTATGTCTAATTTCACCATACATAGGTCCCAGAGCTCGGCACTTACTTTTGTCTTGATACAATTGTAGCCTGGCGTGGCTTATATCTATAATAGAATGACTTCCAGTATTTATGCTATGAATTCTAAAAGAGTTGAATTATCCACATTCACATCATTTTAATCTTCTCCCCAATTTTTTAGGTTTGGAATCCTGAGAGAGAGGAGTGTATACATACTTTAAATATTTTAAGTTTGGAATCCTGAGAGAGAAGAGTGTATACATACTTTAAATATTTTAGGTTTGGAATCCTGAGAGATAAGAGTGTATACATACTTTAAATATTTTAGGTTTGGAATCCTGAGAGAGAAGAGTGTATACATACTTTAAATATTTTAGGTTTGGAATCCTGAGAGAGAAGAGTGTATACATACTTTAAATATTTTAGGTTTGGAATCCTGAGAGAGAGGAGTGTATACATACTTTAAATGGGCATACCAACAGAGTCTACTCTTTACAGGTAAGATTTTAGTAGCGCAGCTACTATTTAACAGGGCATGTCCCGTCCGTCAGTCAAGTCACCTAAAGCTCGTTCAAGATTAAGTGAAGAAAGGTTAGGGGTCACCTTTTAGAATAGTCTGAAACCTACTTTTAATATTCCGTACAAACAACTATTTTTGTATAGATAATAGATATCCAGGGAGGGAGGGTGCATTGGGCTATTTATTACACTAGTCTTTAAAGCATTCTAATAACGTTTCCATATTCGTTTGCTTAAAAACATTGGAATTTTTATTTTATTTTGATTGGTTAATATAGTTGAGTGTCGAAACGTTTTAACCAATAGTTGTAATGTACAGAAGGGCTTATTTTATGTATCATGATTGGGAATGTACATCAATTTATCGGCCACTGTCTTATCCCTTTATATCCCTAATAGATATGAATGTGAAAACTCCTTATCAAACAAAGTTATATATTTGTCAACTGTCCGTAGTAATTCTAATTTATATTTATTCTGATGACTCAGTTTTTTTTTTATCAAAGTTATAAAATTTTGCTTTATTTTATAAGTGATTAGTTTTTGCAAAAAAGTGACAAAAGATTTTTTGTCGTTGACCTTCGTATTTGTTTTTTGAAGTGAGCTTAAGATCCTTTTATGTTTAAGTTAAATTGAAAATTTTAGTTGGCTTGGCGTTTAGTAAAATGTATGTTGTATTGATTGCCAAGTGGACCACTTTTCTGACTGACTACCGCTCAAATTTTTGTTTCTTCAGGACTTTTTTTTCTGTAAGAACCACCCAACATACCAAAATATAAAGTATTACAAAATCGGAGTGGTAGAAAAGTGGTCCACTTGGCAAATAATACACCGTATATAAGTTCCCTTTGATGTCAGTTAATTATTATTTTCACCAATTAGTTTGACGGAGTGCACGTAGTTTCTGGTAGTTTGGACACCTCCATACGTGTGTGGGATGTGGAGACAGGGTCCTGCAAACACGCCCTCATGGGACACCAATCATTGACCTCAGGTGAAAGTTTTGTTTATTACAAAGGCAGCTAAAAAAAGTAAGTAAACGTAAAGTAAAATATTCCTTGTAACGTTTGTTTTGAAAACTATAAACTGCAATAAATCTATATAAGGCTGCTAGCTCCCAAACGGCTGAACATATATGTCATGCCCGCACACCGAATTAAGTGGCAATAGAAGGCCTATTAATAATCTGGAAGATTCAATGATGCACAGGGAAAGCTTCACTGAAGAAAAATTGTTAAAATAAATCTTTTTCTTGCATTCATGGGACTGTGATAACTCTGCTTTATTGAGTAATAACTATTCCAGAATCTTAAAACTACTTCTAATATGTCTTTGAAACCTTATTAATATCTGCTGGATTAGAACCGGTTCTTAGCCATACTGAAAAATCATGTATAACATCGTATTACAGACAATTTTCTGGAATATTATATCAAAAATTATTAAATTAATACTTATTTTTTTTATTTTAACATCCGCGGAAAGCTATATATAATACCATGCGATAAATAACTAATACGAATTTTGATTTTCAGGGATGGAATTGAAAGATAACATTCTTGTATCTGGGAACGCAGACTCAACAGTAAAGATCTGGGATATCTTGACGGGACAGTGCCTACAAACTTTATCAGGTTGGTCCACAAATACAGTGATAGCACATTGGCAGATAAATTAATGTACATCGCAATGATGATGGACAAAATTACTACTTAAGTAGTGGTTGAAATGTTTGAAACTCAACTTAGTGTACCTAAGTTTCTAGATGTTAAAGGTTTTTACTTATTTTTTTTTAAAAAGGCATATAGTTTTCATTTCTTCCACCAATTTAAAAGTTTCTTCATTTATTCTTAGAAGGCATTAGTTCTCATGAAAGCTATTTTTATGATTCGCCTCATTTGTATTGTTCCTTAGGACCGAACAAGCACCAGAGCGCAGTGACGTGCCTGCACTTCAACAAGAAGTTTGTCATCACCTCCTCCGACGACGGGACAGTGAAGCTCTGGGACGTCAAGAGTGGAGAATATATCAGGGATGAAGGATTATACAAAGTTGTCAATTTTGCAGGGATGTAAAGGGATAAGACAATGGAGGGTAAATTGATGTACATCCCCAATGATGAATATGATCACAAAATTACTCCGTAATTATGTTAAAATTATTGGTTGAAAAATGTTGACACCAATCAGTTTGAAACCAACCAATCACAAGTTATTAAAAGTACCTATAGTTATTGAGTCAACGAATAAGATAAAACGGTTAATTTGATTTATGCCTCTTCACTTTTTTAATGCTATGTAAACTCTCGTTGTCCGTTTTTCCTTTCCATTTTTTCCTTCGCTACTTATGAATGTTGGCTTTCTTGTTATCATAAACAATCTTTTTTGATCAAATATTGTATAATCAAAACTCTGTAACAGAGACCTTGTTGCGCTTGAGAGTGGGGGTAGCGGAGGTGTTGTGTGGAGAATTAGATCATCCCCAACTAAATTGGTAAGTCAATTCGAAAATAATCAGGGAACTTCAGGGATAAGATAATGAACTTTTCTCGTCTTCATTCGAATCCGGTGGATAGGAACCGGTTCTCATCCATACGTAAAAACTATGTCTAGCATCGTATTATATCCAGCTTTCTACGTATATAAAAATGTACAATCATAAAATTAAAACTAGTATATAATACGATGCGAGAAATAACTATTAAATTTACCCCAACTTTGGATTTTAAGTTTTTGGTTTAAAAGTTTTGTAGAACTGTAAAATTAAGTTTTAATCAGAGGATACAAAGTTTTTGACCTCACGAATTAAAAAAACGTGGTCATAAAACTTCCTCCCTAAAAGTACACTACCATAATTTTTTGAAATCCTGTTTATTTTTATTTTAGCCTCGCTTTTAACATTAAAAAAAAACTGAGTGTAATAGGAAAATCAAAAAAAAATGGAGCTAAATTGGGATTATCCTTGATAGTTAGAGGAATCACCTGCAAGGTTTTAAAGCGATAGGATGATGCTATCTTTCCTTTATAAAACAATGGGAAATTCATGTTACAAACCTATCGTAAATATAGAAAATCTTTTCGTATACATTAAATTATTAATAAAAATCTTCTTACACTTTGAGTTTATACTTTTTCAAACTTTTTTTTTGTTCGTTGGGAATTTGACCAGTATTCTGAAAATGATTGAGTAATGAGGATAAAATAAAGTAAGGAAATATATAAGAAGTTTGGTATGTGATTGATAATTATTAGAGCGTGATTTTTAGTATCTAATGTTGTACATGTACAAGTAAAATCTCATCATCAAAAATCACATCGTATATTCCAGTATGACCTTAAAACCTGTTAATATTCGCTGGATTTGAACCGGTTCTCAGCCATACTGAAAAATCATGTATAGCTACATATTACAGACAATTTTCCACGAATATCGAAATGAAAATCCTAAAATTTATAACAGTTTCGATAGCCCGGGTCTTCGGCCCCTCGGGGATAACAATACTGGTTTTAAACTTGAAATTTTTTATTTCAATATCCGTGGAAATTGTATTCTGAAAAAACTTTAATGATTAGAAGGATAAAAAAAAGTAAGGAAATGTGAAATATTAGAACATAAGGGAGGGGGGCGTAATGACAAATAAACTTGTGTACCAAGTTACAGGAATCTAACTCAATATTTAGACCATTTTGCTCACCCTTAAAGTTCAGATGCCATTACCCCCTCTTATTTATATATAATCTAGTATTTCTATTCCTAAGATTGAAATGACTCTTCTTTTTATCTTTAAGAATACTATCCCTAACCCTGTTTTTCTTTCCAAGAAGTGGATAAATAATTCAGTTTTCTTGGTTTTAACATGTCAATTTCTAAGTAGGGTAATGTTATATAATACTACTAGCGGCTTCGCCCCTAGCCTCTAGGGGCTTTGCCCCAAGAGGTGATAAAAAAAATTAATATTTATTGTTTTTAGTGTGAGAATGTTGCTATTCTTTCATTCAAAATAAATGCTGGAATAAAAATAAAAAGGGCAGCCTGCAGCAGCCTGTATCAGAGCAAAATAAAAAATAAGGGGTTTTTTTTTTTGTTTTTTGGGGGGTTGGGGGTGTCCCACCCCCCAAGAAAATAGCTTAAAACCACCACAGGACCAATAGGTATATACCCTGAAGAGTAGAATCCAATCGGTTCAGTGTTTACAGAGATCTTAAGGGACAGACAGACGGACAGACATCAAGCTACTTTGTATTTACTATATAAATTCAATTTAAATAAATATTTTTTTCTTTAAAAAAAAATATTTTTGGCTAGCCGCCAGCCACTGTCGCCAAAAACTCAGTTTTTTTTAAAAACCGGCTATTCTCGCCAAATTGGTGGTCATTGCTGTAAAAACTGGCGAGGATAATTAATCCTCGCGGCGATGGTAGCACTGGATGCTTTATTTAAACCTATTTATTATTAAGGTGTGTGCTGTTGGATCTAGAAATGGAACAGAGGAAACAAAACTTCTTGTTCTGGATTTCGAAGCTGAATTGAAGTAGAACTTTTGGAACTGATAGATGATACACAATATAAATCCTCCATAGTAATAAATAGAGAATGATATTACCTTAATCCCTTTGTAGCTAACATATAATTTATTTTATCCCATTTAGAATTTATTTCAGAAAATTGGGAGGGGGGGATTTATATTGTCTTAGCGCAATTAGATATAAATACTGGGATAATTTGAGTTTAAGAAATGTCTCCAGCCCTTATTTAGTGTACTATTTTCCCAGATTTTTTGTTTGTGTACTTTTAATTAAAATTAAAATTAGCATTCTTTAAAACAGGTTTATAGATATTAAGAAAAACTATTAATTCCTAAAACTTAATTTTTTTACGAGTAGCTTAAAATGTTTTACATAGATATTCCCTACCTCACCCCCTGTATGTTTTTGTACTATAACAATCCTATGATATTATTTTTTATTTTAGTTCATTTTTACAGTAGATAATAACCAATCCCTAGCAGTAATATTAGTAGTATATTTTTACATAAAAAAAATAACATAAAACCGACAAAAATACATGTGCTATTCTTTCAGTTAAAAAAAAAAACATTTTTGTATCATTTTTTATACCTCAGAAAAATGATAACTTTTTAGACACTCTTTCTACTCATTTTTTGCTAAATTATGACTTTTGTTATTTTATTAACAGTTTTTTTTATGCATTAAAAGTGTCTAAATGCTTTCATATGATGAGATAAAGTTACCTACAGAAATTTGAAGAAGTCCCACTTATAGACGTTGTCTGTTCATTCTCTAGATAAATTTGTTGTAATTAATTTAATATTTGTCATTTATAATAATTATCAATTTAGATTTGTAAATAATATGCTAATTAATTATCATATAATTTAATTATTTTTTTTCTGAAATTGTATTTGTAAACCAAACGTTTTTTTTAGTTATTTCAAAATCAAACTAATCTACCTAAAATCTTTTTAGTTTGCAAAACAATAGAATTTTCAGATGAAGTCAGATTTACCTATTGATGGTAATTTGTTCTACTAAACTTATAGCTGCCAAATAGGTTGTTAAACAATATACGTTCGCACATAACTGGCAAAATAAAGCACTCGTATTATCTGAAACTAGTTTTATTGCCCCAACCCTTCAGGGGATGGTGGGGGATATCAGGGAAATAGCCTAAAACCATTCCAAAACATTGATAAAGCTTCCCTGAAAAGTACAGCCCATTTTAATAAGCAATTTTAGAGATATTTAACTTAGGACAGAAAAACTTTCTCCATACTATTTTCAGGTCTTTGTCAGTCCTGGTTATACGTAGGCTATTTTAACGTTGTGCGAATGTTGTCTTTATGGTAGTTTTTTGGCCGCTAACGTTTTTCTGACTTAACCTGAAAAAAAAATGTTAATTTTTAAGTAAAAATACTTCTTGTGGTCTTGTGAAATATGAAACAAATTTTAGATGTTTTAAAACATATAGGTTAGAAAGTAATTCAGTTATTTAGCCATAATTGTTGTCAGATATTAATTCTTTCTTAAGATATTTCATTTATCTGTTTTTAGAATATTTACCCATAGGATACCACCCCATTAGTTCATTTTTGATGAGTCATCGCTTTCGGGTGGGTTTATAGACAGCTTTATGTGGATATTAAAATTAAAAATCAAAAGATTAGTTTATGCCGAAGGCCTGGGCTAACAAAACCGGTTTTAATATTAAATATTATGATATGATTTTGTCTTTCGTCGAAAATTGTCTGTAATACGATATGATGTATAATAGTTCAATTTGGCTAAGAAATGGTTCTAATCCAGCGGATATTTATCGGTTTCAAAGCCAAATGAATAATATTTTCCCTGGAACGATGACACGCCTTCACTTTTTTTTATTGTTTTACAATACAGTTTATTAAAATTGGACGATTTTTAGGGTGTTGAAGTTAGTTATTTTACAAAAATAAAACTAATTAAAAATGCGGTTAATTTCTAGATACTTACATACACATAACAAAAGATAAGAATATTTTTTTTTCCGCTTCATTTTGTAAATTTAAATAGTTATTAATTTTTTTATTTATGTGATTTAAAGTTTATTAAATATTTTTGTTTCAATGTAATATAAATATTTTCAGTTTAATCTGAAAGCTATTAGGAACTAAATATTAATTATCAACAGCTATTTTTTTTTCATTATTTATCATCAATTCATTTTATAATCAGGAATAAGAAAGGGAATTCTGAAGAAATTTAGTTTTTATTCCAACAAGGTCGGGATTGTTATCTCAAAATTATCTGATAAAAAGCTTTCCGCGGAAGGTAAAATTGAAAATTATAAGAATAAAACCGAAGGCCTTGGCTTACAAAACTGGTATTAATGTTATGAATTTTAATTTAGTATTCGTGGAAAATTGTCTGAATTAAGATAATATTTCAAAATAGCTGAGAACCGGTTCTATTCCATTGGACATTAATCTGTCTAAAAAAAAACTAATTTAAGTCAGAATTCTATTCCAAAATCTTGTTTATAAAATATAAATAGATTAAATTCTTATTATGCTACCTACTGACTGAACTCGCTACAGAGATAATGTTAAAATTGTAATATTAAAACTGATTATCCTTTTCAGACGTTTTCCATATTAGTCACAAAATGATTCTTTTAGAGGCGAATAATCGAATTATAGAGGTAAGTTTCTTAATACTTAAAATATCAGAAATTGGTGCTTTAAAAGAAAATACCCTCTAAAGCACTATTTCCAAAATACTGGCAGGTGTTATGTTATCAGTTCTTAAGCGAATCTACAACTTTGGAGGAAAGCACCCACTATTTAGGTACAAAAAAGGATTTACTAATTCCAGAACGAGTGTTTGAGTGTGTGTATGTGTATGTATGTACTATAGGATATTATGACAGGGTAAAATTGTCGTCAATGTTGGTTGCTATATCTCCCGTCAATCATTATTAAATTGGTTAATCCAGTAGAATGGGACGGGATGGGGGAGACCGTTAGTTTAGCACGCTACAAAGTTCACTTAATAAAAAATATGATAATTTGGTGCAAGATTCAAGTAATAATGAATTCATTTATGTATCATCAAATTAAGGTTTAAAAGACAAAAGAAATGGAAACTTTTCTCGTATTCATTCGAAACCGATTATCATCCGATGGATTACAACCGGTTCTAATCCATACTAAAAATTATGTCTAGTAGCATCGTATAATATCCAGTTTTCTACTAATATAAAAAAGTAAGATCATTAGGTTAAAACCAGTTTTTTTAGCCCTTGCCTTCGGCATCTTGGGGCTAAAAAACTGGTTTTAATATTATGATTGTACATTTCATATGTGCGGAAAGCTGTTTATAATAAAAACTTTAATCAGGTGTAACCGTTCCTTTAATGAAGTTAATGACAATATTTCAGGACACGTTAACAGTGAAGATAAAAGCAGCTTTGTCAAATCAACAGAAATCTGACCAATCTTCAGAAGATACAAGGAGCTTACAATATATTTTAACTAGCGGCTTCACCCCTAGCCTCTAGGGGCTTTGCCCCAATAGATGATAAAAAAAGTTAAGGTGAAATTTGTATAAAAAAAATAAGAATATCTAAAATAAGGATATCTCCTACAACAACAAAAAATATGGGGGGGGGATTTTTGTTTTTGGGGGGGTTGGGGGTGTCCCACCCCCCAAGAAAATAGCCTAAAACCACCACAGGACCAGTAGGTATATTCCCTGAAGAGTAGAATCCGATCGATTCAGTGGTTACCGAGATCTTAATCTTCAGACGGACGGACGGACAGACATCAAGCTACTTTGTATTATAGATATCTTAGTAGAATACCAAAAAGTCTGATTTTAATTTAAAAAAAAGCTATTTTGTTAAAAGTTATTTACTCCATCGTATTATAGACAGCTTTCCGCGGATATTAAAATGAAACCAGTTTTTTTTTAAAACCTTTTTCGGTGAACATAGCACCATCATCAGTTTAGCTAGAAGATTGATGGAAACTTAAATGTATAAGTATAGATGTATATTATAATCCAGATAACTACCTGCCCCAAGTGAGGGAGACTCTTTTCATCTGCTAGCAAATTGCTTTCTGTTCTTTTAAAGCCACTCGGCTGTGTTTATTTTTCCAACGCTATTAGCTGATTTCAAAGACCAAACTAAATCAGAATCAGAATATAGCAGGCCTCATTAACTTGGGCGGCTTTACCATCTCGTCCAAGGCAGGGACCATACTCGTGTTTAGCACTTGTCCACAGACCCTTCAAAGACCAAATTGAAAGTCTGCACAGGGTCCCCACCTGGTGGGTAGAGGTACATTTAGCTCGTGTCCCCTCTATCATTATACTTTAATATTGATATATTGTTTGCTATAGAACAAGAAGTATTACTGTTGCCGACTTCGATGGTGTCATTTACAGGTATATCATGATATTTTATTATTAAAATGGATATAGAATACGTGTGTTGGTCCTAAGTAGTCATGGAGATTGATGAGACACAAGGGCTATCCAAAGAATATAGAATACGTGGTTAATGATATATTGACAGGAGAAAATTTGTCTTCAATTCAGGTTGCTAATATGTACCAACCTCATTTATTGGTCAATTCGTTCTTCCCTTCTATAAGTGGGGAAGGCCGATTGGCTGGGGTAAAGGGGGCTGGATAGGGGTATCGTTACTTTATTCGTTACTCGAAAAAGAAATTTTTTTCTCGTATTCATTCGAATCCGGTGGATAGGAACCGGTTCTCATTAATACGAAAAAAACTATGTCTAGCATCGTATTATATCCGGCTTTCTACGAATATAAAAATGTGCAATCATAAGATTAAAACCATTTTTTTAGCCCCGAGGTGCCGAAGAAATAACTACCTATTATGTACTAGCACAAACAGACGGAGATACATTAATTAGAGTAGCTACGCCAAAAAAGGAAAAATATATTAATAGAAAATTGTAATTGGCAAGGTATCAATCTGTCTTATCAAATTAACTTTAATTAATTTCTGTCACTTTTGATAACTATCTTTTCTAATCACGGATCTAAAGGGATAGGGATAAGACAATGGCCGATAAATTGATTTAAATCCCCAAAGAAGATGTAATCATGTTACAAAATAGTGGTTGAAACATTTGGACACTCAACCTAATAAACCAACATATCAAAATTCAATAAAAGCCCCCAAAGTTGTTAGCCAACGAATAAGAAAATTTTATTTTGAAACTTTGGGGACTAGTGTAATAAACATGGCCCAATATCCCCTCCCTCCCTGTTTTCTAATGCTAAGTAATTTATAATTTACAAGTTGAAAGACGTTTTGGTTGCAAAATATTTCCAAACTTTTTTTGTACAATACGATTCAGAAAATCAATTTTGAATGGCAAAGTAAATAAATTACTTTATGGCTTTAAAACTGATTAATATCCGCAGGATTAGAACCTGTTCTCAGCCTTACTGAAAAATCATGTCATCGTTCTACAGACAATTTCCCACAAATATTAAAATGAAAAGTCATTAAATTAACACCAGTTTTGTTAACCTGGGCCTACGGATTCTCGGGGTTTACAAAACTAGCATTAATATTATAATCTCTTTATAAAATTAATCGCAGAAAGCTGTCCATAATACGATGCGATAAAAAACTTCTATTACATGGGATTAATAATGTATGGTAAAAGTGCCACTCAAAGACGAATCCGAAAATGTTGCCTCGGATTGTAACAAATCTATGATTTGTTTTATGTTGATAATAACCTACCCTAACGTCAAATAACCTTAATCCTTATTTAAAAGTAACAGGGTCTCTGTGTGTGTTTGCCTGTCTGTACCAAAGGATCCCGATAACTGCTCCCCCTTTACAGTGTTGCTTCTCAAAGGTCCTGGAATGGTTGTTTTGAGGAAGGGTTACGCCACACAAATTTAAAAAAAAAGTGCTCTTCACTGCCCACCCCCTTAAGTGCCTCTAGGGGGGGGGGGGAGGGGTGTAGCGGCTATTTATTATATATTTTTGTAAAAGCACTGTGCAATTAATGCAATTATTCTTGTTTTTTTTAGGGTTAGCAATCCAGATAATGATAAATCCAAGATTAATGTTTCCATCTCTTTAAAGTTTTACAAGGTAAGTCCACGGACAAAGGGCAGGAAATGATTCTTCCCCTAAATTCCAAAGCTCATGGTTTGTTTAGCTTATAAGTATAACCTTAACCAAATATTTAGTTGCACCTCTTATTCTAAAGGTCCTACCTGTGCTTATTATTATAATGCGTTTGACACTGTATCTCTTTAAAATACAAGGAAAGGGACAAAATATCTGGAAAAGGGAAATGTACACTTAAGCAGACAGTTTTGGCATTGTAAAATATTTTATATCTTTCATAGAAAAAATCGTCGTCAATTTAGGTTGCTAAGATGGACATCATTTATTGGTCAATTCGTTCATCCAGTGAACATGAACATAAAAATCTGCTGTAACATCCAAGTGATAATATATCCATCATTATTTAGGAATTGGCAGAGCATGGTAGTGATAAAGTATTGAAAAGAGAATATGGAAACTATCTTGTGGATCCAGATGAAGGTAGGCATTGATCTAAAGGGATAAGACAATGGCCCATAAAAAAACGATATACAGCCCCAAGGATGAAACATAAAATTTTCCCTTATGTAGATTACAGTTAGTACTTAAAATTTATGCACCAACTAATCAAAATTCAATAAAAGTACCCAAATTTGTTAATCCAACGAATAAGAAAACGCTGTTATAAAAGCCCAATGTCCCCTCCCTCCCTGCACCCCGCCTTCCCCACTTATTTTAAAATAAGTTAAAAATAATGGAGGACGAGTTTGTTTCTATGCCTAACATCTGTGGGACTTACCTCTACCCATTATCCCTTTACCAAATGTAAATCTATGATCTGTTATTTCTAATCAACTACTTCTACTTTTAACCAGCAGAAATGTTGAAGGAAAGATTTTTTTTCAGGATTTGATGTTACAGTGCAGATTGACCTGGCAAATATTCCAGATGATTGGGAACTTCTGGTTAAAAAGATTGGTCTTCTAAAGAGAAATTGCTTTGCTGCCGTTTTTGAAAAGTATTTTGATTTCCAGGTATTATAGAATTACTTTTTTATCTTATTGGTAGCAATTTCAAATCAATATTACTTAAGAAATTTTTCTTAATAACTTAAATAGATTTAATATAGACAAAGCAAAAAAAAGAAAGTAAATTTGGAAATGCAATAGATTTTTATTTTAATCTGTTCTTTGTGCTTAAAATTGAAATATATAACCGCCTACGTGCAGCGTTGCGGAGCCGGAGGCGGGAGCCGTAGAGCCGCTATATTTTGCTGGAGCCGGAGCCGCACCAAAATCAAACGGCTCCGCCACGCTGCCTACGTGTTATCTCTTGTTACAATTATTTTAGGAGACTTAAAAGTAAACATTTCAGAGATTATTTTAATAAATTCTGATATTGCCTGCCCTAGTAAAATCACGGAACCGAGTTCAAATATACATTATTTTTACTAGCGACTACCCCACCCCCTCCTCTTTCACTTTCAAATGTATTTTTAATTTTGATGGGTAAATTTTTATTTATCTTGGGAGGGTTGTGGTACCCTCCCCCAAAATAGTTATAAACCTTCCAAGGACCTATCATGAGAAGCTACATTGTAAAGGAGAACCATATTGGTTCAGTGGTTACAGAGATCCTTCGGCACAAACAGACACAGATCCTGTTACTTTTATATTAGTATTAAATAAATACAAACTAAGCATTAATTTTAAAGATTCCTTGTTTGTAATGTCTTTATGGTCCATAGAATAATCAACGTATTTCTTGTAACAGATTATTTGTTCAGGGAGTAAGGAAGGGGACAATGGATCGAATATTCAATTTTTAAGAGTCTTAGACTTTGGGTACTGGCTTAAAGGGAATGTGCACGAATACAGTAGGTTCTGACTGACTTTGGGTACTAGCTCATCAATACCCCGCTAACTATCTGAGTTAGTTTTCAAAATAGCAGACAGAAATTTGTTATAAAATAGCTGGTTTTAACAAATTATTTTTTTTCTAAGAAAATGTCATTTCATGGATAGAAACTCTACTGTGATATTTATGTAATACACAATCTAAGAACCCCTTGAATTTATATGGCAGTTAAAAATATATGAGAAGGTTTGACGAAGTTCTAAACACGATTTTTCTAGTGATTAATTACAGAATGTTTACTACATTGTGATGTATTGGTAATCTAATTTTCAACTAAATTATTTTTTTCTTAGATATAATTTTGTTCTAAATTATATTACCATGATCCCTTTACAATTTTTGTCAAATTTTTTGGATAAATCTGGTTTTTATTGCTTTTCAGCTAAAACTCTTTAATTGAATTTATTGCCCATTGTCCCCTCCCTTACTCCCTGTTAGTTGTTACTGATGTAATTAGTGATGGGAATCCGGATCCGGAATCCGAATCCGGAATCCGCCCAATTTTCGGCCAATTTTGGAATCCGAATCCGGATCCGGAATCCGTTTTTTATAGCGGATTCCGGATTCTAAATTGGTAGGCTAAAATTACCGTCTTTTTTCTTACAACTCCCTCTGTTTGAAGGCAAAGATCAAAAAAAAATTTCTACATAACAAAGGGGGGAGGCGAAAGTGACACTTTTTGAAACCAAAACTAAAAGTAAACAAAGGAACTCAACTAAAAAAAGAGTTACAGGTCTGAGGTTTTGCATGGCAGTTGCTTTATAGGGGTAAAATATGGAACTGCGAAGAAACGGCGGCGCAACCGCCAAAAACCGCCGTTTCCCGCCGAATTTTTTTTTGCCTTTTCTCGGCGGTTTTCGGCGGTTGCGACGCCGTTTCTTTACAGTTCCATATTGTACCCCTAAAAAGCAACTGCCATGCAAAATGTCAGACCTGTAACTCTTTTTTTAGTTGAGTTCCTTTAACTTTTAGTTTTGGTTTCAAAAAGTGTCACTTTCGCCCCCTCCCTTTTAATAAGGGGGGGGGAAGTTTTGACACTTTCGCTTACTCTGTGATTATTGGGCTAGGTATTAAAGTTAGACTATAGGTTATTTGGGATAAAAGTTTACTTTTGGTTAGTACTTCACGGATTTTTAATCATTTTTTGGATAACCCCACTTCCTAGCCCCCCGGGGCTCAAAATCCCCCTAAAAACGAACCTAACCTTAATTTTCTCAGGAACCATTTGACCAACAGAGATGATTTCTTAAACTTAAGCTTTTATGCTTATAAACTAACTTCTGATTTAGAAGTCACCCCCCTGCCACCAACCCCTAGCCCTCCGGGGCTCAAAAAACCCTAAAAATGAACCTAACCTTAATTTTCTCAGGAACCATTTGACCAACAGAGATGATTTCTTAAACTTATGCTTTTATGCTTATAAACTAACTTCTAGTTTAGAAGTCATCCCCCTGCCGCCAACCCCTAGCCCCCCGGGGCTCAAAAAAAACCCTAAAAATGAACCTAACCTTAATTTTCTCAGGAACCATTTGACCAACAGAGATGATTTCTTAAACTTAAGCTTTTATGCTTATAAACTAACTTCTTATTTAGAAGTCACCCCCCTGCCACCAACCCCTAGCCCTCCGGGGCTCAAAAAAACCCCTAAAAATGAACCTAACCTTAATTTTCTCAGGAACCATTTGACCAACAGAGATGATTTCTTAAACTTAAGCTTTTATGCTTATAAACTAACTTCTGATTTAGAAGTCACCCCCCTGCCACCAACCCCTAGCCCTCCGGGGCTCAAAAAACCTTAAAAATGAACCTAACCTTAATTTTCTCAGGAACCATTTGACCAACAGAGATAATTTCTTAAACTTAAGCTTTTATGCTTATAAACTAACTTCTAGTTTAGAAGTCACCCCCCTGCCGCCAACCCCTAGCCCTCCGGGGTTTTAAAAAACCCTAAAAATGAACCTAACCTTAATTTTCTCAGGAACCATTTGACCAACAGAGATGATTTCTTAAACTTAAGCTTTTATGCTTATAAACTAGCTTCTGATTTAGAAGTCACCCCCTGCCACCAACCCCTAGCCCTCCGGGGCTCAAAAAAACTCTAAAAATGAACCTAACCTTAATTTTCTCAGGAACCATTTGACCAACCGAGATGATTTCTTAAACTTAAGCTTTTATGCTTATAAACTAACTTCTAGTTTACAAGTCAGCCCCCTGCCACCAACCCATGGCCCTCCGGGGCTCAAAAAAACTCTAAAAGTGAACCTAACCTTAATTTTCTCAGGAACCATTTTACCAATAGAGATGATTTCTTAAACTTAAGCTTTTATGCTTATAAACTAAGTTTAAGTTTAGAAGTTGCCCCCCTGCCGCCAACCCCTAGTCCTCCGGGGCTCAAAAAAACCCTAAAAATGAACCTAACCTTAATTTTCTCAGGAACCATTTGACCAACAGAGATGATTTCTTAAACTTAAGCTTTTATGCTTATAAACAAACTTCTTGTTTATAAGTCAGCCCCCAGCCACCAACCCCTGTCCCTCCGGGGCTCAAAAAAACTCTAAAAATGAACCTAACCTTAATTTTCTCAGGAACCATTTGACCAACAGAGATGATTTCTTAAACTTAAGCTTTTATGCTTATAAACTAAGTTTAAGTTTAGAAGTCGCCCCCCTGCCGCCAACCCCTAGCCCTCCGGGGCTCAAAAAAACCCTTAATGAACCTAACCTTAATTTTCTCAGGAACCATTTTACCAATAGAGATGATTTCTTAAACTTAAGCTTTTATGCTTATAAACTAACTTCTTGTTTATAAGTCAGCCCCCAGCCACCAACCCCTGTCCCTCCGGGGCTCAAAAAAACCCTTAATGAACCTAACCTTAATTTTCTCAGGAACCATTTGACCAACAGAGATGATTTCTTAAACTTATGCTTTTATGCTTATAAATTGAGTTTAAGTAAAGAGGTCACCCCCTCGCCGCCAACCCCTAGCCCCCCGGGGCTCAAAAAACCCTAAAAATGAACCTAACCTTAATTTTCTCAGGAACTATTTGTCCAATAGAGATGATTTCTTAAACTTAAGCTTTTATGCTTAAGAACTAAGTTTAAGTTTACAAATAGCCCCCCTGCCGCCAACCCCTTGCCCCCCGGGGCTCAAAAAAAACAAAAATGAACCTAACTTTAATTAAAATTCCTTATTTGAAGAGTTAGAGGTACACTTATTAAACCAAATATGCTTCTTTTTGGATGTTATTGACTTATCTGCTGAACAAAAATGTAATCGGCCTCCAGGTGCAGGTGCTGCAGGCCTCCAGGTCCACTCAGGAGACAGGTAAAAATTTAAATTTCTTAATTGAAGGTTTAGAGGTACACTTATTAAACCAAATATGCATCTTTTTGGATGTTATTGACATATCTCCTGAAAAAATTAGAATCAGCCTCCAGGTTCAGGTGCTGCAGGCCTCCAGGTCCACTCTCGACAGGTGAAAATTAAAATTTCTTATTTAAAGAGTTAGAGGTACACTTATTTAACCAAATATGCTACTTTTTGGATGTTATTGACATATCTGCTGAAAAAATTAGAATCGGCCTCCAGGTTCAGGTGAATATCTAAAATGGTTAGTTTGGAATTTAGAGGAAAGGTATTTAAATATTTAAATAGAATAAGGTTAAAGTAAATAATATAGTCAAATTTATTGTTTACGGCTTCAATATGTGTTCCCGACAGGCTCCAGGAGCCTGCTCAACAGGTAAAAATCCTTATGTGTAATGTTTGAATTAAGATGAAAGGTTACTAAATAGAAATAAAAAATATGTACAACAATAAACTTAATCAAGGTATAAAAATCTGGATAAGATCAACCCCTCTGAATTAAATTCTTAAAATGACTCCACTTTCATCTAGACTTTATAATCTGAATCATATCAAAAACGCTTGCCCCATTTTGAGTATCTGTTATATTCAGGGCGACCACTGCATACTATATATACTATTTATACTATATAGGATGAATTTCGATACTATATCATACTATATGACAAAAAATTACTATATATACTATATATTATTACCTTTTTTTGAACAAAATTTACTATATATACTATATAATATTACATTTATATAACAAAAAACGAATATTGTCAGTTTTTCGACAACGCCTCTCAAGGAGCGTTTTGTCTAATTTTCACAGTAGGTTTTCTCCTATTTCTAGCCCCTGCGGGGGGCTTATTATATACTGTGATACGACAAAAATGCATAAAGCTCTACAGTAAGAAAGAGATGAAGAAAATCCTTTAAAATATATTTTTGTTTGTGATTATGATATAAATATCAGTTATTTTCATAGAATTAAATTAAGGGTGAGGGGGGAGTTATGCCACTTTCGCTTACTCTGTGATTATTAGGCTAGGTATTAATGTGAGACTATAGGTTATTTGGGATAATAGTTTACTTTTTGGTAGTAGTTCTCTTATATTTAATAATTTTTTTGATAAGTCTCCAGGTTCAGGTGCTGCAGGCTAAAAGGTGGTTTCTGGACAGGTAGAAAAATTGTTTAAGTTAGAGAATAACTTATTAAACAGAATATGCATCTTTTATGATGTTATTAACTTATCTGAAGAAAAAATTAAAATTGGCCTCCAATTCTTGGTCTTACAGGCCACCAGGTCCACTTTGGACAGGTAAAAATTCAATTTTTTTGTTTGAAGAGTTAGAGGTCAACCTATAAAACAGAATATGCATCTTTTTGGATTTTATTAACATATCTGAAAAAAATTGAAAATTAGCAACGAGGGTCAAGCCCTGCAGGCCTCCAGGTCCCCTCTGGACAGGTAAAAAATCAAATTTCTTATTTTTTGAGGTCAACTTATGAAACAGAATATGTATTTTTTTGGATTATTAACATATCTGAAGAAAATACAATATGAATAGGCCTCCAAGTTCAGGTCCTGCAGGCCTTTAGGTCCACTCTGAACAGGACCAGCAGGTAAACAATAAAATTTCTTAGATGAAGAGTTAGAGGTCTATTTATATAAAAGAATATGCATTTATTTGGATAATATTTAATTAACTTATCGGGATCCAAGATCAGGTTCATTCAGGACAGGTAAAACATTCAAATTTATAATTTGAAAAGTTAGAGGTCAACTTAAAAACAGAATATGCATCTATTTGGATGTTATTAACATATCTGAAGAAAAAATTAAAATCCGCCATCAATTTCAGGTCTTCCCTGGACAGAGTCTACATGGAGGCCTGCAGCACCTGGACCTGGAGGTCAATTGTATTTTTTCTCCAGATATGTAAATAACATCTAAAAAGATGCTTATGGTGTTTTATAAACTTACCTCTAACTCTATAAATAAGAAATTTAAATTTTTACCTGTCCAGAGTCCACCTGGAGGCCTGCAGCATCAAAACCTGGAGGTCGATTGTCATTTTTTCTTTAAACATATAAATAGCATCTATAAAGATGCTTATGTTGTTTAATGAATTAACCTCTAACTCCTTAAATTTAAAATTTTTATTTTATTCGTGTCCAGAGTCCACCTGGAGGCCAAATATATAAATAACATCCAAATATAAGCTCATTTCGTTTACAAATATATACCATTAACTGTTCAATTAAGGGAAGTTTGTTGTTCAACTCTCCATGCAGAGTCTGCTGGACCAGAACTTGGAGGTCGATTTTTTTTCTTCAGTTATGTTAAAAACATCCAAAAAGATGCATATTCTGTTTTATAAGTTGGCCTCTAGCTCTTTAAAAAAGAAATTTGAATTTTTTACCTGTCCACAGAGTGGACCTGGAGGCCTACAGGACCAGAACTTGGAGGCCGATTTTAGATTTCTTCAGATATGTAAATAGCATTCAAAAAGATGCATATTCTGTTTTATAAGTTGGCCTCTAACTCTTCAACTAGACCTGCAGGCCTGTAAGACCAGAACTTGGAGGCCTATTTAAATTTTTTCTTCATTTACGTTAATAACATCCAAAAAAATGCATATTTTGTTTTATAAGTTTATCTCTAACCCTTCAAACAGAAATTTTAATTTTTTTTACTTGTCCAGAAACCACCTTCCAGCTAGCCTGTAGCACCTTAACCTGAGACCTATCCAAAAAATGATTAAATATATGTGAAATACTAACAAAAAGTAAACTTTTATCCTAAATAACCTATAGTCTCACATTAATACCTAGCCTAATAATCACAGAGTAAGCCCCTTATTTGTGAAATTGCTTTGATAACAGCTTTGCTTTGAGTTATTAATGATGATGTATAAGTATATACTATGTATGTTAGTATTACTAAATAATTCTAAGTCCGATACTATATCATACTATATGTGTTCAAAAAAATATACTATATAATATATACTATATGGATTTAAAAAATATACTATAAAAATACTATATTTTTTTTGTTTTGGAGTGGTCGCCCTGTATTACATCTGAGACAGAATTATACTTTAAAAAGCATACCTAAACATTATAAAATAGCTCCTAGAGGTCACCTTGAGCCTGCTTGGAGCACAACTTTCTCTAAATTCAAAAAATACAATTTGTTTAATTTTTCCTATCCAGCAGTCGCTTGGAGGTCACCTAGACCCTGCCTAGAACACATATCTTTAAATAAGAACTTTTAATTTTTACCTGTCTCCAGAGTGGACCTGGAGGCCTGCAGCACCTGAACCTGGAGGCAAATTCTAATTTTTTCAGGAGATATGTCAATAACATCCAAAAAGATGCATATTTGGTTTAATAAGTTTACCTCTAATTCTTCAAAAAAGAAATTTAAATTTTTACCTGTCTCCAGTGTGGACCTGGAGGCCTGCAGCACCTGAACCTGGAGGCCGATTCTAATTTTTTCAGCAGATATGTCAATAACATCCAAAAAGATGCATATTTGGTTTCATAAGTGTACCTCTAAACCATCAAATAAGAAATTTAAATTTTTACCTGTCTCCTGAGTGGACCTGGAGGCCTGCAGCACCTGAACCTGGAGGCCGATTCTAATTTTTCAGGAGATATGTCAATAACATCCAAAAATAAGCATAATTAGTCTAATAAGTGTAACTCTAACTCTTTAAATAAGAAATTTTAATTTTCACCTTTTGAGAGTGGACCTGGAGGCCTGCAACTCTACAAATAAGAAATTTAAATTAAGGTTAGGTTCATTTTTAGGGTTTTTTTGAGCCCCGGGGGGCTACGGGTTGGTGGCAGGGGGCTGACTTGTAAACTAGAAGTTAGTTTATAAGCATAAAAGTTTAAGTTTAAGAAATCATCTCTGTTGGTCAAATGGTTTCTGAGAAAATTAAGGTTAGGTTCATTTTTAGGGTTTTTTGAGTCCCGGAGGGCTAGGGGTTGGCGGCAGGGGGGTGACTTCTAAATCAGAAGTTAGTTTATAAGCATAAAAGCTTAAGTTTAAGAAATCATCTCTGTTGGTCAAATGGTTCCTGAGAAAATTAAGTTTAGGTTCATTTTTAGAGTTTTTTTGAGCGCCGGAGGGCTAGGGGTTGGCGGCAGGGGGGTGACTTCTAAACTAGAAGTTAGTTTATAAGCATAAAAGCTTAAGTTTAAGAAATCATCTCTGTTGGTCAAATGGTTGCTGAGAAAGTTAAGGTTAGGTTCATTTTTAGAGTTTTTTTGAGCCCCGGAGGGCTAGGGGTTGGTGGCAGGGGGCTGACTTCTAAACTAGAAGTTAGTTTATAAGCATAAAAGCTTAAGTTTAAGAAATCATCTCTGTTGGTCAAATGGTTCCTGAGAAAATTAAGGTTAGGTTCATTTTTAAGGTTTTTTTGAGCCCCGGAGGGCTAGGGGTTGGTGGCAGGGGGGTGACTTCTAAATCAGAAGTTAGTTTATAAGCATAAAAGCTTAAGTTAAAAAAATCATCTCTTTTGGTCAAATGGTTCCTGAGAAAATTAAGGTTAGGTTCATTTTTAGGGGGATTTTGAGCCCCGGGGGGCTAGGGGGTGGGGTTATCCAAAAAATGATGAAAAATCCGTGAAGTACTAACCAAAAGTAAACTTTTATCCCAAATAACCTATAGTCTAACTTTAATACCTAGCCCAATAATCACGGAGTAAGCGAAAGTGTCAAAACTTCCCCCCCCCCCCCCTTACTAATGTGATGTAAATGTTTCAGTTATGCTGGAAGTCAACACTTTAAACAAATCAAGGCTTTAACCAAGTAACATAGTGATAAATTAACGAAAAAAGCTATCCCTCTGTGACAAACGGCCTTTTAAAATACTGCTAGAATCCGGAATCCGAATCCGGAATCCGCCAAAAATAAGAATCCGGAATCCGCAAGAATCCGTCATTTTTTTTGACGGATTCCTTCAGAATCCGGAATCCGAATCCGGCCCAAAAATTCGACGGATTCCCATCCCTAGATGTAATGCACTGTGTCACATACAAAATAACAAATCATCAGTTTGATTATGAATATATGTAATCTTTAAAGGGCAAGCATCATGGTGTATTTTACTTTTTATGTTCTTGTTGAAAACTTTTTTTTACCTATTTGGTGGATAGATACATATCTTAACTAACATACTTATCTGTGATTGCAGCTAAAGTCTTTTTTGAATATTTGAAAATATTTTAATTATTAATTTCAAATACCTACCTACTCTTAATACCTATTCTCAGAAAATCTAAATTTTTTTTTTATATTTGAGTTTTAATTTGTTTCTTTTTTAGGAAGAATTTGAAGCTTTATATAATGTATGTCATTTACGTAAGGTTTTATGAATTGAGAGTGATTTTTTTTGATAGATTTTTCATAATTTAACTTTAAAAGACAGGTTGATTATGCAAAAAAAAAGTTATTCTTTAGCATATAACAAGTTTGAAGATTTCTATTAACAGTTTTTTTAATATTTTGAAATTGCATTGCCTTTTATTACTAACTAAATCATTATTTTTTTTAATAGTGCAGTTTCTCTATAATCAAACTACAACAAGCTCACGATTAACAGAGGTTAACGTGATCCTTTGGTACACACAGACACAAAGACATCCTGCTTCTTTTAAAATTAGGATTAGTACAATTGCAATTGCAAATTTCATGAGAATTAATACATTTTTACAGTTTTTTAGATTTTAATTTGTTAAGATATTTCATATTTGTGATCACTTTAATTTGGCAATAGAAATAGGAGAGAAGAACTATAGTGTGAACCCCTTTTTCGTAAATCTGACAAAGGAACTCCTCCAGCTGACAAAAAACTTTAAAAATTTTCGAGTATATAATTTCTAGAAAGCTAACTTTATATTAAGGAATTCAACAATTCATAGCTAACTTATTAAAGAATGTGTAATATGCTTTACACTTTACTAGAAAATAAATTTTAACACGATATAATTTACGTGAGAAAAGCTTTATCTTAAAAAATGCGACTAATTACAGCTGACTCTTTATATGAACAAAATGAACAAAAAATATGCCCTTTCCCTTTCCCATATGTGTACAGTGTATACACAGTACAACGCTAGGTCCTGTTGAAAACGTAACGAACGTACTGTTGTATTGCTATTTGTTGTTATTTTATTTTTATATAATTTATTTCGAGGTAAACATGAAACAAACTATGAATTTATGTATTTTAAATGTTTATAATAGATACGAATTACGAATTAAAGATTATAAATCATGTACATTTGAAGTCCGAGATATTGTTTTTTTGTTTTAATAGAAACTCAAGAAAAAAAGATGATTTTATAACCTTAAATTCATAAAGGGATTTTTATTATTTTACAATGATTGCAATAGATGAAGCATATTTATTATTAATGCACAGATAAAACATAGATGTGAAACAACAATATGAAGGCAGTACTTCATGTGATGGACTTGATTCGAGTAAAAGTTGAAAGAACAGCTCTAATTAACTCTAATAAAAAATCTAGAAAACTTCAGTTTAATTCAACCAATGAGATTTCATGTATGCTCCGATGCGATTCATTTATTGGCTCAATCAGACATTACCTCTCTTTCTTAGTACCTTTATTAATTTGGCTTATCATATTCAGGGGCTGCGATTTGAAATTGCTGAATTGAAATTAAATATTTTGTTGGCGTAGAGGTCGCGTAAAACATTTTTTTTATATAACTGAAGGGGAAGTGGGTAAGAATGGGATTGATAAGGGAAGAGGGTTCTGGGGAAACTTTCACTTAAAATTGTTTGTCTGAATCACTTTCCCTTGTCCCTAATCATATTTAGTTCTACAATAGTTGATTTATTTTTTTTAAAATTATATATGAACAATAACCAAATATAATAATTCTACAATAGGGATTAAAAGGGGGGGGGGGGGTTAATGCAACCATCTCGTAATCAGTGAGCAAATGGCACTTAGAATTCGAATTTTGATCTGGAATTTTGCAGGAGTAATCCTTGGTAGGTCTATTTTCCCTAAATTGAACAAAAAGTTGGAAAAGTAACGGCTAACGGCTGGCGGCTCAGCAGTTTAGCCATTTTTAAAACTAGTTTCAAGGGAAATCATCACGAAACCTATCTCCACATAATACTCTATGCTGCTCCAAAACGTTTTCAAACGGTTCTAGCCGCTAGTTGCTGGTACTAGAAATCTAAAAATGTTTTTTTTGTATCATTTGTTGTTGTTGTTGTTGTAGCCATGATTCTCTGAAGTTAGGACTCAGATGCACATGGAGACTGGAAGTGAGAATCCTTTGGCCAATCTTAGATTGGTAAGCTTCGCGCACAGCTGATTGTATTCTATGTTACATTACAAGCTGACCCGCAATTCTCGTGGAAGCTACTCAATTATTACATCACCCTGGCCTAGAGTTTTGGCAGGTGTTCCATATTAAGCCACCCTAATTAATGGCACTCTCATACGAGGAGCATGGATGAGGGAAAGCATGGTTAGAGCTGCATGATTTGTAGAATCCTAACTTCCTACAAATCTCCCCCCTTACAACCCTAGGGCATCTTAAGGAAGGTTGCGTGATCATAAGCTGACAAATTGCGACAGCATTTGTCAACCAAGTACAAAGTCTATTTGTATCATTTCACATGATTAAAAGCAAAAATATGTTTCAAAAAGTTGATTCCTACATAATTTATGGCAGATTTGCCCTAAAAATAGTAAAAAAAACGCTGATCCGTTAGCCGTGACTTCAACTTTTTGTTCGATTTAGGGAAAATAGACCTACCAAGGATTACTAATGATTGTACAAACCTAGAAAAGTGTCAAAAAGACCTTCCTTTCTTATTCTAACTCAATCCAGATCTCCTATCAATTCTTTCCAAGTACATGATGGAAAGTTGAAATTCATTTTTATGCAAATGTAACTGTTTATGTAACTGATTTTTTTCGTCAAATACACCATTTAAAAATAAAATAAAAGTTTGGTACTTGCTTACATGTGGTAGACTGGAGCACCGAAAACCCCCCCCCCCCCCCCCCCCGCTTAGTTTTGACAAAAATCAAAAATAAGGGGGGGGTAGTTTTTTAATGTCTGGAAAACGGCAAGGAGGCAAAAAGCTCAGCAAGGCAAAGACTTAACCCCCCCCTTAATTTTGAAGAAAATCAAAAATAAGGGGGGGGTAGTTTTTTCACTGTACAACACGCCAGAAAGTTGAGTGAGGTAAATCAAGAAAATCCAGTATACCAGAGGGGAAACCTTATTACAGGGATATTCATGTTTTGGGGCATAATTTCCTTATTTATTGACTTTGGCCAGTAAAAGGTTTTAATTTTGCGCAAAATTAAAACCTTTTACTGGCCAAAGTCAATAAATAAGGAAATTATGCCCCAAAACATGAATATCCCTGTAATAAGGTTTCCCCTCTGGTATACTGAATTTACTTGATTTACCTCACTCAACTTTCTGGCGTGTTGTACAGTGAAAAAACTACCCCCCCCCTTATTTTTGATTTTCTTTAAAATTAAGGGGGGGGGGGTTAAAAACTACCCCCCCCTTATTTTTGATTTTTGTCAAAACTAAGCGGGGGGGGGGGGGGTTTCGGTGCTCCGGTCTTCACATGTAAGCAAGCACCAAAAGTTTTTTTTAGGTTAAAAAAAACTTATGCTAAAAAATACCTAGGCAAAAAGAACATAATTCGAAACCTTTCTGTGTATATTAATAACATGTAAACATAAGATCACAATTAGCAAATACTGTAGGTAAACTAGCATATACTAATATTTAAGTAGAATAATAAGAACAAAGTAACAAGGATGACAACATCCATAAAGCGAAGCACTGAAACGGTAGGACAAACGGACACTAACACATGTATAGTGTCAGAACTGAATAATCAGAATATAAATGTAGAAATGTCGAAGCAAAATTGTAAGTAAAATTGTTGAAAAACTGCTTGATACAGAATAATGTTTATGAACATACTTACATGTTTAGGACTTAATTATAGAGTTGCTTCGCTTATAATATTGTACTTTGTTGTCCCAGGAATCAGTATACCAAAAATCATATCAATCGGATTATTAGATCGCATAAATATTTGTTGTTAAAAAAGTAAAAAATCAACATGTTTAAAATGGACGTACGGACATTCTGGTAATGATTATAGAGTTGCTACGCTTTCTAAATCGTACCTAACTACTACAGGAATCACCATGCAAAGTTTGAAATCAATAGGACAATTCTAACATGCCTAAAGTAACGAAAAAAGCTATCCGTGACGGACGGACGGACCGACCCTAATTATAGAAAAGCTTCGCTTTTAAAAAAATAAGATAACTGTTTAACAGGGTCTTTAATTTATGTTCATTCTGCATTCTGTCTTCATAACAATAAATCTAATTTGATAAATAACTTTTTTTTTATTGTGAAATTACTATAAAGTTAAATAAAAGAAGAGGACAAAAATTTAAAAAGTGTAAAAAAAACTAACACTAACTATTAACATCACTAACACCTCATGATTAAACAAGTAGTATAATAGTACACGGAAAATATTTTAAAAAGAAAACTGATAAAAATATTTTTTTTTATACCTACTCTACAAATGTTAAAAATTTTAATTAGATTTGCGTTATTTTACAACAGTAAAACAACACTGAAAAGTGTTTAAGTTAATATTGTGTTATGTTTATGCTCTTAAAAGTTTTATTTGATATTGGAATTTATAATTTTTTTAATGAAGAAAAAAATTTGATTTTGAATATTATAAAAAACTAGAAAAATAGCTAAATTATACATTTTCTAGTTATACCTAAAGGACATAAGGCAAAAAAGAGAGCAATTAGTGTTAAATACGTTCCAGCAGTTGTACCAAAATTTCGCTAATCTGACCAAGCATTGTTTGCTCGAATCACATCACTAGGAGCAGGGTTTCGGATCCGGATCCGCAAGGATCCGCATATTTTTGAGTCCAAGGATCCGGATCCGGATCCTTGGACTCAAAAAAATGCGGAAAAAAATGGAAAAATCTACCTAAATCTATATAAAATCTCAGACATTCTCTTGATGAGAGCCAATCTTTAAGGTTTAGGTTCAGACTTGAAAATTAAAAGTATTTTTGACTTCGAATTAAAGAATAAATTTTTTTTGAAAAATTTGGTGATTTTATTTTTATTGTCAAGGATCCGGATCCGCACTGACCAAATTTTGAGGATCCGGATCCGCATACAATCAATGCGGATCCGAAACCCTGACTAGGAGGTGTGTATGATAATAATTTTTATTATTTAGGAAGCAGGAGAGGAGGGTCAGGCACATGCTGTTGTACACTACAGGAAAATATTCTGTCAAATTTTTAACTCATTTTCAAACAAATATTATAATAGTTATTTATCGCATCGTATTATAGACAGCATTCCGCGGATACAGGACCCGAGATGCCGAATACATGGGCTAACGAAATTAGTTTTAATAATATGATAGTACATTTTTATATTCGTAGAAAACTGGACATAATACGATACTAGGGTTTTCCAGTGTATGCCTTAGAACCGGTTCTAATCCAGCGGATATTGATTGGTTTTGAATTCATACTGAAAAAAAAATTATTTTCTTAATTAGCTGAAAATAGTAGGTACCTATTAAGTTAATTTTAGATCAATAAAAATGAAATTACTTTTCTTTCATCTGCAGAAATACTTGAAATTTTTTCCTTGTTAGAATATTTCTTATATAAATGTCTTTTATTTTATTAACGGAGAAAATAAATCTTGATTTTTTTGCACTATTTAAAGAGTCGAGGGCATATTTTACTTATTGAAAATTATTAAATTGTTTTTTTTTTTGGGGGGGGGGGTAAATACCCCCTCCTAAATGGTTGGGGTAAATTTTAAATGGGGTGGTGAAATAAAAAATATTTTGTGGGGTGCTTAAGGCACCCCCAAATTCGTTTGGGGGGGGGGGGGTAATCAGTAATAACCTCTTTACCCCCACCCCCCCTTGGACGTCCTTGGGGGGGTGTTATGATAAATCATACTGATCTAAGACAATTTTTCAGTTTTTACCATACAAAATAACAGTTTAATTAGGCTTACGGTGTAACTAGAGGCAAAAATATTTTTCTTATAAAATATCTCTTCTTACCAATCTTTCAGGCATATTTATTAAAGATTAGGTCTTCAATATCTAAAACTTTTTTCTTAAATGATTCAAAATTTGACCTATTGTTTTATATACAGGGAGGATGAAACAATGTATGTGGAAGCCAAGGAAATTATAAAAATCATTCAAATAAGATATAAGATATTTAATTCAGATTAAAGCTTAAACCCAACACTTTAGATACATACCTAGTTTATTACTGTAAAAATTTGGTTTAAAATTCTTAATCCTAAGTAGACCACTGCCATCTAGCTAAACAAGATGTGCAGATTTCATTTTAGGCAACTTGAAAATTAAAATTTGTGCGACCTTAATAAAGCAATTAACAAAAATTACAAGAAAAATTCGTTAAGAATAAATAAATATTGAATATTTAATGAGAAAGATTAAATTCAGATTTTGACCATTTGATCCTAAATTGTAAGGAATAATAAAGAAATGAGATTTTTATTGACACGTGATCATTTCAGACCTCTGAACTTGTTTTAAAGAATTTTTTACTTTCAAATTCTAGAAAGTTTTCTCTTTAAACATGAAAACATGCAAAAAAATTGTTTTTATTGAATATCATTAAAAAAATCTTCCAAAAATTAAGTACAAAGTAAAACAGATACAAAATGTCTGATTTAATGCAGTTTTTTTTTATGGAAAAGTAAGAGTACAAATATCATAATAAGGGTTTGAATATTTAAACAATGTTTGTCCAATTTTCACATATGATAAAATAATCAAATGCTTTGCTTGTATCTAGTTAAAAAAATAAATCTTAAATCAACTGCGGATTAAGCGGTTTTGCATTCCTACAACCACGCCTCCCTAGAAATAGCTTTACAAGTATAAGTTACGTATGTGTATTCCCTCAAGCTATATAGGTAGTAAGACCTGATAATTAAGTGGTCGCTTAATTTCACTTTGTTTATTTCAATTTATTATTTGTTGTACCCAAAAAAACGTGGAATATATTAGTTTATTCGTTAGCTGGTAATGATAATATGAAATGATTTTTAATAAAAATAAACCTACAGGCGGACAGAGTCACCGTGATTTTCAGCACTATTTTTAAGGTAAATAATTTTTTATAGCTTTTTAAACATTTGACAGATAATGCGTTAAAAGAATTCTGTGGAGATCAAGTATTGCGTCTGGGAGGAATGTCTGGACCCATGTTAGGGCCCCTACTCTTTTATCGTTCAAAGTGTTGACCTTCAAGGAAAAAGTTCTTACATTAGGTTGTTCGTAGAAAAATCATAATTTAGGCTGTTATCTACGAACGTTAGACACAAGATAACTTACTAGTAATTTTACTCGTTCTTAATGGAAACCATAGCTGCTCCCCTAGCATCTAGGGGCTCTGTATTCGGAGGACAGGGAGAATAAACAGTACCATGAATATCCACAAAACTATCCCAGGACCCATGTAAAGATCCCCTTAAACGGAGGGAGATCTCAAGCGGTTGAGTATTTCTTCATATATTAAGCAACGTACATAATATACTTTCTCGTATTCATTAGAATTCGGTGGATAGGAACCGGTTCTCATCCATACGAAAAAAACTATGTCTAGCATCGTATTATAAGCCGCTTTCTACGAATATAAAAATGTACAATCATAAGATTAAAACCAGTTTTTTAGCCCCGAAGTACATTCTATATTCCCGGAAATCGGTTTATAATACGATGAAAGAAATAACTATTACCATTTATTTCTTAGGATTTCCATCCTTGTTTTGTTTTTGGTCCCCTTGTGTTTTGTTTCAAATTATTGGCTATGATTACTTTATGTCAAAAAATACGAAGCTGCAACTTTGCAATTTTTTTTGTGTAGATTTCCTAACTTTGTTAGTGCACAACTTTTTAACCCCCATTAGTTTATTTTCGTGTGTTTAGTCCCCAGGGTAAAACTTAAACCTATTATATTCTGTAGAAAGCCGGGGGGGGGGGTGTTGAAATAAAGTTTTCTGAAAACATCATCGGACTCGTTTGCAGAAAAAATTAAAAATCTGAACAACAAAAAAACACTAAATATTGAGAAATATTTGAAAAATCATCAAAAAGCTACTAATACTCTCACCTACAGACACAAAAATTCCTTAGAATGATGGGAAATTTAATTTTAATTAGGGGGGGGGGGTTAATTTTTTTAAAGCAGGGGAAAGATGAATCTTGTTGAGAATATTCGTCCCTGGTTCTGTTATTGGCATAACAGACAAGAACCAATCAAGTTAGTAAATATTAGAATTGGGCCGGATATCCGGTCATTTTCTATATCCGGCCGGATATTAAAACTATCCAGTTACATGATATCCGGCTGATTTTTGGCGCCGGATATCCGGTTATCCGGCCGGATATCCGGTAATTTGCCGGATATAGAACGTTGACAGGATATCCGGCCGGAACCGGATATCCGGCATAAGAAATTAGCCGGGCATCCTGTATCCGGCCAAACCCTAGTAAATATTACCTACGCTGATTATTGATACAAATATTGCAAAATATTTAAATGTTAAGAAAGAGGTGTTTTATTTATTCCACTAATAAAATAAAGATATTGCTCTTTATTTTTATCTTTAGATTTTACAGGGATGGATATTTTATTAAGAAAAATATAAACATTTAATTTAATTTGAAGAAATGTGTTTAAGCTTTTATCTCAAAGAGATTTTTAGTTTATTTTAACTATTTAATATTTTAATCGTTTATCCCTTTATTTCAAAGATAAAATGGTGCATGGTTTGTACTTGAAGTATTTTGTTATTAAAAAGATTAGGTAGTAAACAGTTCTTTATAAAATTAATTTATACTAGCATCATACCCTCAAAGGGTAAACATGTGAATACATGTATTCCCCTGGTTTGTACTGAGTGTGTAAACAATTGTCAGTAATTAGCTTTCTGAGCGAAATTAAGATGACATTGTTGTGTGAATATGAAAACTAAACTGACCTCTACCACCATCAAGAAGATTTAATCCTGGTTCATGTGGTTTTTATGCATTATTATATTACTAAATAATAAATAAATTAGTAAGTTTATATAATGCATCAAAAGAATATAACATGTTCTTAGAGTAAAAACCTAATTAATAACTCTACATACAAAGATGTCACCTGATCCTCTGTACCCCACCCCACCCCCCTCTTCCGCTGCTAATTATCCCACCCAGGTCTCCTACAGATGTCAACAACAATCTACCATGTCAACTTTCATATTTATATTCATCTACTCAAGTGAAAAAGGTAAACTTTTGGGGTCCCAGAATCTCCCCAATTGCTCTTTCCTTTTTATGCTAACTCTCCATTTGTTTTATACATTTGGATTCTGAAGGCTTTGTAGCAGGGCCTTTTTCATGCAATTGTATGAAGCTTTATAAATCTGCTACAAGATTCTTGCAGCTGACTGGCGGCTGCCTTAAAAAATGAAGTTTCATCATTTTTTAAGTCCTCAACAATCCACAGAGACCTTGGACTGTGGCCCTCCAACACCCAACATTCTTCATCCTCCCCCTGCTTACTATCTACTTATCAACTCATTAAAGCTTGCTTACAATAATATCATACAGTGAAAAGTGAGAAAAATAAACCACTAAACAAGCTACCCAACTATCTAACAAATGAACGTGCTTATAACTAAATACCGATGTAACAAGCTATGTAATATTATCTTTAACTATTAACCCATTAGTGCAGAACCGGGTTTTAAAACCCGGTGCCAGAAAATGTAAAAAAAACCGGTTTCCGGCTTCATAATTGCATCATTCTCAGTATGAATCCCCCCTCTACTACCCTGGCTTTCATTTCCCCCTGGAGCAGGCAGTTTTGCTTACTTCCGTTTGCCGGTATAGATCAACAAAGTTTGAAAATCATGACAATTCAAAATGCCCCATCTAACTTTTTTGTTTTTATAGTAAAGTCGCTGATTTTTTTCGTTAAATCTAAAGTTTATTGACAAGTACATCTATTTGTGAATTCGTTTTATTTAAATTATTATTTTTTATATGATTTTTTTATCGTTTTTTTACGCCCTATATAGGCCCGGTTTGGCATTTCCATTTTGAGTCTGAAATTTTTATTACCCGGTTTCACTAATAGATCTTTTTTGACAACAACAACAAAACAGGGTTTTTTTACCCGAAATCGCCGGCTAAACACGAAATTTGAAATAAATCGCTTCGTATTATACTTGTAGCTCTTTAGATTACATGAGGTTGTGTAGTTTTCAATTACGGATCGTATCAAAGTTCTAAAAAGTGTTCATCTCACTTTTGGCGTTCAAAAATTACATTTTTCGATTTTTGGTCAAAATAACCGGGTTTATACAGGTCAACCGGGTTTTAAAACTGGGGGAAAGCACCAAAAACGGGTGTTAATGCCTGGTTGGTATTTATGGCCAAGCCGAACCGGGTTTTTTTGCAACTTTCCTGTGCACGCCACTAGAGCAAAACAAAAAAATACGAATTCCGTTTTGACCATTATAAAGCTTCCCTGAAACTTACAGCTCGATCGGCCCATAAAAGTGGCGCTCGGCACTAATGGGTTAATAATGTATTAATTTAAAATGTACTAACATAACCTAAACACTAACATATTAACAAACAATAATCATAACCTTTTTACTTTGTATATTGTTTCATTTAATGAAATAAATATTCTAAATGTTGTTGTTGTTGTATTGGCTGTTCTTTGTCCGTTTCCGGTCCAGGTTGTCATCAGAAGGATGGTGGTGGGGGGGGGGGGCTTATGGTGGGGGCTCTGGAGGTGGGCGGAGGAGGGGAGGAAGACTAGTGAAACTTGGATGGGTGGAGAGGAAGGCAGCTACATGGGAGGGATTTTGCCAAAGGTCCATAGGAGTGAGATTTGTGGGATTATTTGGGCAGGAAAAGAGATGTTGGACAGTTTCTGGGGTGGGATTGGCGGGACAGGATGGGCAGTTGGGGGTAAGAGAAGCGTTGATGGAATGGAGGTAGCTTTGGAGTTTAGGACAATAGTTGGATCTTAATTGGGAGAGGATGGTTCTGTAGTGCCTGGGAAGTTGGGTCTCGGAAGGGTTGATGTCAGGGGGGGCGTGGTTGAGGACAGGATTTGGGGGGTAAGAATTTATGGCTTGGGTAACAGCAGAGGTGTGGAGTCTGGAGATTGTGGATTTGTAGTTTGTAGGAAGGAGGGTGTTGTCGGGTGAAAGAAAAGGTTGTAGGGTAGGAAGGAACATGGATTGAAGGGTGGATTTTTTGGATCTAGGGCCAGGGGGGGTTGTGACATTGTGGAAGGATGGATGGGAGGGACGGAGGGAGGAGGCCAGGTACTGGGAACATAAAAGGGAAAGGTGGTTCCGTACTGGTAGGATTTTGGTTTCTTGGTGAAGGTGGCTGATAGGAGATTTTTTAGTGGAACCAGTACAGATGCGGAGGGCTTGGTTTTGGAGGACTTGGAGTTTGTCAATGTTGTTTTTGGAGGTGTTAGGGAACTAAACAGGACAGGCATAGGTGGTGATGGGGCGGAGGAGGGTGTTGTAGGTGGTGAGGAGGGTCTCCTTCTGGTGGCCCCATTTGGTGCCAGCCAGACATTTGAGGATTCTAAGGCGGGAGGAAATTTTTGAGGAAATGGTGGAGACATGGGAACTGAAATTGAAAAAGGTGTCAAAGGTAACTCCAAGGATTTTAGGGGTTTTCTCAAGGGGAAGGGTGGAGCCATTAATTTGGACTTGAGGATGGAGGTTGGATTGGTGTTTGCGGTCGGGAGTAAAGAGGGTGACAGTGGATTTGTTGGGGGCGATGGAGAGGCCGTTGGAGGAGGCCCAGTCAGCGATTGAGGAGAGGTGGGAGTTGATGGATTCAACTGACTGGGGGATGTCAGGAGAGGAGTGAAAGGAGTTAAGGTCGTCAGCATAGGAGGAGGTGAGGGCAGGGGGAATGTGGGGGGCATCTGCTATGTAGAAGTTGAAGAGGACAGGGGAGATAACAGAGCCTTGGGGGACACCAGTGTGGACGATTTTGGGAGAGGCATCGGTGTTTTGGTAGGAACAGAAAGCCATCCTGCCACGCAAGTAGCAGGACAGCCATCTGATGATGTTAGGATGAAGGTTGGAGGAGGAGATTTTTTGGAGAAGGAGGTGGATGGGGATGTAGTCAAATGCTTTGGAAAGGTCGATGGAGGCAACAGTTGTGCGGCTGGGAGGGAGGTTTTGATTGAAGCCATTGGCAATGGTGGTGGAAAGGTTGAGAAGGGAGGAGGTGGTGGAGTGGAGGGGTTTAAATCCGTGTTGTGAGGGGTGGGTGGTAAGGGATTGTTTTAGGTAGGGAAGGAGTAGGCGTTCAAGGACTTTTGCAGCAGGACAGAGGAGGGAGATTGGGCGGTAGGAGGTGGAGAGGTCAGGGGGTTTACCAGGTTTGAGGAGGGCAATGATTTTGGATAGTTTCCAAATGGCAGGGATGTTAGCAGCGGAGATGGAGAGGTTGAAAAGTTTAGTGAGGTAGGAAATGCCATTTGAACCAAGGTGTTTGAGGTGAAGGATGTTAAGGTTGTCAGGGCCAAGTGCAGAGGAATTGGAGGAATTTTTAATTGCTTCAAGGACAAGGGCAGGGGTGAAAGGTTGGAAGTCTCTGTTAAGGTGGTTACGGCGGCGAATTTTGCGGATGATTTTTCTGGAGAAAGGGTTTGAAGTGTGGCGGGAGACAGAGGTGAATTGACTGGTGAAGGATTCAGCAATGTGGAGGTGGGAGGTGTGGACTTTGTTGTTGTTGAAGGAAATGGGTTGGTTGGAGGGAGGGGAGTTGTTTTAGCCGGAAAGGGATTTGAGGAGGGACCAGAATTTGGAAGGGTTTGTTCTATGGTTGGATTTAGAAAGGGTTTCTTGCCATTTTTTGTTGGAATGTTGGTTAACTATTGAGGAGATTTGGTCATTAAGGATTTGGATTTGAGGATCATGGGGGTTGGTTTCTCTTAAGGAGTCTCTTTGCTGGATGAGGGGTTTAGCAGACTGAGGGAGGGAGAATTCTAAATGTCAATAGGATATATCAGTTCTAGGGAGTAATTTGTATAATTTCTTTTTAAAGAGCCATAAAAGTAATATTAAGACACTTGATACTGGTTGTATAATAGGATATGTAAGTTGGAAGGAATTTTAATGTTAGAGAGATTTGAAATCTGCATTAAATTTTAAGGATTTTTTATAAAATTCGTTTTTTGTATAATTCTTTATTTAAAAGCGGAAATACAATTTAATTAAGTTAATTAATTTTGACCAATAGGATAGTTGGATTAGAAACTACCTGCACTCTAATTGGGTGAATGATGTACGAGACTTAAGCTTCTCCAATCAGAGCGCAGATAGTTTTCAATCCACCAATCACAGATGTCAAAATTAATTAACTTAAATTGTATTTCCTCTTTTAGATAAAGAATTATACAAAAAACGAATTTTATAAAAAATCCTTAAAATTTGATGCAGTTTTCAAATCTCCCCCTAACATTAAATTTCCTTCCAACTTACATATCCTATTATACAACCAGTATCAAGTGTCTTACTCTTAATATTACTTTTATGGCTCTTTAAAAAGAAATTATACAAATTACTCCCTAGAACTGTAATAATGTGCTTAAAAATAACATCTATAATAGAAGTACATTCCTAACAGTTGAAAGTTTAGACTAGTTTATTATCTCATAATATTATAGACAACTGTCAGCTGTTATTAAAATGATAAATCATAAGAATAAAAACAGGGTTTTTTAGCCCCGAGGGACCAAAGGAGTGACAAACGTCGGAGTGGACAAACGCAGGAGTGTCTAAAAATATTAAGCTTATTACGTATTTCTATACATGGTAGGTTAGGTTAAGACATGAATATACAAATAAGCCCCCTGCAGGGGTTAGGTATTTAAAAGCCTATAAGATGATTTAAGATTGGTTTGGTTAAGTTTCGTTTTCACCAAGACATTTGTACACTCCGACCTTTGTCACTCCTACCTTTTTTTTTAACAGCGAAGTCACTCTATATTTGTATTTTAGGATGCTGATGATATTATCCTTGGCAAAGTGTTTATGCAAGAATTCAAGGAGGGAAGAAAAGCAAGTGCTACCGCGCCCCAAGTTCTTTTCTCCAATAAGGTGAGATATATAGGTCCTATTCGCGAGTAAGAAAAGCATTCAATACAATCCTCAGGAATGCGTTATAACTAAAGACTTTAAACATATTGTAAAATAAGTGGCAATACTTTTTTAGCTCATAATTAAGCATAATTAGTTATTTTATACAATTAAGAATTTAAGACAAAGAACGTATACTCAAGCGGGTGAAATTGGCTCACTAACACCTCCTCATTGCACGCCCATTGATGCACCTTAAAGTTTTACAGTACACAACAATTTTCTTATTTTCTATAAAGTAAAAACAATTGCCTTTTCTATTAATATTCATAGAAAATTACATTTTTAACGAGCTGCTAATGCCCAGTTAAGATGATATCTTAATAATTCTCTTTGAACAAGCTTATTTAATTTTCCTTATTCTATGCAGTTAATTTAAATTATGTTCAAAAATTTATTATAATTTCCAGTAGGTAGGTATGGCTCCGCTGTATTAAGTTTAAATGTAACTTATCAAATATTTTTTGTCTCCATGTCCGTTGGGAACCATTGTATAACAAATATCTACCTACCTATAATAGAGCGTTACCTTTTAAAAATGGAATTAATTAGTCTCATAGTATTTACTAGCTCATTACATTTTTTTAAACAAATATTTTCAAAACTAGAGAGGAAGCACTTAAAAAGCATGATTACGAGTCATCGTGCCCCTCCCCCCCCCCCCCCCCCAAGAAAAAAATCATGGAGTATTGCGCCAAAGCATAATTTTAAAGTTAATGTAAATTTAGGAGCCCCCATTTGGATTGAAAGACACCGATGCCAGAAAAGGAGAAGGAGTCGGTTACATCACCTTTGTCCTCTTCCCAAGACATACGAATAGGTAATTATACAGAGAATATGCACTCACAGTCAATCATTACTATGATTTTTTAGTTCCAAAGTCTTTTAATAACGTTTGCTTATTCGTTGGCTTGACAACCTTTGGGACTTATTGAATTTTGATTGGTTTCTTTATTACTTCCAAACGTTTCATCCACAAAATATAACTTGAAGAAGGGGTAATTTTGTGTATCATCATTTGGGATGTACATCAATTTATTGGCCATTCTCTTATCCCTTTAGATCCCTGATTTTTCAATAACTTCATATTGTTACAGGGAGAAAAGAGACAACACAATAGACTTGATCCATCTGTTTAGAAATTATCTCCACTACCATCTGAAATGTAGCAAGGCCTACATCCACTCAAGGTAAGATTAAGATGGCTTCGAAACCGATTAATATCCGCAGGATTAGAACCGGTTCTTAGCCATACTGAAAAATTATATATAGCCTCGTATCACAGATAATTTTCCACGAATACTAAAATAAAGATCATAAAATTAATACCTGATTTATCAGCCGTGCCTTCGGCCCCTCGGGCTAACAAAACTGGTTTTAATCTTAAAATTTTTCTTTTTAATATCCACGGAAAGCTGTCTATAATACGATGCAATAAATAACTATTAAATCTTTTTTGTTGGTATTGCTTTAAATCAATTTATTGTTGAAAGCAATATTCTTAAATAACAGTACCCAACCCAAGGTTCTTTTTAACCGCTGAACCAATCTGTTCTTTACAAAATGCCTCTATGGGTGCAGCCGCTAGTATTAACATTATATGGTGGACATAAAGTATTTTCCCTTAAAAAAAAACTATTAATAGATGAAAAGGCTACCTAGAAGTGATATTACATAATTTGTTAAGAAACACTCAAATTAAAGAAAGTAAAAATTACATTCTTTCCAAAGAAATCAATTAAGAAATCTGTTTTGATTTTTATGAAATTATCCAGGGATTCCAAGGGATAATGAAATAGGAAGATAATTGTTATTTAATTCTTGATGTGTATGTCCAATCCCACTCTTCAGATGCAGCTTTAGGGTTCAATAATTTATCGTCATTAGTCCCATATATCTTCTAAAATCTCGGCTTAAAATCCTTTGATTATGGATATGTGCAGTAATTGATTTATTATTACTTGGATCTTACACCAGATTATTAAAGTGAAACTTGTAGCTGACTAAAATAAATATCCCCCATTCCCATTTTCTTTATCCCCTCCTACTGGATGAACGAACTGACCAACAATGATATCCACGTTAGCAACCTAAATTGACGACAATGTTTCCACTGTCATATCCATTTGTAGAGTTCGTTTTTTGGTCTTTTAGTCCCTTTTAAGTGAGATATTGCTGCTCTTCTTAAGAACATAATTCTAATCATAATAGAAATAAATGAAGGATATTAAAATTCATTCTTTATTTTGTTGCAATAATTTTCAAACAAATGTTTATCATCACATTAAATATTTGAGAACTTACAAAAACATTTACAAAACTTTTAACTAGAATTATGAAATTTTTTGCATTTAATCCAAAAAATTGTAATAAAATATTTTAGAATTTTACAAAACTATTTGAGTGAAGGACTAAACATTATTTAATGTTTATGAAGTATTCATACTTTATAATTGATTTTAATCATCTTTGCTCATGTTTGATTTGTGTTGTTTGATTCCCAATCTCTTGCATCTAAAAAGAAATAAAAATAGATAAAGCACTTTTTTTGCTAAAGAATGACAATTAAAGTTTAAAATTGGAGTGTGGTTAACTTACAGAAAGAAGGGGGACAATGGGCTGTTTAGACACTAGTCCCCAATGTTTTATAATAATGTTCTCTTACGGCTTTAAAACTTGGGAGACTTCTACTAAATTTTGATTGATTTGTTTATTGTCCAAACGTTTTAACCACCAAGTTCAATCTATAGAGGGGGTTATTTTGTGTGTCATCATTGGGGATGTAAATCAATTTATCGGTCATTGTCTTATCCCATTGGATCCCAGAATAGCCAGTTAAACTTCCATTTATTGAAATAAAAATTTGAACTCACCTTAGTTTGTACATATGCCACATTTGAGTGTAGAGAAGGGGAAAGAAACCAAATAGCAGATAAGCTCGGATCATGTTGGGGAAGTAGAAGGATAGGTTATACCTAAACAAAATAACCAGTTTTCATTGTTCTTAGCTGTTATTTGATGTATTTTCATTTAAGAAATTTGAAATATTTTACTTACACGAACTTTATTGCTCAATAGCTAGAAAAATAGCTTAAAACTATTGAATATAAAAATTAAATAGCCTTAAATCTTCCCGGCTTACCTAAAATAGAGAACCCAATCACTTTAGTAGTTATTCAGATCTTTAGCTTCAGACAAAAAAAAATACCATACTACTTTATAAAATAGGATTAACTTACTGATTTGGAAGTAGCACAGAGAATTTTTCAGTTTCTTCAAAGTAAGGAATATTTCTGAGAGCAATCACTCCTTCGCAGATAAACCCAAGTGGATACAGTGGCACCCAAATTGTATATCTAAACATACATTTTTATTATATTTTTATACTTTATATTCTATTTTTTGCTTCTCCGATGTCCGAACTAACCTAACCGTAACCAAATACAGAGTGACCACTCAAAATTTACAAATATATAGTACATTTATAGTACATAAAAATTTTCATATAGTACCATATAGTACACAAAATTTAAACTAATATAGTACCATATAGTACCAAAATTTTAACTAATTATGTAGTAATACCATATAGTACCAAATATTAATAAATAGTACCTATATATCTTATTAAATAAAGTAGTAAGGGTTTTATGTCTGAAGCTTAAGATCTCATTAACTTCTGAACAATTGGGTTAGCAATTTTAGGTAAGCTTCACTGAGGTCGTATGTAGGTTTTGGGCTATTTAATTTTCAGAATTATGTCCTGGGATGTCCTAGAATCTAGGTACTCAGCTGCTAGTCTATAATACAAAGAAGCTTGATGTCTGCCCGTCTAAAGATTAAGAATTTTGTAACTGCTGAACTGAATGGGCACTACTCTCCAGGGAATATACATACTGGTCATATAGTGGTTTTAAGCAATTTTTGTGGGGTTGGTAAATCCTAACCCCCTCAAAAAAGAAAAAGAAAATGATATCCCCCACTAAATTTTTTCTTGTAAGTAAAAAGTAATTGCTGAACCAATTGGGCTCTACTCTTCAGAGAATATTTGTACTGTTCATGTGGTGGTGTTAAGCACAGTGTGGGGCGAAGCCGCAGAGAAAAAAACACAAATAAAGGGGATAGGAAATCCCCCTTAACCCCCCCCCCCCCCAACAAAAAAAAAGAAATTTCACCCAAAAAATGGGGTATTCCTAGTAATTTTAAACAAAAATAGTTTTCCTTAAAACTGAGGACTTTTTTTAATGAAATAATAAGGTTTTTGTGAAATGATGAGGGAGCATTAAACAATTTTTTTAATTGGTGGAAGAACCGAACACTAGAAGACTTTTTTCAAATAAGTCCTAAAAATGGACATTTATTGCGTAATTAAAGGGACTGTGAACGAGAAAATTTCTCATCAGATTATCAAAGTATGTCCAAGATTGGGGAAAATTTTTTGGACTATATAAATGTGCGGTTACTTGTCTTTTTTTCCCTTCTATAGCTAACACTAAACTTTTGACATAGTTCTCTATTTTTCACAACAGTTAAGCTGACTTTTAATACAATCCTTGCTTTAAACCAATGTATAGTTACTTAGAAATTGATAAAATAAGCAATAATTTTTATTGAATACCAAATACAATAACAAAGCTAGAAACAGGTTTTTTTTATTAGTATCCAAGTAACTTTAGATGGCTCACCTTTAATTAAAAATTTGTAAATAATAAAGGTGCAATATTTATTTATAAACAGTCTGATAAAAGTGTAAACTAATTCTACAAAGTGGGTTATTTATTGTCCAACACAATAAAAAAGGATATTATTATTTTAAATAACCTCTGAGTTTCAACCCTTTGTTGACAGTGAGTGTTAATAGGACGTTTTTGGTTGATCAGTGTAGTGAAATGTGCTTAGAAAATGTTAAGATTTGATAATCAGATAAGAAATTTTTATGTCCACACTCCCTTTAAAGATGTCGCACATAAAGGTATTACTTAAAGGGGGGGGGGGGCGAAAGTGACACTTTTTGAAACCAAAACTAAAAGTCAAAGGAACTCAACTAAAAAAAGAGTTACAGGTCTGACATTTTGCATGGCAGTTGCTTTATAGGGGTACAATATGGAACTGTGAAGAAACGGCGTCGCAACCGCCGAGAAAAGGCAAAAAAAATTCGGCGGGAAACGGCGGTTTTCGGCGGTTGCGCCGCCGTTTCTTCACAGTTCCATATTTTACCCCTATAAAGCAACTGCCATGCAAAATCTCAGACCTGTAACTCTTTTTTTAGTTGAGTTCCTTTGTTGACTTTTAGTTTTGGTTTCAAAAAGTGTCACTTTCGCCCCCCCCCCCCCCTTTACAGTGAGGATCTAAACCTATACATTTCACCGACTCAGAATTACCAATTTTTTTTATAATTCAATGGGCGTGCTGTTCCAACCAGTTCCTTTCATGATATAATGACTATTAATACTCAAAAAAGTGTTCTGGTGTCTTTTGTTCAGCAATATGTCAGTTTTGATTTTCATAAAAAAGGGAAAGGGTTCCATCTGGAGGAGAAAATTTTTTCTTCTTTCAAAGCATGGCTTTATTTACCTTCCTGAAGAGTAGATTAAGAATCAAAAAATGGTTTATAAAAATATTGACCCTTGAAAAGTTATCCTTAAATAACTCAAAATCTGCTGATTTTGCTAAAACATCCAAAATTGTCAGTCTTTTGAGGATAGCCCTTTCTATGATCAAAATCTTTAAAAATCGTTTTGTTTAATTCTTTAATATACTCTTCAAAGCAAATTCAGGAAGGTGTATAAAGCCATAACAAAAATTCTTTTTTAAAAGCGAAGCTTTTCTATAATTAGGGTCGGTCCGTCCGTCCGTCCGTCCGAGATAGTTAGCTTTTATTCGTTAATTTAAGCATGTTAGAATTGTCCTATCGATTTCAAACTTTGCATGGTGATTTCTGTAGTAGTTAGGTACGATTTAGAAAGCGTAGCAACTCTATAATCATTACCCAAATGTCCGTACGTCCATTTTAAACATGTTGATTTTTTTACTTTTTTAAATAGCTTTTATTCGTTAATTTAAGCATGTTAGAATTGTCCTATCGATTTCAAATTTTGCATGGTAATTCCTGTAATAGTTAGGTACGATTTAGAAAGCGTAGCAACTCTATAATCATTACCAGAATGTCCGTACGTCCATTTTAAACATGTTGATTTTTCTACTTTTTTAACAACGAATTTTTATATGATCTAATTATCCGTTTGATCTGATATT